>NW_011494835.1:12395132-12399003 GCF_000754665.1 Bison bison bison | reverse complement strand
TAGCGACCCCACAGACTGCAGCCTACCAGGCTCCTCCGTCCATGGGATTTTCCAGGCAAGAGTACTGGAGTGGGGTGCCACTGCCTTCTCCAAATTAGTGACTAAACAACAACAAATATGTTAAATGTAGAGGTAGTAAAATATCACTTTGTAAATATCTTTTTGCCCAAATTCATACGAAGTACTGTCTTGGGGAATGTTAAGTGTTAAAATGTAACAGGGTGCAGCCAAGCACAGCCCTTAGCACCGGGCTGTGGTTGTGCTCCGTTATCCCCCTCCCCCTTAACAGGCAGCAGTTACCCAAAGGCAATTAGTGGCCCTGCTCAGCCATTGGTCCATGCCACCGTGGCCCCTCCCCCAAGCGACCAACTGTCGATGAGTGACCGTTAGTGGTTGATTTTCAGTCAAGTGTCGGTGGAGTGCGGAATGGTGGTCCTCAAGTGGAGAGTCAGGTAAGAGATGAATTTTGGCCTTCTCCCCCGAGGCCCTCCAGCTCACCTGGTCAGCAGGTGAGATGGGGGACCCAGGGAACAGGCTGGAGGCTGTGTTCCCGCAGGGCTCCAGAGCCCTCGTGGAAGCTACCCACTGGCTGGGCCCCTGCCTTGAAGCAGGAGTGAACCTCTCCCCCATCCCTGCCTCTGTGACCTAATAGCAGCTGGCAGTCGCCTGGGTAGCAGTATGCAGGACCTAGCCGCCCACCCCTCCATTGTTTGGGTGGCTTGAGGAGCCTGAGGGCCAGTTGGGTTGGGCTTCTCAGTCCCTCAGTGATGACAGCTGGGCAGGTCTGGGGACCTGGCTCTGAGGGAGCCACCAGCTGAGATCTGCCTCCTCTTAGCACGGACCGGAACCTCTGAGGGGGAAGGTTATGCCTTGGGACCCTTCCATTTCTTTTCAGAACAGAGAGTAACCTTCATTTGGTAGAGAGTTACAGGAGCATTGTTTTCTGACCATGCTGCTGCTGCTGCTGCTAAGTCGCTTCAGTCGTGTCGGACTCTGTGCGACCCCATACCCGACCTCAAAAACAAAGGTTCTGACGCCAGAAAGTTTGCAGCAACTCACCACATCCCTCCCTCACCTTTCCTAGAAAAGGGCTTTGCTGAAAGCTTTCGGGGAATTTGGGGTTTTTAAGGCATCTCCTTGCAGGGCCCTGTAATAAACCTTCCTCGGTTCCAAACTGATACTTTTGGTACTCTTTGGCCTCACTGTGCATTGGGCACATGGACTTGAGTTTCAGTAACAAAACCACGTCTGTGAGCAGTATACTATTGTCAAGTACTTGTTCAGTGGTTTGGAGCAGGTGGGAGGGAAAGAATTGCAAAAGGTAATATGCTAATATGCTAACATGCTCATACCTGGACATTTTCAGACAAAACCATTTTTTGTATGTTGTGTGCATTATATTTTGCTGTGTATATAGTGTACATATGGAGAAGGCACTGGCACCCCACTCCAGTACTCCTGCCTGGAAAATCCCATGGACGGAGGAGCCTGGTAAGCTGCAGTCCATTGGATTGATAAGAGTTGGACACGACTGAGCGACTTCACTTTCACTTTTCACTTTCATGCATTGAAGAAGGAAATGGCAACCCACTCCAGTATTCTTGCCTGGAGAATCCCAGGGATGGGGGAGCCTGGTGGGCTGCCATCTATGGGGTCACACAGAGTCGGATATGACTGAAGCGACTTAGCAGCAGCAGCATAGTGTACATAATGGACAAATGAGTCCAAACTTTGCAACATCTAGTCTCAAGATGTTAAAGAGACTGCTAGGGTATGAAACAGTGGTAAAATTAGTGCATTTTGTACATGTTGTATTGAAATTCATAGGAAAGCTTGTCTTCTGTAAATGACTTTTGGATGTGAATTTGTTCAACCACCTCTAAGCATTACACATGCCTATTCTGTCTGTTGTAGACAGAAACAAGTGAGGGAGGTAGTGGTTCAGGCCAAAATGGTCATATTTAGTAGATACCTCAGATTTCAACCGTTGTTGTTGTTATTTCCTTACTAAGTCATGTCTGACTCTTTGCAAGTCCAGGGACTGTAGCCCACCAGGCTCCTCTGTCCATAGGATTCTCCAGGAAAGAATACTGGAGTGAGTTACTATTTCCTTCTCCAGGGAATCTTCCCAACCCAGAGATCAAACCTGTGTCTCCTGCATCGCAAGCAGATTCTTTGATGCTGAGCCACCAGGGACACCCATAACCATTGTTACATGTGTGCAATTTTATTTAACAGTGTTTTGTACATATTGAACAAGTAAGTTCTTGTGAAATATCTAAGCCTTTCTAGATATTTAAAAGTGCTTAATGTATTTAAAAGTAGAAGTAGTAGAATAATGCTTCTTGTAAATAGCTTTTAAAAATGGATGAGAGGGACATCCCTTGTGGTCCAGTGGTTAAGACTCTGTGCTTCCAATGCAGGGATTGCAGGTTCAATTTCTGGTTGGGGGACTAAGATCCCATATGCTGTGTGGCCAGAAAGAGAAAAAAAAAGTCGAGAAATACTGTCTTTGGAAATGGAATAATTAAACCTCCTCTCTGAACAATATATTCTGCACTTGTTCATTGGGCTGAGGGAGGTGGGAGGGAAGATTGCAAAAGAGATTTTACTAGTGTGAACTAGAACATTTCAGCTAATCCATTACTCTATATGTTGCATATATTTCCTTTAACTTTAGTGTATATGTTATGTATATATTGGACAAATGGATCCTGATTTCATTATATTTAGTCTCTAGATATTAAAGATGTTGCCAGTGTATGACAAAAGTAATCAGCAAACTAATACATTTTGTATACTTTGTGTTAAAGTTCAGTGAAAGGCCTCCTGAAAAGGACATTTGGAAGTGAAATTGTAAATCATATCTAAGTGACACGTGTACCTGTACTTGCCCACTGTTGGATGGATAACAAAGAGGAGGAATTGGGAAAAATGAAGGGTTCTAGACTAGAATATTCCTTTGTAGAAGACACTTTCAGATATAACCATTGTTACATGTATGTAGTTTATTCAACACTACTGTGTATATACTGGACAAACTTAAGTCCTTACTTGAAACTTCTAGTCTTTCTAGATGTTTACAAGTACACAAAATATGTTAAAACTAGAAGTAGTGAAATAACATGTTTTGTAGATAAATCCTTTTATTTTTAAAAAAATTAATTAATTTTAATTGGAGGCTAATTACTTTACAATATTGTGGTAGTTTTTGCCATACATTCACATAAATCAGCCATGAGTATACATGTTTTCCCCATCCTGAACCCCCCTCTCACCTCCCTCCCCATCCCATCCCTCAGGGTCATCCCAGTGCACCAGCCCTGAGCACCCTGTCTCATGCATTGAACCTGGACTGGTGGTCTATTTCACATATGATAATATACATGTTTCAATGCTATTCTCTCAAATCATCCCACCCTTGCCTTCTCCCACTTGAGTCCAAAATTATGTCTTTACATCTGTGTCTCTTTTGCTGTCTCACACATAGGGTCATCATTACCATCTTTCTAAATTCCATATATATGTGTTAATATACTGTATTGGTGTTTTTCTTTCTGGCTTACTTCACTCTGTATAATAGACTCCAGTTTCATCTACCTCATTAGAATGAATTCAAGTGCATTCTTTTTAATAGCTGAGTAATATTCCATTATGTATATGTACCACAGCTTTCTTATCCACTTGTCTGCTGATGGATATCTAGGTTGCTTCCATGTCCTAGCTATTGTAAACAGTGCTGAGATGAACACTGGGGTACATGTGTCTCTTTCAGTTCTGGTTTCCTCCGTGTGTATGCCCAGCAGTGGGATTGCTGGGTCATATGGCAGTTCTATTTCCAGTTTTTTAAGGAATCTCCACACTGTTATCC
>NW_011494835.1:12391450-12395032 GCF_000754665.1 Bison bison bison | reverse complement strand
AGTGTCAGACTTTATTTTTCTGGGCTCCAAAATCACTGCAGATGGTGACTGCAGCCATGAAATTAAAAGACGCTTACTCCTTGGAAGGAAAGTTATGACCAACCTAGACAGCATATTCAAAAGCAGAGACATTACTTTGCCAACAAAGGTCCGTCTAGTCAAGGCTATGGTTTTTCCAGTGGTCATGTATGGATGTGAGAGTTGGACTGTGAAGAAGGCTGAGCACCAAAGAATTGATGCTACTGAACTGTGGTGTTGGAGAAGACTCTTGAGAGTCCCTTGGACTGCAAGGAGATCCAACCAGTCCATTCTGAAGGAGATCAGCCCTGGGATTTTTTTGGAAGGAATGATGCTAAAGCTGAAACTCCAGTACTTTGGCCACCTCATGCGAAGAGTTGACTCATTGGAAAAGACTCTGATGCTGGGAGGGATTGGGGGCAAGAGGAGAAGGGGACGACAGTGGATGAGATGGCTGGTTGGCATCACTGACTTGATGGACGTGAGTTTGAGTGAACTCCGGGAGTTGGTGATGGACAGGGAGGCCTGGCGTGCTGCGATTCATGGGATCGAAAAGAGTCAGACACGACTGAGCGACTGATCTGATCTGATCTGATCTGATGGACTTTATTGCTAATCATAACAGCTTAAATTCTTGTCTCAAATATGCTTACTGATTGTTTGACTAATTTTATTAGACTATCTCTTCCTCTCATATCCAATTAGATTATCGTTTGCTTTTTACTCCCTAACATAGTTGTCAATGAAGGGCAGGAGAAGGGCTAACTTTGTAATTTTCTTTTTGTCTGCCCACACTTGCATTTTAATATTTTTTAATTTATAGTTCCTTTTAGGGGAATCTTTTCATTTAGAATAGTCTAAAATATATAATCCATAGTTTACATAAACAGGCATACAATGTACAACATGCAAAAACTTTAAGATCTGGTCTCTGAGGTAAAATATCCAACCTTGACTTTTATTTCTGGAAATATGGCAGTGTGAGGCTCAGAAAAACCCTTCCTGGTAGGACAAACCTCACAATATTGTATAAAATATTTTTCAAAAAGGATTACTGATTAATGCTGTCAGAAGAATTAAGTACTCTTCAGAGGCCAAAAACAACAAGAAGGTGGGAAGTGAGCACTGGGTTTTAATGGACTACTCATGAGGTAGAGAGACAAAACTGGGGTCCTGACTAGGGTAGATATTTAGATCTGAGAACTTGGCATGAAATATGGACACTTAAAAGACAATATTCTAATTAGGTGACATAGGAAAAATTAGCCATACTCACAGAGATGTACCTGGCACATTCAGTTCTAACAATCCCTAATCTTTAGCCTACACTCATCTTTGTATCCCCCCAACACACTCTCAAAACAGGTTTGCTTTAGAGCAATTCCAGATAGTTGTGCTCTCTGAAGGAAAGGAAATTAAACTTAGTTGTCGAAGAAATCTCACATGTAAAACTCCAAGGAAAATTGGCTCACAATAAAAAAAAAAATAGTAAATACACATGAAATCAAGGTACTATGAATGAGAGTCAAAGAAACAACAAACCACTGTATTCACTTCTTAAAAGGTACAGATATTAGAATTGATAATAAAGGAGAATTAAAATAAGTATGTTTCAAGATATAAAATAATTCAAAGTTTGATGAAAGAACACATGATCACCAAAGTTGATTAAGCAAATTTGTGAAAAGTATCAAAATAAATTTCAAAAAAGGAAAAATATATTATTGACATTAGAAATTCAATATTTTGGGTACATGGCAGACTGGAAATGGCTGAAATAAAATGAGCAAACTGGGAGATGATAGTGCTAAAGAAATTTCAAAAATGTAAACTAGAGACACATCGATATGAAGGAGAAAGATCAGGAAATGTGGAAGATAGGGAAAACCTTAAACACATTTAATGAAGGTTCCACACACAGAAAATATATAGAGAATGGAAGGATCTTAGAGATGATGGCTGAAAAATTTTCCAGAAATGATATAAGATTCTGAATCTCAGGATTCAGAAGATCAATGAATCCAATGAAGAATACATATTAATAAAAAGAAATACACTCCCTGAAAGCATGGTAGTGAAATTTCAGAATACCAAAGGCAAGATCTTAAAAGTAACCAGAATATCTTAACATACAGATCCTCTGAGTTCTCAGCTACAATAATGGAAGCCAGATGACAGTGAAGTTATATTTGGCTCTTTTCAACTAAGTTAATATTCTGTCCTTATGCAGCATTTGAAAATGTGGGGAAGCATTTTCATTGTCATAATCACTGAAGTGTGACTGGCAAGTTACTTGTCTTGTGCCTCAATTTCCTTGTTATTATGGGAATGAGACTATTTATCTCATAAGATTATTGTGAAGACTGCATGTGTTAAATGTATAGAAACCACTTCATAATAGTACTAGCTTGGCACATAGTAAGTGCAATGGAAGTGTAACTATTGTAGCACCCTGAAGTGAATATCCTGTATTGCAAAGGGGAATTAAGACAATGAAGAATTGTCTGACCCAGATTTCTAAGAAAATCCTCCATTGAAAAACACTGAAAACCAATCCAACTTCTTCTTAACACTAGCCCCATTATTTTCTTCATCTCACCTTCCCAAATCCTATGTTCTGGCTCCTCTTTGAATTCACTTATTCACCCAACAAATAGTTATAGAAAGCAATACTTAGGAGACTAGAACTAATCTTTGTATTGTCTTATGATTATATACTGGGCTTCCCAGGTGGCACTAGTGGTAAAGAACCCACCTGCCAATGGAGGTAGATGCTGTGACAAGAGTTTGATCCCTGGATGGGAACGATCCCCTGGAGGAGGGCATGGTAACCTATTCCATTCTTGCCTGGAGAATCTCATGGACAGAGGAGCCTGGCAGGCTACAGTCCATGGAGTCGCAAAGAGTTGATTGTGGATTGAAGCGACTTAGCACCCATGCATGCATGATTACATACCACTGCAAATTCCCTGTGTGGCAAGGACTGACTGCTAAGTTGCTTCAGTCGTGTCCGACTCTTTGCAACCCCCTGGACTGTAGTCCACCAGTCTCCTCTGTCCATGGGATTCTCCAGGCAAGAAAACAGGATTAGGTTGCCATTTCCTTCTCCAGGGGAGCTTCCCACCCGGGGATCAAACCGGAGTCTCCTGTGTCTCTTGCATTGGCAGGTGGTTTCTGCCAACAGGCTGAACAGGGTTCCAACAGCCACCCTGTGGCTCAGTGGTAAAGAGTCTGCCTGCCCATGTAGGAGACCCATATTAGATCCGGGGTCGGGGGAGATCCCCTGGAGAAGAACATGGCAACCGACTCCAGTATTCTTGCCTGGAAAATTCCAAGGACAGAGGAGCCTGGAGGGCTAGAGCCTATGGGTTTGCACACAAACCCATAATTTGAGTCAGACACAAATTAGTGACTGCTGCTGCTGCTGCTGCTGCTGCTGCTACGCTTCAGTCGCGACCCCAGAGACGGCAGCCCACCAGGCTTCCCAGTCCCTGAGATTCTCCAGGCAAGAGTACTGGAGTGGGGTGCCATTTCCTTCTCCAATGCATGAAAGTGAAAAGTGAA
>NW_011494835.1:12389602-12391350 GCF_000754665.1 Bison bison bison | reverse complement strand
TTGGAGAAATGTCTGTTTAGTTCTTTGGCCCATTTTTTGATTGGGTCATTTATTTTTCTGGAATTGAGCTTCAGGAGCTGATTGTATATTTTAGAGATTAATTCTTTGTCAGTTGCTTCATTTGCTATTATTTTCTCCCATTCTGGAGAAGGCAATGGCACCCCACTCCAGTACTCTTGCCTGGAAAATCCCATGGGTGGAGGAGCCTGGTAGGCTGCAGTCCATGGGGTCGCTAAGAGTCGGACACGACTGAGCGACTTAACTTTCCCTTTTCACTTTCATGCATTGGAGAAGGAAATGGCAACCCGAAGAATGTCTTTTCACCTTGCTTATAGTTTTCTTCGTTGTGCAAAAGCTTTTAAGTTTAATTAGGTCCCTTTTGTTTATTTTTGCTTTATTTCCTTTACTCTGGGAGGTGGGTCATAGAGGATCCTGCTGTGATTTATGTCAGAGAGTGTTTTGCCTATGTTTTCCTCTAGGAGTTTTATAGTTTCTGGTCTTACATTTAGGTCTTTAATCCATTTTGAGTTTATTTTTGTGTATGGTGTTAGAAAGTGTTCTAGTTTCATTCTTTTACAAGTGGTTGACCAGTTTTCCCAGCACCACTTGTTAAAGAGATTTTCTTTTCTCTGTTATATATTCTTGCCTCCTTTGTCAAAGATAAGTTGTCCGTAGGTGCATGGATTTATCTCTGGGCTTTCTATTTTGTTCCATGGATCTATATTTCTGTCTTTGTGCCAGTACCGTACTGTCTTGATGACTGTAGCTTTATAGAATAGTCTGAAGTCAGGCAGGTTGATTCCTCCAGTTCCATTCTTCTTTCTCAAGACTGCTTTAGTTATTCGAGGTTTTTTGTATTTCCATACAAATTGTGAAATTATTTGTTCTAATTCTCTGAAAAATACCGTTGGTAGCTTGATAGGGATTGCATTGAATCTACGAATTGCTTTGGGTAGTATACTCATTTTCACTATATTGACTCTTCTGATCCATGAACATGGTATATTTCTCCATCTTTTTGTGTCATCTTTGATTTCTTTCATCAGTGTTTTATAGTTTTCTATATCTAGGTCTTTTGTTTCTTTAGGTAGATTTATTCCTAAGTATTTTATTCTTTTAATTGCAATGGTGAATGGAATTGTTTCCTTAATTTCTCTTTCTGTTTTCTCATTGTTAGTGTATAGGAATGCAAGGGATTTCTGTGTGTTAATTTTATATCCCGCAACTTTACTATATTCATTGATTAGCTCTATTAATTTTCTGGTGGAGTCTTTAGGGTTTTCTATTTAGAGGATCATGTCATCTGCAAACAGTGAGAATTTTACTTCCTCTTTCCCAATCTGGATTCCTTTTATTTCTTTTTCTTCTCTGATTGCTGTGGCTAAAACTTCTAAAACTATGTTGAATAGTAGTGGTGAGAGTGGGCGCTCTTGTCTTTGCTTTCAATTTTTCACCATTGAGGATAATGTTTTCTGTGGTTTTATCATATATGGCTTTTATTATGTGGTTCCTTCTATGCCTGCTTTCTGGAGGGTTTTTATCATAAATGGGGCTTCTCTTGTAGCTCAGCTGGTAAAGAAGCCACCTGCAAGGTGGAAGACCAGGGTTCGATCCCTGGGTTGGGAAGATCCCCTGGAGAAGGGAAAGGCTACCCACTCCAGTATTCTGGCCTGGAGAATTCCATGGACTGTATAGTCCATGGGGTCACAAAGAGTTGGACACAGCTGAGTGACTTTCACTTCACTTTA
>NW_011494835.1:12384869-12389502 GCF_000754665.1 Bison bison bison | reverse complement strand
CATCTATGTTCATCAGTGTGATATTGGCCTGTAGTTTTCTTTTTTCTTTTTTTTTTGTGGCATCTTTGTCTGGTTTGGGTTTTAGGGTGATGGTGGCCTCATAGAATGAGTTTGGAAGTTTACCTTCCTCTGCAATTTTCTGGAAGAGTTTGAGTAGGATAGGTGTTAGCTCTTCTCTAAATTTTTGGTAGAATTCAGCTATGTATTCTGTTCTGGGCTTTTGTTTGTTGGAAGATTTCTGATTACAGTTTCGATTTCTGTCCTTGTAAGCTTTCCGTGCTTCTGTCTGTTAAGATTTTCTATTTCTTCCTGGTTCAGTTTTGGAAGGTTATACTTTCCTAAGAATTTGTCCATTTCTTCTAAGTTGTCCATTTTATTGGCATATCATTGCTGATAGTAGTCTCATGATCCTTTGTATTTCTGTGCTGTCTGTTGTGATTTCTCCATTTTCATTTCTAATTTTGTTGATAAATCTGGCTAATGATTTGTCTATTTTATTTATCTTCTCAAAGAACCAGCTTTTAGCTTTGTTGATTTTGGCTATGGTCTCCTTTGTTTCTTTTGCATTTATTTCTGCCCTAATTTTTGTGATTTCTTTCCTTCTGCTAACCCTGGGGTTCTTCATTTCTTCTTTTTCTAGTTGCTTTAGGTGTAGAGTTAGGTTATCTATTTGATTTTTCTCTTGTTTCTTGAGGTAAGCTTGTATTGCTATGAACCTTCCCCTTAACACTGCTTTTACTGAATCCCATAGGTTTTGGGTTGTTGTGTTTTCATTTTCATTCATTTCTGTGCATATTTTGATTTCTTTTTTGATTTCTTCTGTGATTTGTTGGTTATTCAGAAGCATGTTGTTTAGCCTCCATATGTTTTTCTTTTTAATAGTTTTTTTTTTCCTGTAGTTGATATCTGATCTTACCGCATTGTGATCAGAAAAGATGCTTGAGATGATTTCAGTTTTTTTGAATTTACCAAGGCTAGATTATGGCCCAGGATGTGATGTATCCTGGAGAAGGTTCAGTGTGCACCTGAGAAAAAAGGTGAAATTCATTGTTTTGGGATGAAATGTCTTATAGATATCAATTAGGTCTAACTGGTCCATTGTATCATTTAGAACTTGTGCTTCCTTGCTAATTTTCTGTTTAGTTGATCTATCCATAGGTGTGAGTGGGGTATTAAAGTCTCCCACTATTCTTGTGTTACTGTTAATTTCCACTTTCTTACTTGTTAGCATTTGCCTTACATATTGCAGTGCTCCTACGATGGGTCCATATATATCTATAATTGTTATATCTTCTTCTTGGATTGATCCTTTGATCATTATGTAGTGTCCTTCTTTATCTCTTTCCTTGGCCTTTATTTCAAAGTCTATTTTATCTGATATGAGTATTGCTACTCCTGCTTTCTTTTGGTCTCCATTTCTGTGAAATATCTTTTTCCAGCCCTTCACTTTCAGTCTGTATGTGTCCCTTGTTTTGAGGTGGGTCTCTTGTAGACAGCATAATAGGGGTCTTGTTTTTTTATCCATTCAGCCAGTCTTTGTCTTTTGGTTGGGGCATTCAACCAATTTACATTTAAGGTAATTATTGATAAGTATGATCCCATTGCCATTTACTTTGTTGCTTTGGGTTCGAGTTTGTAAACCTTTTCTGTGTTTCATGTCTAGAGAAGATCCTTTAGCATTTGTTGAAGAGCTGGTTTGGTGGTGCTGAATTCTCTCAGCTTTTGCTTGTCTGTAAAGCTTTTGATTTCTCCTTCATATTTGAATAAGATCCTTGCTGGGTACAGTAATCTGGGTTGTAGGTTTTTCTCTTTCATCACTTTAAGTATGTCCTGCCATTCCCTTCTGGCCTGAAGAGTTTCTATTGAAAGATCGGCTGTTATCCTTATGGGAATCCCCCTATGTCTTATTTGATGTTTTTCCCTTGCTGCTTTTAATATTTGTTTTTTGTGTTTGATCTTTGTTCATTTGATTAATATGTGTCTTGTGGTGTTTCACCTTGGATTTATCCTGTTTAGGACTTTCAGGGTTTCTTGGACTTGGGTGACTATTTCCTTCCCTGTTTTAGGGAAGTTTTCACAGTTATCTCCTCAACTATTTTCTTATGGCCTTTCTTTTTGTGTTCTTCTTCTGGGACTCCTATGATTCGAATGTTGGGGTGTTTGACATTGTCCCAGAGGTCTCTGAGGTTGTCCTCATTTCTTTTAATTCTTTTTTCTTTTTTCCTCTCTGCTTCATTTATTTCCACCATTCTATATTCCACCTCACTTAACCTACTTCTGCCTCAGTTATTCTACTATTGGTTCCCTCCAGAGTGCTTTTGATCTCAGTTATTGCATTATTCATTATTGATTGACCCTTTTTTATTTCTTCTAGGTCCTTGTTCAACTTTTCTTGCATCTTCTCAATCCTTGTCTCCAGACTATTTATCTGTAACTCCATTTTGTTTTCAAGATTTTGGATCATTTTTACTATCATTATTCTGAATTCTTTTTCAGATAGACCCCTATCTCCTCCTCTTTTGCTTGGTTTGGTGGGCATTTATCCTGTTCCTTTACCTGCTGAGTATTTCTCTGCCTTTTTATCTTGTTTAGTATTGTGGAGGTTCCTCACTGTGGGTGGGGTTGTCTAGTGGTTTGTCAAGGTTTCCTGGTTAGGGAAGCTTGTGTCAGTGTTCTGGTGGGTAGGCCTGTATTTCTTCTCTCTGGAGTGCAGTGAAGTGTCTGGTAGTGAGTTTTGAGATGTCCATGGGTTTGGTGTGACTTTTGGCCACCTGTGTTTTAATGCTCAGGGTTATGTTCCTGCGTTGTTGGAGAATTAGCTTGGTATGTCTTGCTCTGAAACTTGTTGGCTCTTGGGTTGAGCTTGGTTTCAGTGTAGGTATGCAGGCTTTTGGATGAACTCTTGTCAATTAATGTTCCTTGGAGTCAGGAGTTTTCTGGTGTCCTCAAGTTTTGGATTTAAGCCTCCTGCCTCTGGCTTTCAGTCATATTCTTACTGTAGCCTCAAGACTTCTCCATTCATACAGCACTGATGATAAAACATTTAGGTTAATGGTGAAAAGATTCTTCACAGTGAGGGACACTCAGAGAGGTTCACAGAGTTACATGGAGAAGAGAAGAAGGAGGAGGGAGATAGAGGTGACCAGAAGAAGAAGAGGGGGAATCAAAAGGGGAGAGAGCAATCTAGCCAGTAATCAATTCCCTATGTGCTCTCCACAGTCTGGAACACTCAGAGAGGTTCATGGAGTTACATAGAGAAGAGGGAGGAAGGAGATAGAGGTGACCAGGAGGAGAGGAGAGGGAGTCAAAAGGAAAGAGACAAATCTAGCCAGTAATCAGTTCCCTTAAGTGTTCTCCACAGCCCAGAACACCCAAAGAGATTCACAAAGTAGAGAAGAGAAGGGAGAGGGAGGAGATAGAGGTGACCTGGGGGAGAAAAAGGAGAGTCAAAAGGGAAGAGAACAATCAAGCCAGTAATCACACTCCTAAGTAAAAATGGGTACTGAAGATTGGATTCTTAAAGGTACAAAATTGATAACAAATGCCTAAAAGCAAAGATGAAAAATCTAGAATAGAAGTTAGACTCTCAAAAATACAATATTAAAATAACAAAACAAAATTGTAAAAATTATAAAAAATATATATAAAATTTGCTTTAAAAATAGGGTCTTTTTTTTTTGCAAGGTAATAGTAGGTCTTAAAAATGAAAATTAAAGGTGTAATAAAGAACTTAAATATTTTAAAATTTTAAAAATTATAGTAGTAAAATATAAGAATTTCTCTGGAGCTGTTGAAGGCAGTGTAGGGTCATTTCAGTTTCAGATAGTTCTTTGTTTCAGTTTATACTTCTTCTCAAGGTCTATAGCCCCCTTCCAATGTAGTCAATGCTAACTACAGGGTTTTAATCTGTTGCACCTGTCACTTCCAAAGTGGTTCCTTCTTCTTTCTTTATTTTGGCTTCCTCTGTTTGCAAGTCTCTTCAGTGTCTAATTTCTGCCCTGACACAAGGAGGCAAAGGTGGTCATTTATTTAGGCTCACTTGTTCAATTGTGCTGTGGGGAGGGAGGAACACTGCAAACAAATATCACTGGCATGTGTGGGGAGTGCTCGCAATGTCTGGGCCACATTGGGTTTGCCCCCACTCACCGCGTGTGTGCTTTCCCAGTCTACACTGCTCAGGCTCCAGGTTGCTCTGCAGGGGAACTGTCTAAAGCGGGCCCTGGGTTGTGTGCACCTCCCAGGTCTGATCCACTCAGGTTCAGGTTCTGGGGTACTCCACAAAGGCATAGACTTGGTTTGTCCTTGTTTTGTGCCCTTCCCAGGTCTGAGCAGTTCAGGTGACCAGTGCTTGGTGTGCACACTCTCCCCAGGTGGGCAGTGCATCTTATCACCTCCCCTGTGCCAGCTGCTCGGTTTCCTGGGTGCGCTGAGAGAGCACCATCTCAGGTGTGCCACGTGTCTCCTCTGGGGAGCTGATCTCTAACTGCAACCCTCCTGGCAGATGTCAACAGTCCAGGATCCCAGAAAGACTTGGTTAGCAACTGGGAGCCTGCTCGCAGTTTGGTGGAGTCTCTGGTGCCAAGATTGCCCCTTGCCTTCTGGCTCCCGCGGGCCCCCGCCCGCCCCTCTGCCT
>NW_011494835.1:12384395-12384769 GCF_000754665.1 Bison bison bison | reverse complement strand
TGTATGCCCAGCAGTGGGATTGCTGGGTCATATGGCAGTTCTATTTCCAGTTTTTTAAGGAATCTCCACACTGTTATCCATAGTGGCTGTACTAGTTTGCATTCCCACCAACAGTGTAAGAGGGTTCCCTTTTCTCTGCACCCTCTCCAGCATTTATTGTTTGTAGCCTTTTCCTAGCAGCCATTCTGACCGGCATGAGTTGGTACCTCATTGTGGTTTTGATTTGCATTTCTCTGATAATCTTTTCATGTGTTTGTTAGCCATCTATATGTCTTCTTTGGAGAAATGTCTGTTTAGTTCTTTGGCCCATTTTTTGATTGGGTCTATTTATTTTTCTGGAATTGAGCTTCAGGAGCTGATTGTATATTTTAGAG
>NW_011494835.1:12361429-12384295 GCF_000754665.1 Bison bison bison | reverse complement strand
GGAGTCTCTGGTGCCAAGATTGCCCCTTGCCTTCTGGCTCTGGCTGTCGCCTCCCTGCCTCTCTGCCTCCGGTGGGGGGAGGGGCCAGTCCACAGCCAGCTATATCTCCTCTGGTATCCTCTCAGTCCTTTGTTCTGTGAGCGGGTCAGGTTGTGCCTTAGAGGTTTTCATGGGAAATTTCTCTCTCTCTCTCTCTTTTTTCTCTCTCTGGCTATCCCAGTTTAGGTTGCTATCTCACATTGTCCTCAGATTGTCCTCAAAGCTCCCTCAGATTGTCCTCAGGGCATTCAGGCCTGGTCCTTACCCTAAGCATGCAACCCAAGCCTCCCTGTTCAGCCCCCCCCTTGCTGCTGGTAGACGAAAGCGTCTGGGCTACTTCCCCACTGGGAGTTGCAATTAGGTGCATAATCTGTGGGTTTTTTTTTTTTTTCCTCCCGGTTATGTTGTCCTCTGAGATTCCAAAACTCCCCACAAACCTGCCAGTGAGAGGGTTTCCTGGTGTTTGGAAACTTCTCCTCCTTCACGACTCCCTCCCCAGGACAGATCTCTGTCCCTAACTCTTTTGTCTCTCTTTATCTTTTATATTTTGTCCTACCTCCTTTCAAAGAGAATGGGCTGCCTTTCTGAGTGCCTGGTGTCCTCTGCCAGCATTCAGAAATTTTTTTGTGGAATTTGCTCAGTGTTCAAGTGATCTTTCAATGAATTTGTGGGGGAGAAAGTGGTCTCCCCATCCTATTTCTTCACCATCTTCAATAAATCCTTTTAAAATTCTAAAAGACAGGAAATATTCTTTTAGAAATAGAATGATCAAAATGATCAAACCACATCTCTAAGCAGTACTCATTATTTATTTGTGGTGGTTCAGGGAGAAAGGAGAAAGTACAAAGGACTTTATACCAGTATGTTTCTAGTTAGGCAAAATTAACCATTGTCCCATATGTCTCTGCATTTTGTTTTACTTAGCTGTGTATGCTGCTGCTGCTGCTGCTAAGTCGCTTCAGTCGTGTCCGACTCTGTGTGACCCTGTAGACGGCAGCCCACCAGGCTCCCCCATCTCTGGGATTCTCCAGGCAAGAATACTGGAGTGGGTTGCCATTTCCTTCGCCAATGCATGAAAGTGAAAAGTGAAAGTGAAGTCACTCAGTTGTGTCCGATTCTTCATGACCCCATGGACTTGCAGCCTACCAGGCTCCTCCGTCATTGGGATTTTCCAGGCAAGAGTACTGGAGTGGATTGCCATTGCCTTCTCTGTTAGCTGTGTATATAATGTGCAAAAAAGACAACTATTCAAATTTACAGCATCTAGTCTTCCTAGATGTGAAAGAGATTGCCAGTATGTGACAAAAATAGCAAACAAATACATTGTGTACACTCTATATTAAAATTCATAGGAAAGACTTATGAAAACTGGGGACATGAAATTGTTAAAAATCCCCCTCCAAGTGTTATAGATGCATATTATGTTTGTCCACTGGGTTGATGATAGAGAAGGGGAAGTGTTTTCACCAGAGTGTTCCTGTTTAGAAAACACTCTGAGATGATAGCTCTTGTGTGCTGTTTATTCAGTGTTAATAGGTGCATATATAGTGTACAAACTTAAATCCTTATTTGAAACATCTAGCCTTTCTAGATATGTAAAAGTACACAAACTATGTTGAAAGTAGAGAGTGAAACTAACACCTTCTAAGTGTTTTTTCTAATAATTCGTAGGAATGGTTTTATTTGAGAAATTGAATTGTTAAATTTGAGTCTTGGAGAGTAAGTTGGCTGGTCACCGGGTGGTGGGGGAGGAAAAGGGAACAGGAAAGAAAGTGAAAAGAGAAGGGTTCTGTGTCCATCAGTATTTAGACAAGTTCAGATTTTCTAACCATTTTTCTACTGGTGTGTTTTAGTTAAAATTGTTGTGTAGTAAAGAACGAGCAAGTCCTAATAATGCCCAAAGTATATTAAAAGTAGAGATAGTAAAATAACCCCTTAATGTCCTTTTGTTGGTTTTTAGGAAGGGCTGTATCTTGAAGTATCTATACGTCTTGGAGCTAGAAATTTGCTTAGTTGCTGAAATGCTGGAGGAGAGGTAAGAAGGGTGAAGGGAAGGGCTGTTAGCTAATATCTCCATATCTAGAAGACAGTTTTAGGCTATAACCATAGTTCTGTATGTGGACAAAGTTCATTCTTTATTTTGCAAGATCTAGGCTTTCTAAATGTCCTGAGGTGACACTGTGTGAGAAAAAGTAGAGCTAGTGAATTAACCAATTTGTAAATATCTTTGTTATAATTGCTAAAAAAGAAAAAGCAGCATCTTGGACATGGAATTTTTAAATTGCGTCTGACAAATGTACATCAGAACTTATTCACTAGGTTGACACCCAAGAGGGAGAAGGAAGTATGAAAGTAGGAATATATGTGGATATGTTCATATTTATATTTTGATAACCATTGATGTGTGTGCATCTTCGGCTATACTGTAGGAATACATTTTTAAGTAATTCAGTGAAACCATACCTCCTTGCTAATACTTCAGTAGTTTAGATCAGATAATGAATCCCCTGAGAAGCATTATACTTTATGTACTCTATTGCTTCATGTCTCATTTTTAATTGAACATTAAGGGAACATAACATTTTAATCGTAACTCTGCCAATATCTTTATCTAGAGACCTGTTGCTATTTATGTCTTTTCTGAAACTTTTGTTGCCAAGAAAGGCAGGATTACATTTTTTTCCTTCCAGATAGAGTTGGTATAGTATATTCTAGCTTTTCAAAATTCTTGCTTCTCATAGCTTTGGGACTTTGAAATGGTAAATATTCATGATGTTGAAAAAGCATGATACATAGCTATATGATCTTAGTGACATAAAAATGGATGTATAGCTGTATAAATACACATGAGACCTAGAAGGATGCAACAAATGGTATCCTGCTTGTGATTATGGTGACTTTGTTTCTTACTTCTTGTGTTTTTTGGTTTCCTATTGTGCACATATTAAGAAATAAATGATATTTCGTTGTTGTTCTGTCACTAAGTCCTGTCCAACTCCTTGCAATCCCATGAACTGCCACATGCCAGGCTTCCCTGTCCTTCACTGTCTCTCTGAGCTTGCTCAGACTCATGCCCATTGAGTCAATGATACCATCAACCATCTCATACTCTGTCACCCCCTTCTCTTGCCTTCAATCTTTCCCAGCATCAGGGTCTTTTCCAATGTGTTGGCTCTTCACATCAGGTGGCCAAAGTATTGAAGCTTCAGCATCAGTCCTTCCAATGAATATTCAGGGTTGATTTCCTTTAGGATTGACTGGTTTGATCTCCTTGCTGTCCAAGGGACTCTCAAGAGTCTTTCTAGCACCACAGTTTGAAAGCATCAATTCTTTGGTGCTCAGCCTTCTTTATGGTCCAACACTCACACCCGTACATGACTACTGGAAAAACCAAAGTGCTGCCTATACGGTCCTTTGTCAGCAAAGTGATGTCTCCGCTTTTTAAAAGTCAAACCTGCTGACTAGGTTTGCCATTTATTTTTCTTCCAAGGAGCAAGCGTCTTTTAATTTCATGGCTCTAGGAGAAGGCAATGGCAACCCACTCCAGTACTCTTGCCTGGAAAATCCCATGGACGGAGGAACCTGGTGGGCTACAGTCCATGAGGTCGCTAGGAGTCGGACACGACTGAGCGACTTCAATTTCACTTTTCATTTTCATGCATTGGAGAAGGAAATGGCAACCCACTCCAGTGTTCTTGCCTGGAGAATCCCAGGGACGGCGGAGCCTGGTGGGCTGCCGTCTATGGGGTCGCACAGAGTCGGACACGACTGAAGTGACTTAGCAGCAGCAGTCACTGTCTGCAGTGATTTTTGGAGCCCCCCAAATAAAATCTATCACTGTTTCCACTTTTCCCCCATCTATTTGCCATGAAGAAGTGTTATTTTAAAAACTTTTTTTAAAAGTATCTATTGTATAGCACAGAGAATTCTACTCAGTGCTCTGTGGTAACCTAAATGGGAAGGAAATTCAAAAGAAAGGTGATATATGTTTACCTATAGGTGATTCACTTTGCTGTACGGTAGAAACTAACACAACACGTAAAGCAACTATACTCCAATTAAATTTTTTAAAGAGAGAGAGAGAGAAATAAGCTTAGAATAGAGAACAGTGCCTGGTATATATAGATCTATATAAATATTTGTTAAGACAATGGGAAGTAAGGAAAGAAATAATGTAAAGATAACCATTTCTTATTTTACCTGAAGTGATTATTCTAATCCATCTACAACTCTTAATTTTACTAGCTATGCTCCTTTTGGGGCTTAAAGAGACTTTTTTCTGCCTTTTATTTATTTTACTTATATTCTAAGGAAATACAAGACCACTTGGTGATAGTATGTTCGCCATTCTGTTCAAAATGGATTGAAGTAAGACGGCGTATATTTCAGTGGAACATTTGAAACTGTTGCTCAGACATCTCCTTTTGGCGTTTCACCCTTGGAGTTAGAATAAAAGCTATTTGGGAGAATAGGATGGAGGCCCTATATGATGCCAGAGATCTTAGACTTAGCAATGGACATCCTGCAGCCAGATGAGCCTGATAGTGGGACAGGGAGAAGGACAAGTCAATCTATTGGAGAGTGGCTTCCTTTCTTGCTTAGCCCTCACCCATCTCTTGCCATAGACACTGTAGGGAAGTGGTGCTGGGAGAATAGGCAGGAAGACCTGGCCTCAAGGAAATGCAGGTGGGAGGGTGGAGAGAGAGCAGAAAAAGGTCTCAAGATCAATAGCTGGAAGGAAACGAGAATATCTCTCAGCATTTTAAGGCAGGTTGTCCTATACAAGCCACTATTTGTAAGTTAAGCTTAAATACTTTGAGGACCTGCCATACATGTTTTAATGCTAATATATATGATTAGATTTTTTAATTTAATTTTTGCAGTTAAATTTTTTTGAAGGTTTTAAGAAAGGGAAAATAAACGAAGCCCTTCAATTTATATTAAATCTATTTACATTTGAAAATCATGTATTCATTTATTGTTATTTTTCTTATTTTCTCCAAGATTCCTTTGAAAATAAGCACTGTTGTAAGCACATGGGTTTATCCAGGGAGACAGTTATAAACCTAGTTTTAAACATATGGCAAAACAAATACATAAGAGTATTTGAAAATGCATTTTTCCAATCACAAATATTCTTGCCAATGCTTGGGAAAACACAAAAGAAGTTTTTATAGTTCTCTGGTGGTGCTTTAAGACAAGAAAATGCTGAAAATTATTTTTCTCCTCAGCACTTTATTTATAACCTTCACTCTTTTCTATAAAGGAAAACATTTTTATGAGACTGTAGCTTTTTACTGGAGAAATCTTTTCTTATATATCACACTATTCAAATCAACCTATGTTCTGATTTTTAAGTGCTCTTGGTATCAAAGTAATCTTTATAATTTTCCTGGGAACTCTTGACAAAACACTTTTTTTTTTTTAATTTGGTAGAGATGCTGGGGATTGAAAACAAAACACTTTACAATACAAAGATCTTTATACATTTCACAGAATTGTGTTTTCACAAATTTCATATTGTCTTTTTCTGAACTGAAGACTTCAGATCAAGTTTGTAAGGAGCCCATGTGCTCACCACCACATTTTAGGATATAAAGAGATTTCTTTATAAATCTTTCAGGAAACTTGGTTTTAGAATTATGAATATAGATGATGTACTTCAAGGCTGACCACTGGAGAATGAGGCTTCCTTGAAGCAAGGTAATACAAGGTGGACAAGAATTATATTAGAACAATGACATTCAATTTCTAACCCACATGACAGACCATAGGAGGTTTTGAAATTAAGTAAGGAGTCTATCAAAGATAAACTTTATTGAGAATAAAATGTCTTGCAAACATATATATTAACAATTCTCAGATTTGTGTAGATGCTCTTAAAAGTAGTAAAATGTCCTAGTGTTGCTGAACTCATGGTGATTCTTGCCATTATCTGCCCCCGTCAGTTACTTTGAAGTGAAATGTGCATTAGACCCTCACCAGACCCTCCTAGAGGAGGAGTTGGTTTGGCTGAGGGTAGAGATGTCCTGGCATGTCCAGAAGTCTCTGTTTTAATTGAAGCAAATAGTCTCTACTAGTTATTCTCCATTTATCCGTGAGAGTTGTCATCCTTTCCTTCTACAGAGCAACATTACCTTGGTAATAGCTGCAGAAGTGGAGTTCTCAGTCAAGTTATAGATTTTTGGTTCAGCTCTACCCATGGATAAGCTTCCCTGATGGTGATTATCTATATCACTTAAATTCTAAATGGCCTTGCTTTAGTCTGTGTCATAAGCTCTAACAACCTGTTGGGATACCCAAGCACTTCAGTTTGTACTAATGCCCATGTTGATGTTTGCTTGGACTGTATTTGAGAACTGTTGAAACCCCTGGATACAGGCTTTCCTGGAAGAGTAAATCTGTGTTGTCAGCCATTACTGCTGGGGCAAGTTTCTTTGAATCTGTCCTGCTCTGGAGGATGGGTTTATTGCCATCCTTGATTTACTGTCCAGCCAAGCAAATGCCATACAGTGTCATAAAAGTTCAAGAATAAACACCCAATGAAAATGTTATCTAAAGGGTAGTAGAGTTATTCATTTAGAAGATGAAAGTCCTTTCCTTTCTGGAGAGCTCCAATTTGTCTTTTGTTTCATTTGTCTTCTGCTTTAATTGAACTAAGCATTCATCTTGAATATATTACACTGTGACAGGTTTTTTTTTTTTTCCAGATGGAATATTAATGAATCAAATTGTTTAAATTTTCAGTAATCTATATTGATAATCTGAAAACTAGGGCAAAGGAAGACTTCTTATGTGGGAGTGAACACAGAAAGTTTTAAGGGCATCAATTTCCTTATTCTCAACTTTCATATGTATTTTTCCTTAAAAGTGATCTGCCTCAAGGAATCATGCCAATTTTCCTCTCCCACTTTCCCTTTCACAGTGTAAAAGTGAGGTGAACAGTTCAGCCATACTGAATTTTGCTATGTGCATTGTGCCAGGGTGTGAAAATCTCTGACAGTGCCAAATACAGGAAAGGCCCAAAGTATTGCTGTCAATGAAGCCTCATTTGAGCAAAGTGCCATAAATCCATAGTAGAAATTTATATATCCTGGCTTTATACATATGCATGGTGTTAGAAACAGTGGTTTGGCCCATGTTAGAATGTTCTGAATTTATATATATTGTAGAGTAGGAGTAGATGACTTTTTTGTTTAATGATAATTCCTTTTCTCTCCCCTAGTTATAGGCAACAAAAGTATATTTCCTCTGAGGAGCAGTACAATGAGAATATACAAAGAGAGTATCAGTAATGCATACCAAAGGTAACAGCACCTTATTTCATCCAGTCAGTGAATTCATTTTTTTTCTTTAAAAAAAAAAAAACTCTTCTCCTCCAATGATCTTGTGCTTCACCCTACTTTAGCCATTAACTTTCAGGATCATAGACTGGACCTTGTCATTTCCAGTAACTGCAATGTCTCCACAGTCTCCTACCACCATAGAAATTCACCCACCAGTAAATGTAACCGTATACTCTGCTTTCTCATCTGATAGTATCGATGGCTATCATGCTATTGTGGAAAACCAATTCTTTCACTTGGACATAGCTCCTATCCTCTGTCTCCCTACTCAAGACCTGAAACTATTAATAGCAATTCCACCCCTTCCCACATCATCAATTTTTCACACTCCACAAAAATTCTTATCATTATCCAAACAGATTAAGGCTTTTTTCCTTTCTTTAAAATACACTCTTTTAACGTCACTTACTCTGAAAACCACTATCCTTTTTATGCTCTTGTTTCTAATAAAACTCCTCAAAAATTGTTTATACTTGCTTCCCCTGATTCCTCTTCTCCAATTCTCTCCTTAACCTATGAAGTGCCACAAAGTTAGGTGACACCCAACATTATACCAAAAGCTTATCATAAAGTTCATTAATAACTTTCACAGTTACTGAATCCAATGATCAGTTCTGCTTCATTTTCCTTGATCTATCAGCAGGATTTAATATAGTAGTTGATTAATCTTTCTTCCTTAATATAAATTTTCCTCTCGGCTAAACACAGTCTTGTTGTTCTCTCTCTCTCACTGGTCTCTCTTTTCCAGTCTCCTTTGTTTTTTCTTCTTCCTTCACTCCAACCTCAAAATGTTGGTCTGTCATGTGGTCCAGTCTCTGATCTTCAACTGTTCTCAACACACACCCTTTGTGATCTCATTCAACTTCATGGCCTTAACATATTCTATCATATTACTAATGACTATCATACATTGCCATTTTCTCCTGAACTCCAGACCTACCTACAAATTTTATGTTGTATATATTTATTTATGTCAAACTCTAAGCCATCCTTTACTCCTTCCTTTCTCTCATGTTGCACATTCAATGCATCTAGCGATCTCATGACTGCCTTCTAACAAGTCCATAATCAGATCACTTCTCAGTAGCCTTTTCTGAGACACCATCATTTGTCACTTCAGTTTTTCAATAGCCTTCTTAGAAGTTTCCCCACTTCTACCTTCACTGTTAGATAGTCTATTCTCAACAAAGTAACCAGAATGATCCTTAAAAAAATTTTTTTTAATCTATTTTAATTGGAGGACAATCACTTCACAACACTGTGGTGGTCCCTGCCACACATCAACATGTGATCCTTTAAAAAATTGTGTATCTATATGAGATGATGGGTGTTCTCTAAATTTACTGTGATAACTACTTCATGATGTATGTAAGTCAAATTATTATGTAGTACACCTTAAATATATACAGAGCTGTATGTCAATTGTATCTCAGTAAAATTGGAAGAAACACTGTAGTTTAGGTCATGTTATTCCCGTCTTAAAACCCTCTACTGCCCTCTCCCTTCATCTTAACCCAGAGCTAAAACCAAAGCCCTTATAAAGGCTGCAAAGTCCCTTCAGGATCTGGCCTCCAATTGCTTGAATTCCTCTTCTACTATCCTTGCTCTCACTCCTTACCATATTCCAGAAACACTGGCACCCTTGAACCTGCCCAGCAAGCTCCTATATTAGGGTCTATGCATAAGCTGTTTCCTTTGTCTAGAATGAGTTTCCCCTGCTTAGCCAACTTCTCCCCTCTTTTAGTGCATTGCTCAAATCTTATTAATATTACCAGCTCCCTAATGCTTTCCTTTACTTTTGTGTTCCTGGCCTCTATTTTTCTCTTTTTTGCATAACACACATCACCTTCATATGTACTATTTAATTTCTTTGTTACGTTTACTGTCTGTTTCTAAACTGTCAGCTCCTTTGAAGGCAGGATCTTGGGGTTTTGTTTACTGATGGATTGTAAAAACATAGAACAACACCTGTCTCTACAGAACCTGCTCAAAAAATATTTGTTGAATAAATAAATAGAAATCCTTTAGGGGATGTTCAAGCAAACTACTTTTAAAACCATTGCTGTGAATGATTTTCTATTTCATAATAGAACTATAAGTTCAAATGAGACATGTCTAAATGAGAATCTTGTAACCTCAAATTATGATTTCATTTTTTGATAAGTCAACAGTGTTAACTTTGAAAACTGTTTTAAGTCATTTTGTGAAATGTAGGTCTGAATGAACTAAGAGACACAGACTACTTTTCAACTCAGAGCAATGAGAAACTGTTACCTAATTCACAATCACCTTAAAACAGAACATTCTCTGTACATCTGCCTTTGGAATAGAACAGAGAACTTCCATGGAAAGTCTCATATTCTGTGGTAACATGTTTTTTAAAGACAAAATCAAGAATTGATTTATTGCCTTGATTTTAAAATATCTGTCTGTAGTATTTTTTGATTAATTGTAAATTCTGTCAGTAAGAGCCAATGCAGTGCCCATCTTTCTAAAAAAGAAAGAGGCTCTTTAGAAATTATAAAGTTAAGGGATTTTTGCCTCTTCTTTCCAAATGCTCCTTAGAAAGTGTAAGTTTAAAAAGTTCAACAATCATTCCCTCCAAAGGGCTAAATCTAATCATTAAAAAATCAATTGGCAAACACCTTAGGAACAAAAGAATAATAAGCAGCACGATTTTGTGAAAAAAAATAGCCTGTGGGACCAATCTAGCTCTTTTGCAGACGAGGATGACAGAACTAGTTAGAATAGGTATAATTTATCTTGACTTGAATAGGATCACTGAGGGAATGGAAATTATGACCCCAGAAAAATACAATCTGGCATGAATGTCAACTCCTTTCAGTGATTTTTCTAGTCAGATTATAAATGTGTTTTCTGCACGTACTGCTTTTTGTGGTTATGGTAAGAATTTTGTTGACAACAGCCTGCAGCCATGGTTTGGTGGCACACAGCAGGAGTGAGATGGTCCAACAAAACCCTGCACGACAGGCCAGCATCACCAAAGCCAAATGGCTAAAGCTCACAGTGGGCCATTTCTTGTCTGTCCACAGAAGCAAAGAAAATCATGCTTGAGGAGCAAACTCAGTGCAGCAGTGATGCAGATAACCCCCTAAACGGAATGTGTGTTTGTGTTGCTCCCAAAGATTGCCTAGCTATTATTTTTGTCCGATGGAAATATTTTCCTAGGGAAAATAAGAATAGTCCTCAAAGGTGCTACTAACCTGCTAACTGCTAAGTCACCTCAGTCGTGTCCGACTCTGTGCGACCCCATAGACGGCAGCCCATCAGGCTCTCCCGTCCCTGGGATTCTCCAGGCAAGAACACTGGAGTGGGTTGCCATTTCCTTCTCCAATGCGTGAAAGTGAAAAGTGAAAGTAAAGTTGCTCAGTCACATCCGACTCTTAGTGACCCCATGGACTGCAGCCTACAGGCTCCTCCGTCCATGGGATTTTCCAGGCAAGAGTACTGGAGTGGGGTGCCATTGCCTTCTCCGACCACTAACCTAGAAGCCAGATATTTTGTAGTGTTTATGTCAGATCTAGTTGTTGTTTTTTCATATTTTATTTGATGATCACCTTTTTAATGGAATATAGAGCATATATTTAAAATCATCAATAATTTCAATTAGAATAATAAGATATTTCTCATGAAAATAAGATATTTTGTCCTAACCAGAAAAAATGGAATTCCGTTTAAAGATTCATAAAGTGACCCAGATACAGAAGAAGAAAAAATACACTAAATTTAAGAATGTATGGCATAGCTAAAAAGAAGATAGTAATCATAGAGAACACAGTGACTAATGATGTATTAGAATTGCATATTATTTTTAAGTGGATATGATACAGGATCTTAAGGGCTTAGTTGTAACAGAGAAAAGACATTGTTCCCAACTCTGGCACATATATTCAAGTGTCTTGTACACATGAAAAACTTTGAATTCACAGACATGAATTAAAATGATTAAAGATCTGCAAATAGGTGATATGAGGACAGATTAAATGAATGGGATCATTATGCAGTAGAAGGGAAGACTGTGGAATGACCTCAGCCTTCTAATTTATAAAGGAATATTATGCAGATGGTGAGCAGCTGTTATCCATCTCACTGAGGGCTGAATCAGAGGAAATGGGTCTAAACTTTGGCTTGTGGGATTTAGGTTAAACATGAAGAATAGTTTCCTGACAGCAAAGCCTGTAAAGTACTGAACAAATTCCTGAGAGGCATTATAGAGTCTCCTTCCTTGGATATCTCTTAAGAATGTAAAGTGTTTTGCCATCTGCCTGCAATGAGTGCAGTGAGAACCTGCAGAGAATGTTAAAGAACTCAAAATCCTTAATGAGTCAATACAATCAGATGTATGTTTCCACCCAAGCAGATATCCATGTGTTTTTGTTGCAGGGGGAAGTTTTTGTTTTTGTTTTGTTTTGCTTTTTGAGAAGTAATGTCTTAGTAGTTGAGAGTTTTACTCACACCAGTACACTTTTCTTGTTGTTTCCCTTTACTTCATTTAAAATATATGTGGCTCCTTTTCACTGGTGTCAAAAAACAATTCAGCCTTTTAAGACCTTCTAGACAATTAAATACTGCCTTATTCATCACTGAAAAGGAGATATTATAAGATCTGACAGTTTTTATCCCAATATTCTTATCACCCTATAGCCAGAGCACTATTTCAAGGAGACCCTAGGTCAGTGTATTTTCAGATAGTGAATCTATTGGTTTGGCAAAAAAAAAATGTTGAAAATCCCAAATGAACTTTTTGGCTAATCCAATATTTCAACTGCCAACCAAACAGGATTGAAAGTGACCACAGTATTCTAAGAACAATGGTGTTTTATCTTCATTTTGCATGTATTTAAGCCTTTATTTTTCATTCAAAAGAAAAAATAAAAACTGTTTTATGTCCCTGGCATAAGAACAGCTCTGACCATCTGCTCTTACATGAGTAAATCAGCTAAGGTAAGCATGAGCCTTATTGTTCATGTATGTGTACACAGGGAAAATTAAACATGTAATGTCCAATTCCAAATTTCCTAATGAGACAATATACATTGGCTATAGTTGTCACTGTTTTTACAAATTAGTTTTTATATAATTTATGCCTGGTAGGCTGCAGTCCATGGGGTCTCGAAGAGTCGGACACAAATGAGCGACTTCACTTTCACTTTTCACTTTCATGCACTGGAGAAGGAAATAGCAACCCACTCCAGTGTTCTTGCCTGGAGAATCCTAGGGATGGGGGAGCCTGGTGGGCTGCCATCTATGGGGTCCCACAGAATCGGACATGACTGAAGCGACTTAGCAGCAGCAGCAGCAGCAGCAGGAGCATGCCATTAATGACGGACATTTTTTTGCCTCTGTAAAAATCTCATGTTTAATATTGGCTATTAGAACTTTCCATACCTATTACCGTATTAATGTCTTTGAGAACCTTGTAAGTTCCTATTTTATTAAGTGTATTCCAAGTAAGTCAAATAAATCACCCAAGGTCACATGGTTGGTAATTAGAGAAGTCAGAACTACATCTCAGAAACTCTGAGTTTACCTGAAACTCCTTGTCTCAGAGAATATATTCTCTACCCATTAAATTTTACAAAACTTATACTACTTTTTTCTTCCTCTTTCCTCCTTTTCCTTGTCTCTCTTTCCAGTCAGAAGACCATAGTATCAATTCTGTCATAATCCCGCCAAAGATACCTGAGTTTAATTACTAGGAAAGACTTTTTATATGCAGGATATTTTACAACATAACTAGCCTTAATATTCAAAAGTGTCAATGCCAT
Organism: Bison bison bison; assembly: GCF_000754665.1. Taxonomy (NCBI): domain Eukaryota; kingdom Metazoa; phylum Chordata; class Mammalia; order Artiodactyla; family Bovidae; genus Bison; species Bison bison. The sequence goes on along the minus strand of NW_011494835.1, from coordinate 12,371,121 downwards.
GAAAGTCAAGGAAAAATTGAGAGTAGCTCCAGATTAAATTTTATTATTTATTTGGCTGTCCTGGGTCTTCATTGTTGTGCACAGGTTTTCACTAGTTGCGGCTCGTGGGCTCTAGAATACAGGCTTACTATCTGTACCTAACAGGCTTAGTTGCCCTGAGGTGAGTGGAATCTTCCCAGACCCAGTGATTGAACCCATGTCTCTTGCATTGGCAGGTGGATTCTTAACCACTAGACCAGCAGGGAAGTCCCCAGATTGAAAGAAACTAGAGAGATACAATAACCAATATAATGTATGATTCTGGGCCACATGTTTTGCTATTAATGACATTATTCAGTTAAAGCCTTTAGATATCTGAAGGGGGAAAGAGGTTCTTAGTGGATATAGATATACCACTAGCACTCAATTATATTTCCTCAAGGATATCTAAATGCCTCTGTTGTATGTCACAAGTGGGAGTCAGAATGTAATACAATGTGTATAATATCTATTCTTTTCATGAAAGTTTATATAGTTAATGGCCTTGGGAGATAAAAGTAGGGTTTTTTCTGGAGCAAAGAAGAAGGCATGTTTTCTGCTCATTATAAAAGATTCAGGTTGTTTTCCTGAAACACAACCCATTGCATATGCAGGTGTTATCTGACCCTCTTTGACTAGTCCTGTAAAAATTGAGGCTCGGGGACCAGCACAAAGTGTGAACGATAAGCTGCCCTTCATCTCTGATCCCATGTCTTGTGTCTTCTACCAGCATGGAACTGTCAGGTTAACTTGCAAAGTAGGGAAAATCTCACACCCTTTGCAGCTTTTTTACCTCCCCTGTACCTGTATAAGCCAATTTGTTAAGTCAACCACTATCAACCATGCCACACAAAACAACAGAGGGAAGGAAGAAAGGGGAAAATGTAATTGGTTATGTATACACACAATATACGGAGAAGGCAATGGCACCCCACTCCAGTACTCTTGCCTAGAAAATCCCATGGATGGAGGAGCCTGGTAGGCTGCAGTCCATGGGGTCGCTAGAGTCGGACACGACTGAGCGACTTCACTTTCCCTTTTCACTTTCATGCTTTGGAGAAGGAAATGGCAACCCACTCCAGTGTTCTTGCCTGGAGAATCCCAGGGACGGGAAGCATGGTGGGCTGCCATCTGTGGGGTCGCACAGAGTCGGACACGACTGAAGCGACTTAGCAGCAGCAGCAGCAGTAGCACACACAATATAAACATGATAAGATAAAATATGGATGACTACTACAACTTCCCATTTCTGCAACTGACCAATGGACAAAACTTATAAGTTTTTTCCCAATATGAATTTTACATTCTTCTTTCCCTTGGTTGCACTCAGTTGGTTAAGTTCTTTATTGATCAAATGTGATGACTCAATAATATATTGTGGTCTATTTATACAATGGAATACATACCTCAAAATTCATGAACCTCACAGATATAAATGTTAATATTAAAGGAAGTCACAGAAGAATGAACATAGTATGGTATCATTTATACCAAACTAAGCATTATATTTTTACTATTGTACAGCACGTAGAACTCTGCTCAGCGTTACGTGGTAGCCTGGATGGCAAGGTAGTTTGGGGGAGAATACATACATGTATACCGTATGGCTGAGTCCCCTTGATGTTCACCTGAAACTGTCACAACATTGTTAACTGACTATACCCCAATACAAAATAAAAAGTTAAAAAAATATTCTAGGGGTAGTATATATGTAGCAAAACTCTAGTGACAAGAAAGGAAATGACAAAAATTATAAACATGCAAATCAGAACATCATTACCTTTGTCAAAAAGGAACCTTCACATAACCTTCACGAGCCAGATAATGTTCTATTTGCTGGGATAGGTGGCATGCATAGATATTTATTTTATAGTGTATGTATTTGTTGGACATGTGAGTAATATTCAAAGCCTTTCTTTCTGCCCCTAGCTACAGAAAATCAAGATAAACCAATAGCTCCTTTTAATGTTCTTGCCATTTTCTTCCCCTCTTCTCTCTTTGACTACATTAATAAATACATAAAATTAAATTAAAAAATAATACAATGGCTTCCCTGGTGGTCCAATGGTTAAGAATCTGCCTTTCAATGCAAGGGACATTGGTTTGATCCCTGGTACAGGAAGATCCTACATGCCACAGAGCAGCTGAGCCCATGTGCTGCAACTACTGAGACGGAGCCCTGGAGCCCACAAGCTGCAACTGTTGAGCCCACCAGGCCGTAACTACTGACGTCCACACACCTAGAGCCTGTGCTCCTTAACAAGAGAAACCGCCACAATAAGCCTGCACACCCGTTGTGGAGAGAGTAGCCCGCACTCTCCACAACTAGAAAAAGCCCACTAGCAGCAGCAAAGACCCAATGCAGCCAATAAATACATAAATTTTTTTTTTTTTAAAAAGCAACAAGTCCAAGCCAACTTCTCATTATAGATCTGGAGCACATTTGTTATCTCCTTGAAAGAACTGTTGGTCTATTTCAGTGTTTTACTTGTTTGTCCCTTCATGGGTAACCTCTTCTTCACCGGATAGTAAACAGCTTTCAGATGATAACTATTAATGTGTAAACAAAATAAGTAGAAATGACAGAAAGCTATCTTTCGGTAACCATTAAAATATAAATAGAATAAGTAGTAATGACAGGAACTTGGGTCCAATTCCTAGGTTGTACTCTCAGTTTGTATTTTTGTTTCCTTTTTCCTTTTTTTGACACAGAGCCACCTGCTGGCGGTAGGGTGCTGCTGCTTCTACTGCTGCTAAGTCGCTTTAGTCGTGTCCGACTCTCTGTGACCCCATAGACGGCAGCCCACCAGGCTCCCCCGTCCCTGGGATTCTCCAGGCAAGAACACTGGAGTGGGTTGCCATTTCCTTCTCCAATGCATGAAAGTGAAAAGTGAAAGTGAAGTCGCTCAGTCGTGTCCGACTCTTAGCGACCCCATGGACTGCAGCCCACCAGGCTCCTCCGTCCATGGGATTTTCCAGGGTGCTAGTTAACCCTAAAAACTATATTGACAATGCACTTCGATTCCATCATACAGGAAAAGGAAAGTTGATGAGGCTTTACCTCAAAAAGTTCTATAAATTGTACCAGTAGTAAGACTGTTAATGATACTGAAATTGGTAATATTAAAATGTGCCATGTATTTGAGGAAAGGCTATTTTTTTAAGCTGAGAAAGATTAGATCAAATTGAAATGTTGATGAGAAAACCTCATTAAGAGTAGTGGTTGAAGACACAGGTGAAGAGGGAGAATCTGTTCTGTAAGGTTCTTTTATAAAAAAAACATTTTTTATTTTGGCTGCACTGGGTCTTTGCTGCTGCAGCCTTTGTCTGGTTGCAGACAGCAGGGGCTGCTCTCTAGTTGTGGTGCTCGGGCTTCCCGTTGCAGTGGCTTCCCTCGCTACGGAGCGCAGGCTCTGAGTGCGTAGGATTCAGCAGCTGTGGCCTGTGGCTTCGGTAGTTGTGGCACAGGGGTTTAGTTGCACCACAGTGAAAGGTCGTTGCTGAACCACAGAAAGACGCCGGGATTCTTGGCCTCTGGACAAGAAGAATTCAATCTGGGGCCAGAGACGAGGCTTGATCACTCAGAGCTTTTGTGTAATAAAGTTTTATTAAAGTATAAAGGCATCAGAAGGGGGCAGAAAGAGTACCCCTTTGCTAGTGTTAGTCATGGAGTTATATACTCTCTAATTAGTTATTACAGTGAATCAAAAGAATGTCTGGAGGTTTACTCCCATAATTTACATTTTAAGATAACAGGATTAGCCAGAAGGTTTTTTCCAGAGATTGTCCTCAAGCAGGATATATTGTCATTATATAATCCTAAGGAATGTAGAGGGAAAAAAGTTTGTCTTTTTTCCTCCTTGAGAATTCCAGACCCCTCTCTCCTTGGGGACCCCCTGGACTTCTTATCAATCTGCCTAGGAATTGACTCTTTCAACAGCATGTGGAATCTTCCCAAACCAGGAATCAAACCCATGTCACCTGAATTCCTATCCACTGTACCACCAGGACAGTCCCTGTAAGGTTCTTGAAAGGCAAGAAAAGACAGCTTCTTGGACACAGATGGAAAACTGGCCAAGAGGAGAGAAAAAAAAACTCTCCTCAGTTGCACCAGGAAAAATGCAGATAGAGAGGGGCAAGAGTTGGGCAGTAACAGGGAGTTGACTGTTTTCATACTAGGAAGTGAAAGGGAACATGGGATAACAGGCCTTTAGGAGACTGAGAAATGTGAAATAGTTAAGCAAACATGAAAGCAAGTTGCTTAGTGAAACACGCTAGGATTTCTGGGCCATTCTGAGAGCCCAGTTGAAGTTGGTGATCATAAATATCTGCTGGTACTAATATGTCCTGTGATTTTTTTCCCCCTACAATTGTTCTGTTTTACAGATAAATATATGTAAAAAGTAAAGAGTTGGATCACACTGGAAGGATTTTTTTCCAGGAAGAAGAGATAAGACAGTTTATGGCATTGACAAAATTGATAATTCTTAAAATTATCAACCATGGAAAGTAAACTGAATAGGAAGAAAATGAAGCCAAGAGGGGAAGATACAGATAGAGGGACTGGTCTCTTATCGGAGAGTCCAAAGAGATCAAGGAATTGCCAAGGTGGAAGTAATTGAAGAAGCAAGTCAGAAATATGAGAGATGGGGTTGTGATTGTTAAATATCTACATCATTGGTTTGAAATATCAATGATTTTGTTGATTAAAAGATTCAGAGTATGATCATGGGAAGAGGTAGTTGAGGTGGAGTAGAAAAGGCCATAGAGATGAGGAGGGTAAGGAAATGAAAGGCCAGAGTATTGAAAGAACACTGAATATTAAAGCCACCTACAATGATGGCAGGAACTGGAACTGAGAAAAGAATGTGCGTCTGATGTCAAAGTTGATGAACAATGGAGAATGGTCAAGAGACAGATAACAGTGACAAAATGATCAGGTCATAAAGGCTAAGTGCGTATGCCTCAAAGGAGTAGGGTTACTGTGAGACGGGGTGGATAATGATCTTGAAGATGTAATGAGGAGAAGAAAGGATTCAAATCTTGCCTCAGTAAAGTTTATAAGGATTGGAAGAATCACACCCACTGCTCCACTGGGCTGCTAGGGAACACTGGAGTTGCAATAAGTCAGGTGGAAACAATGCTTGGAGAAAAAGGGTCTGTGCTAATGACTGAGCAGCAGTTTCAGGGCCGCATAATTGCAGAGGCAGGAGGTGATGATGGAATGAAGGGCAAATAACTTACTGTCAATAGTCTGCTTAGTATTCTCATCTTTCCTGAAGGAGTTTCTCAGATTGTAGAACTAAATTGAGACTGTTTCTATTAAGCATTTACTGTTACTGAAATAAGAATGTATTCCTCTCTAGACACTAGTTAGTTCATATGAAACATAGAAGTCCAGCAAGTCTGGACTACAGTTTCCTTATTTATAAAATGGACATATTATCCCACAGATTAGTCATCATGTAATGGAATATAATGGATTCCTTGGTGGCTCAGTCTGTAAAGAGACCACTTGCAATGAAGGAGATGCAGGTTTGATCCCTGGGTTGGGAAGATCCCCTGGAGAAGGAAATGGCAACCTGCTCCAGTATTCTTACCTAGGAAATCCCATGGACAGAAGAGCCTGGGCTACAGTCAATGGAGTCACAAGAATCAGACATGACTTAGTAACTGAACCACCACCACCATATATATACACACAAATATAGTATCATTAAAAATAACTGTTCAGTTGCTAAGTTGTTTCCAATTATTTGTGACCCCATGGACAGCAGCATGCCAGGCTTTCCTGTCCTACAGTATCTTCTGAAGTTTGCTCAAGTTCACATCCACTGATTTGGTGATGCTAGCCAACCATCTCATCCTTTGCCCCCTTCTTCTCCTTTTGCCTTCAATCTTTCCCAGCATCAGGGTCTTTTCCAGTGAGTTGGCTCTTCACATCAGGTGGCCAAAGTATTGGATTCAGCCTCAGCCTCAGTCCTTCCAATGAATATTCAGGATTGATTTCCTTTAGGATGGACTGGTTGGATCTCCTTGCAGTCCAAGGGACTCTCAAGAGTCTTCTCCAGCACCACAGGTCAAAAGCCTCAATTCTTTGGCCCTCAGCCTTCTTTATGGTCCAATTCTCCCATCCACACAGGACCACTGGAAAACTACATCTTTGACTGTACAGACCTCTGTTGGCAGTGATATCCTTGCTTTTCAGTATGCTATCTAGGTTTGTCATAGCTTTCCTTCCAAGAAGTGTCTTCTAATTTCATGCAGTCACCATCTGCACTAATTTTGGAGCCCAAGAAAAGAAACTCTTGTCACTGCTTCTACCTTTTCCCCTTCTATTTGCCATGAAATGAGGGGATTGGATGCCATGATCTTAGTTTTTTTAATTTTGAAAGCCAGCTTTTTCACTCTCCTCTTTCACTTTACAAAATCAATTAACATTTTGCAAAAATAATGCATAAAAAGAATATAAAATGAAAAAAACTCAAGGCAAGAAAAAGTAGGATAATGAGATGAAGGCAAGGATGAAGCTAATTACTGGAAATCTTAAGTTCTTACTCAAATGCTGGAGTTCATCTACAAAATTCCTTGATTTTCTAAAAGTAAATATGATGAATTCAAAATTCAGTGTCCATGAAATTTGAATATTCTGGTTGATTAGGTCAAGTATAACTTTTCCTAGCACCAGGGATTAAAATGTCTCTCACAAGATCTTCTTAAACAGAGTATTCATGTAGTTAGAACTTTAAACAATATCCTACCAATCAGTGTCATGACAGGAAAACTTTGTATATGATGTTACCATCACATAAGAATTGATTACTAGAAATTAAGTTGCTCCCACAGTATAAAGAGAAATACCTTGTTCATGGAACTCAAGCCTTTAGATTAGCTTTCTTCAGTTGTGAGGAAATGATTTTTAGCTTTTTTATAAAAATAGATTTTTAACTTTGAGAAGGAAAGAAATATATATAAAAGAATTGAGGGGGTAGATTGAAGGAGTGAGAAGACCACAACACAGTTAAACAATCTCTCGTATAGGATTTAAACTTTTCAAAAAACTCATTTAGAACTAGGAAGTATCCTTCTGAAATTGCATTACATATATACTCTTGTTTAGTCCCCACTAGTGAATGCCTATAGGGACCACATGAATATTACCTACTGTTGATTCTCTATCTCTGCTTTCCTGCACATCTTGCAGACTGTTAGACTGAACAGAAATTTTAACACCCCAGAACAGGCTTGCTTACAATATTAGATCTCTTCCCAGTACCATTTTCTTAATCAGTTTCTTTTGATGTTCAGTTCAGCACACACTAATCTGCCTCTTCCTGATGTAGTAAAAGACCAGCTTCTGAAGTAAGAGAGCAGGGAAATTGTATGGTACGTTCCTGTGTGTGTTATGTATTGTGTGTGCATGTGTCTACATTGCAGCATGCTGTCTAGCTCATAGGAAGGAGGAGTTCAATACATTAAATAATTGAATTTTAATTTTTAAAGAAATGGAAGTTGTTGAAGACATTTTATTCCTGGTTTAGGAAAACACCTGCATAAATATCTTTGCTGTTTTCTAATTACAAAGAAAATTATTGTGTATGAAAATCTACTAATTTTCACCTGAATTGTGCTCACTTATGGCTAACCAGAAAATCTTAGAGGCATATATAGAAATATTACAATTGATTTATAGAAATACTGCCTTAGATTATTACTAGAAAAAAAAAACTTATTTGAGAATCAGAAGATTTTGGTTCTAATAAAAGTTTATCTTAATATTTCTGAATCTGTCTCCTTATCTATAAAATAGAACTTATACTGATTACTTTTGTCAATAGAATTGTTGTAAAAATCAAAACACAAAAATAATTTGCAAGTTCTGGTATGAAGCCTAAATAAAAGGCATAAGGAAAAGCAGTGCTAATAATGCATTTTCTAAAGCACTTGTCTTTAGGACATTAAAATTTACTTCACTAGTAGAAAAAAGATGAAACAAATTCATTGTAATTAGTTACAAAATAGAATGAAGAAATCAAGAAAATATAAACATCTAAAAATACTAGAAATTGTTTCAGTTCTCTATCCATTTATAATATCTGTCTAGCTACTTAGGACTTACATTCATTCAACAAATATTTATGGAATAGTTACTATTTGAAACTGCAGGGATTCCTAGTTTGAAGTTTGCCTACCATACCTACAAACAAAAGTTTTATAGAGACATAGTTAAAGAAACATATTACAACCATGTGGCTGCATGGGATCCAAAGCTTAATCTTCATAAAACCAACAAATGCCTTTCTTCAATGCATTATATTAGCTTTTCACTCCTGTAGTTTGTGGTTAGTAACAAGATAAGTATAAATCAATATCAGACTCCTGAACTTACAGCTTTTGGATCATGTTGTGATCCTTATAGTTAGCATCACTTGGCATTTCTTCAGCGTTATGAGTTCCAGTTATATTTCATTATAAAGGTTTAGATATGAAAATCTTCCATTCTTAAACTTAAGTTTAAAAATTCTTTTCTGATGTCTGAATATCCAAGTATTATCTGTACGTCAGCTAAGATTTAGTCTGGAAAACAGTGATTTTATTTTGAATAACAATGGATAATACTCTTTTCCAAGATGTTATTTAAGTTCATGCTTTGAAGAAAGATTTTTGGTATTAAAAACAGTAAGGAGTTTGGCATTACCATTTAAAACCTACAGTTTCCCTTTTGGGTTTAAGCTACATTTGGAGAGAAAAAACTATAAAACAGAAAGCCATTGAGGTTTTGCTATTGTTATTCAGTTGCTAAGTCATGTCTGACTCTGTGACCCTATGAACTGCAGCACACCAGGCTTCCCTGTCCTTCACTATCTCCTGGAGTTTGCTCAAACTTACGTTCATTGAGTCAGTGATTCCATCCAACCATCTTATCCTTTGTCACCCCCTTTTCCTGCCCTCAGTCTTTCCCAGAATCAGGGTCTTTTCCAATGAGTAAGCTCTTCGTATCGGGTGGCCAAAGTATTGGAGCTTTAGCTTCAGCATCAGTCCATCCAATGAATATTCAGGACTGAGGTTTAGTTATATCATATTACTGGAAAAACATGAAACATGTAAGTCTAACTTTGGGCATATTATACTCTATTTTCATAAACCTAGTATTATTTTTGTTTAAATAATCTCAGTGATCCATCATATTCATACATAAACACACACATATATATAAGTTCAGTTCAGTTCAGTTCGGTCACTCAGTCGTGTCCGATGCTTTGTGACCCCATGAATCGCAGCATGCCAGTCCTCCCTGTCCATCACCAACTCCCGGAGTTCACTCAAACTCACATCCATCGAGTAGGTGATGCCATCCAGCCATCTCATCCTCTGTCGTCCCCTTCTCCTCCTGCCCCCAATCCCTCCCAGCATCAGAGTCTTTTCCAATGAGTCAACTCTTTGCATGAGGTGGCCAAAGTACTGGAGTTTCAGCTTCAGCAGCATTCCTTCCAAAGAAATCCCAGGGCTGATCTCCTTTAGAATGGACTGGTTGGATCTCCTTGCAGTCCATGGGACTCTCAAGACTCTTCTCCAACACCACAGTTCAAAAGCATCAATTCTTCGGTGCTCAGCTTTCTTCACAGTCTAATTCTCACATCCATACCTGACTATTGGAAAAACCGTAGCCTTGA
>NW_011494835.1:12360501-12361329 GCF_000754665.1 Bison bison bison | reverse complement strand
ATCAATAGCAAAGAAATAAGAGTAAACAACAGAATGGGAAAAGACTAGAGATCTCGTCAAGAAAATCAGAGATACCAAAGGAACATTTCATGCAAAGATGGGCTCGATAAAGGACAGAAATAGTATGGACCTAACAGACAGAAGATATTAAGAAGAGATGGCAAGAATACACAGAAGAACTGTACAAAAAAGATCTTCACGACCCAGATAATCACGATGGTGTGATCACTGACCTAGAGCCAGACATCCTGGAATGTGAAGTCAAGTGTGCCTTAGAAAGCATCACTATGAATAAAGCTAGTGGAGGTGATAGAATTCCAGTTGAGCTATTCCAAATCCTGAAAGATGATGCTGTGAAAGTGCCACACTCAATATGCCAGCAAATTTGGAAAACTCGGCAGTGGCCACAGGACTGGAAAAGGTCAGTTTTCATTCCGATCCCAAAGAAAGGCAATGCCAAAAAATGCTCAAACTACCGCACAATTGCACTCATCTCACACTAGTGAGAGCTAGTAAAGTAATGCTCAAAAATCTCCAATCCAGGCTTCAGCAATATGTGAACCGTGAACTTCCTAATGTTCAAGCTGGTTTTGGAAAAGGCAGGAGAACCAGAGATGAAATTGCCAACATCCACTCGATCATGGAAAAAGCAAGAGAGTTCCAGAAACGCATCTATTTCTGCTTTATTGACTATGCCAAAGCCTTTGACTGTGTGGATCACAATAAACTGTGGAAAATTCTGAAAGAGATGGGAATACCAGATCACCTGATCTGCTCTGAGAATTTGATGCAGGTCAGGTAGCAACAGTTAGAACTGGACATGGAACA
>NW_011494835.1:12357820-12360401 GCF_000754665.1 Bison bison bison | reverse complement strand
AACACCACAGTTCAAAAGCATCAATTCTTCGGTGCTCAGCTTTCTTCACAGTCTAATTCTCACATCCATACCTGACTATTGGAAAAACCGTAGCCTTGACTAGATGGACCTTTGTTGGCAAATGTCTCTGCTTTTGAATATGCTATCTAGGTTGGTCATAACTTTCCTTCCAAGGAGTAAGCGTCTTTTAATTTCATGGCTGCAGTCACCGTCTGCAGTGATTTTGGAGCCCCCAAAAATAAAGTCTGACATCTATTTCCCGTGAAGTGATGGGACCAGATGCCATGATCTTAGTTTTCTTAATGTTGATCTTTAAGCCAACTTTTTCACTCTCCTCTTTCACCTTCATCAAGAGGCTTTTTAGTTCCTCTTCATTTTCTGCCAAGTAATAGAGTTCTAATCAACAGCATTCACATTTTCATATTCCACAGAAACAAAATAGCAAAATAGAATGGTTTTGACTAAATATACTTCTACTAAATATAAAAATAGATATAAAGTTTAATTTGTATTTCTCTGTCATTTGAAACAAAATCTGTTATAAAAATATTCAAGCAGCTATGTTTTCTATGACCATAAAGATGGAGCTAGCATTTACTGATCCTTACCTGGTATGCCCAATATTACATGTAACATTTTGGATAGAAGACACAGAAATAACATTTTCACATATTCCAGACACTAACTTTTCCCTTTAATGAACACCCACTCCAATACTCTTGCCTGGAAAATTCCATGGATGGAAGAGCCTGGTGGGCTACAGTCCATGGGGTCGCAAAGAGTAGACATGACTGAGCAACTTCGCTTTTTCTTGTTCCTGAAAGACACGCTTGATCAGGAGATGTGCTGACTTAGCTGTCTCTGGTCTACATCTTGTTATTTGTCCTACAGCTTTGATGACCCTTTCCAGTCTTCTAGTTAGGTGTTAGCAATGGACACAATTATTCTTTTGATTACATCAGGGCCTTTATAAGGAATGTTGCGGCTGCTGCTTAGACACTTCAGTCATATCCAACTCTGTGCAACCCTATGGACTGCAGCCAGCCAGGCTCCTCTGTCCATGGGATTCTCTAGGCAAGAATACTGGAGGGGGTTGCTGTGCCCTCCTCCAGAGGATCTTCCTGACCCAGGGATCGAACCCAGGTCTGCATTGCAGCCACCAGGGAAGCTCTCATAAGGATATTCTGCATCAAATCTGTCATTCTCTTGGAACCAAAGAAGATACAGTTGTTTTATATATGCCTTTAAGAAGATTTATTTTTTCAAGACACTGATTATATTTCTCTTTTTGGGAGTTTTCTCACTAAATAAAATCATGAGTACGTCTTTACTTTCAAAACAAGTGTTGCATTTTTATAAAATAGAATTAAATAAAACTTTACATGTAAATTGAACTAACATGTTTTTCTAATTATCCCTATTAATGGCTTGGCTTGTCCCTCAAAATTTAAAGCTTTTGTAGAAAATCTAATCAAAAAGAAGTGGCAATAAAAAATTTTTGAAAAGATTTATTAAAATAGCAATAAGATGGTACAGACTCTACTTAGTGAGTACTTTGTATTGAATTAGATGAACATGAATAAGAAACTAGAAAGGCTGTACATTTGCTTCATTATATTATGCTAAAGTTATTAGAAATTTTATTTCTTGCTTCTCTACAGGGAAAGTAATTTATTATTTTTCACATATTTACATTTCAAAAAGTGGAAATTATGTATCACTAGAATATAATTGGTTTTATCCTGCATAAGATATCAAACCAATAGGAGTGAGCAATATGTATTCTTTACTTGCCAGTACATGCCTGTCTATGACATATTCAAGAAATATTTGTTATATGAATGAATGAAAAACATAATCCAGAGACCAACTTGACCTTTTAAAGATTTATAATTGAGATGAATAGAACACATATTCTGTAATTTATAGGATGGTATTCTAAGCCCTGAAGAATGTAAACAGATTTAAACAGGATAATAGATATCCTCTTTCTTCTTAAGTAAGACAAAATATTAAAACTGAACAATTAATGATTCAGGCTGCAAGGAGGAAAAAAATTCCCTGAATAACAGATACAAGGATGTGCTAATTTTCATTTTTGTTATTGTTTAGTCGCTAAGTCATGTCTGACTCTTTTGCAACCTCAAGGACTGTAACCTGCCAGTCTCCTCTGTCCATGGGATTTCCCAGGAAGAGTACTGGAATGGGTTGCTGCTTCCCACTCCAGGGGGTCTTCCTGACTTAGGGATCAATCCATGTCTCCTGCATTGGCAAGCGGATTCTTTACCACTGAGCCACCAGGGAAGCCCCAATTTTCATTTATTTAGAGGTTTGCAATTATTTAAAAGTTTCTATTTAGTAAGTAAGAGAAGATAATTTGCCTTTGCCAGTTTCTAAGTATATATATGATTGGTTAGTTGAAAGTGATAAGCAAGGAGAAGAGAAGTTTGTGAAGAGCCCACTCCTCATTCATTAAGTTTATATACAAGCCTAGAACTTAAGACTTTCACTTAACCCCTAACTAACATAAGCCCCATCTGTCATTTCTGGTCATTGCCTCTGTTCTATAAATAGGAAGAAA
>NW_011494835.1:12342349-12357720 GCF_000754665.1 Bison bison bison | reverse complement strand
CATCACTTCCAACCAGTGACAGGATGAAGTACTAAGCAATGGAGCTAAACCAGGGGTAGTTAAGTATGTGGTATCTGGGCTCAGTCAGAAAAGGTAAAATGTATTTTAAAATAATGAGCATTATGACCCAGTTATCTCATTTATACAAGGAGAACAAATCACAAAACCATATAAGAAGCTGGATTTTTGAGCATTTCAAGATAAATTGTTTTTCTCCTCTGCTGCAATTCAAGTTATAGGATAAATATTTTTAAAATAAAAATGGGAAACTATTTTTTTTCTTAAGAGAGCTTTACTCTTTGTATACTAACTCTGATTTATTCTTATTAGAGTTACATGCATTGGATTTGTCTGTGTTAAAGAAAGTCTCATGTCAGTAGGTCTTGATCATGATTTTGTTAACAGATACTAAGTAATGATTCCAGTATTTTTAGGGCCATTTGCCTTTGCACTCAAGCATACTGTGTAGATGGAGAAGGAACAGGGAGATTTTATCTTGGCTGTGGACTTATTTCCCATCAGTAATGAAAAGTTTGAGCATACTTTAAAAAAAAATTCTATTTCAACCAGAGTTTTCCCTCTTTGATCCTTACTTAGCCAATACTTTGGTTAACGGCCTATGTGTTTATCTCTTATTCCCAAAATTGTCAATTGCAGCAAAGCTCAACATTCCTATGCTTTAATTCAATGCTTCTATTTAAGAATATCTAGGAAAAAGGCCACTATTTTTAACTAAGTCCAATCTAGAAGAAGCATAAAATGAGTTTGACTTTTAAGCTATACTTCTTACTAAAATCAATAATTTGAAAAAAAAAAGTTTAAAAATGCCTAAAATGCCTAAAGTAAATATTCACCCTCTTACAGCATTTGGAACTAAGCATTTGGAGTTTAGTTTCAGATTGTTTTGCTTGTTTTCATTTGTATTTCAATAAAACAGTATCTTTAACAATTTGTAATTAAAGATTAAAGTCCTTCTTTTAAAAATTTCCCGTAAATAATAAATATATCAAATTAGTCTGCAGCATTCCAGAAGTTTTCCAGAAAATGAAGGTTTTTCTTATTTGTACATATACACAAGAGTAAAGAAGTCAAAGAATTTCAGATACATTTTAACTGGGGTCATTGTGTTAAATTACTAGGGATTCCATAGTTTAGTCTGCAGAGAAAAAGACTGAACATTTAGGAAATCAGTAAATGGTTTGAGTTTCAGTCCTGGATCACCTACCCAAAGGAAAAAAAAAATTAATGTAATCGCTCCTCTTTTATCATTTATTAATTGCAAACAGCTCTTCACTGCAGTGAGACATACTTTTAGAGGGGAATGGTAGGAATAGCTCTACACTACTTCTAGGAATACTATTGGAAAGCATTTGTTTTTAGAATCTACTGGTAAATTTTGCATTTGTTACAAGATCTGGTAAGCCTTAAAATCCCCAAGTTTATTTCTGGCCACTCAATCTACAGCAGTCATTGAACATGGCCTGCTGTTCCTTCTCCAATCCTTCATCACATACTAAAGAACAAATTCCTTAGGATAATGAATGATGACAGCAGAGCTGATAGAGTAACTGTCAGCTTATTCTTAGTGTCCAACCGACTTTCCATTTTAAACAATAGTGACTTACATCTTTTATAAGTAAAAATGTTTACTTGGTGAGCAGTAGCTCCTACCTCTTTTTTTCTTACTTTTTATTTTGAATAAAAATTCCAAATGTATAAAAAGGTATAAGAGTAGTATAATGAATCCCATTTTACCCTTTCCCTAAGACTCACCAGATTCTTGGCAATTTGCCATACTCTGTTTTCTCTGTCTCTCTATCTCATCCCCTTCTTGCCCCTCTCTGCATATATACTTGTTTACTACTGGTAAATTTAGTACCAGTATTTTTACTGAATCATTTTCTTATATAACCATAATGTAATTATAAATTTGAGGACATTTTGCATTGATAAATTGCTATTATCAAATATGTAATCCATATTCAGATTTTGCCAATTGTCTCAGTAACATTCTTTATAGAAATTTTTTAAAAATCTAAGTTCCAATCAAAGACTATACTTATCATGAATTTTGTATTTTAAAACAATTTTATCCTACCTAAAATTAGAAAATGCAAGTGATGTTATTTGTAAGGATTGGTAATTTCATCCTTATGGTACCAGCAAAACAATATTTAAATTATTAAGGAAAAATTTTAATCAAATTGTCTATGCAATATCAATTAGTGAAAATACTGAAGATTTCAGAAAAGACTTCATGGTTCTTGCTCTCAAATAATTCACAGTATAGATGCTGAAAGTAAAGTCTCTCAGTCATGTCCAACTCCTTGCGACCCCATGGACTGTAATCTACCAGGCTTCTCCATCCATGGGATTTTCCAGGCAAGAGTACTGGAGTGGGTTGCCATTTTCTTCTCCAGGAGATCTTCCCAACCCAGGAATTGAACCTGGATCTCCTGCATTGTAGGCAGACGCTTTACCGACTAACCCCACCAGGGAAGTCCTATAGATGCTGAAGCAGATCTAATACTCAATTAAAAATTGACTGATAAAAAACTATTGTATCCAGCAGCTTTTGCTTCAACACAAGCTACCCTTAAAAGTAATGATTTAGGACAACAATCATTTTTTTTTTTTAACTAGCAGTTCTGTGAGTTGGCAGTGCCTATTGGCCAGTTCTTCTGTTGGTCTTGCTTGGGTTCAATCACGCAGCTGCAACAGGTTGGTTGGGTTGGTTAGGGGCTGGTGGCTATAGGGCAGTCACACTCATATGTCTGGCAGTTGATACTGGCTTTCGGTTGGTATTAACCCTGAAACAGGGAGCAAGGATGACTGGGGCCACATGTCTCCACCAGGATAGCTTAAGCTCTCTCACATGTTTGGTCTTGGGATTCCAAAGAGCAACAAGAGAAGGCAAGCCCCAGTGTACAACATTTTTCAAATCTTTTCTTTCATTGCACTTGCTTACTGCCTCTTTGGCCAAATTATGTCAAATAACTAAGTCCAGGGTTATTATATGACAGTCTCTCCAAGGCCACAGATACAAAGAGGCATGGATAAATCAGGGTCATCCCTGCAAAATCTATCCCAAAAGTATAAAATTTTATTAGAGTGAAATTGATGAACAGTATTGTGGAATAAGTGTTATTTTGTAATTGCCTTATTATTTTAAATGTACTAAATGTCAGTCAAAATACACCATAGGAACTATGTTACAAAATTATTATGGTTAGAATAGTTTAAGAAGATGTCAAAGATAGAATGACTTGTAATGTCTCTCAAAGAATGGATAAGAATTGGATGCATAGGGAGAAATTTATGGACAAAGGGTTTGGAGTGGGTAAATGAGAAATATAACAAAGTTGTGGAACGTACAAAGAACATGACATATTTGTCAGATAGTGAAGGAACAAACTTGAGTACAGAAATAATAGAAAATAAGACCTAGGTGAATTCAGCATATACTATGAATGGGGGCATTGAAAGCCATAATTTAGAATTGCTGTAGTTCCATTGCATCAATAATATTTTAAGAAGAAACGCTTAGTAACAACATTAAGATGGGTGAGGTCAGGGTGTGCTATGAAAATGAGATACACTTTTATTATAATAATCCAAATTAAGGGCTTCCCTGGTGGCTCAGGGGTAAAGACTCCACCTGCCAATGCAGAAGACACAGATCGGATTCCTGATCCAGGAAGATCCCACATACTGCAGAGCAACTAAGCCCCTAAACCCCAACTATTGAGCCTATGCCATAGAGCCCGCAAGCTGCAACTGCTGAGCCCCTGTGCCGCAGCTACTGAAGCCCACATGCCCTAGAGCCTGGGCACCACAATAAGAGAAGCCCCCACAATGAGAGGCCTATGCACCGCAACTTCAGAAAAGCCCACCCAGCAACAAGGACGTAGCAAAGCCCAAAAGAAAATAAATTATAAAATTTAATCCAAATTAAAGTAATAACATTGAGAATAAAGAGACTGGGACAAATCTAGGAGACTTGTTAAATGAGAAGAAAGAAAAGTATGAATTTGAGACATATTTTATATAGAAAACAGTGGGATTTTTAAGCTATAGGTTTAGACTCTATATCTCTTTCCTTTCCCATTCCCCTTTCTTCTATACTGTAGTCTTACACATATTTAAAATGAGCTAAAATATCATCTTTAATATTTTGCCCCACTTTGTCCAGCTGTTCTCAGTACAACTTCCAAAGTTTCCTACTTCTGACAACTCTGTGATTAAGTTGACATCATTAAACTTTGATATCCAGAAAACAGCACAATATCTCATATATACCTGCCCAGGACAGAGAACAATATTGATATGAATATCAAACTTTATATTAATGCAATTAATGTCTTCATTGGTTATTTTTCCTGTGATATCATATGATCTGTTCATACTTATCCTATAAAATCAACTAAGTTCTTCAGAAATTTTATATGAGAGCATTCAAGTCATGTTATCTTCTAAATCAATATTTTTACAGGTATGCTAAAAAATAGTCTTAATTTAAAAAAAAATTTATGCCTATTAAAATTTAAAAGAGACTCATTCTACACATTGGCAAACTTTAAAAAATCCTTAGGAATAATTTTAAACTATAAGAGTACCTTTCATCAGTATTATCTGACTGCCTTTACATAGTACTGTAACATGTGGGTCCACAATCAAATGCAATGCTGAGTATAAATTATATCCTTTTACTTATGTGATAGGAATTTACTGAACATGGTTATAGAAACATTTATTAAGTGAAGAGGAATTAAAGAGCCTCTTGATGATGGTGAAAGAGGAGAGTAAAAAACTGGCTTAAAACTCAACATTCAAAAAACTAAGATCATGGCATTCAGTCCCATCACTTCATGGCAAATAGAAAGGGAAAAAGTGGAAGCAGTGACAGATTTTATTTTCCTAGGCTCCAAAAATCACTGCATTCATGAAGTTAAAAGATGCTTGCTCCTTGGAAGAAAAGTTATGACAAACCTAGGCAACGTATTAAAAAGCAGTCACATCACTTGCTGACAAAGGTCTGTATAGTCAAAGCTATGGTTTTCCAGTAGTCATGTGTGGAATGTGAGAGTTGGATCTTAAAGAAGGCCGAAGAATTGATGCTTTAGAATTGTGGTGCTGGAGAGGACTCTTGAGAACCCCTTGGACAGCAAAGAGATCAAACCAGTCAATCCTAAAGGAAATCAGTCCTGAATATTCACTGGAAGGACTGATGCTGAACTGGAAGCTCCAATACTTTGGCCACCTGACATGAAGTACTGACTCACTGGAAAAGACCCTGATTTTGGGAAAGATTGAAGGCGGGAGGAAAAGGGACGGCAGAGGATGAGATGGTTAGACAGTATCACCGACTCAGTGGACGTGAATTTGAGCTTGCCCCAAGAGATAGAGGAAGACAGAAGATCCTGGCCTGCTGTAGTCCACGGGGTCGCAAACAGTCGGACATGACGTAGTGACTGAACAGCAACAACAATAAGACCTCCATTTCTGTTCTTAATAAACAACTTTATCCCTGGAGAGCAAGGAATCTGAAATCATGAAGTATAAATGTACTAGGAGGTTGTGTGTTTTCTGGATACTCATGCACAAGACAAGGTGCTCACTATTAAATATGGCATTAGGGTGAAAATTAGTCCTATAATGTCCTTTTATTGACCTGGAAAAGGAGTGAAAACTATTGACAATGGCTTACCAGCCTTTTGTCTTCTTACAAGCAAAGCAACAATTTAATATAACAGTTTAAGAACATGTTTAAATAGAGACACAGCTAGGACTGTGTCCTCATTCTCCCCCATCACACATAAACCTGTGTCAATTTTTGTAACACTGGCATCCTCTCCATTACAACTTTCTTTTAAAAAATTTTGCTCAATGCTGAAAATCATCTCAGTGACCAGTGAGTCAAGTATGTAAGATCAAAGAGTTGCTTTTCTAGTAAATAAAACACTATTACTCTTCGGCTTTATTGTAAAAAAAAATTCATGTTTGTATATCAGTATCAGTTCAGTCACTCAGTGTCTGACTCTGCAACCCCACAGACTGCAGCAAGCCAGGCTTCCCTGTCCATCACCAACTCCTGGAGCTTGCTCAAACTCACATCCATCGAGTCAGTGATGCTATCCAACCATTTCATCCTCTGTCACCCCCTTCTCCTCCTGCCTTCAATCTTTCCCAGCATCAGGGTCATTTCTAATGTGTCAGTTCTGTGCATCAGGTGGCCAAAGTATTGGAGCTTCAACTTCAGCATCAGTCCTTCCAATGAATATTCAGGACTGATTTCCTTTAGGATTGACTGGTTGGATCTCCTTGCAGTCCAAGGGACTCTCAAGAGTCTTCTCCAACACCACAGTTCAAAGGCATCTATTCTTTAGCACTCAGCTTTCTTTATGGCACTCAGCTTTCTTTCTATATGTTTGTCATATCCTCTCCTATATTAAAAGTTTCTTCAGGGTAAGGATTATGTCATACTTTTTAATGAATAATTTTTTTGTGTGTAATTGGTTTTGTAGTAGATGTTCAAGAAATGTTTTTTGTTAAATGCAAAAATTTATGAGAGCAACAGCAAAACCCAACTATATGAATATGTATGTGTGCCTTTAACCTGGGAAGATAAAATCTCTTAGGATTTGAAGATGAGAATGGCAATAGATTTCAAACTTCTTTTTTCTATCTTTCCGTGTTTTTTTTTTGTTTGTTTGTTTTTTGTTTTTTTGAGGTGCCTTGATTGAATAAGAGGAAACTGGAAACTTCTTAGCAAAGTGTCTAGGGTACTGGAGGTGAGAGGGAGCGAGAACCACTAACCACTAGAGGGCGGTAGCCACCTCGCTTGCCATAACTAGCTTCTCTTGAGCCTCTTAAAGCTGTGTGTGGTGTGTGCTCAGTCGCTCAGTCATGTTTGACTCTCTGCAACCCTATGGACTATAGCCTATAGTCCATATAGACTATAATCCATATAGCCTCTATGGACCATAGGAGTCTGTCTATGGAATTTTTTAGGCAAGAATACTGGAGTGGATTGCCATTTCCTTCTCCAGGGGATCTTCCTGACCCAGAGATTGAACCTGCATCTCCTGCATCTCCTGCATTGGCAGGCGGATGCTTTACCATTGTGCCGCCTAGAAAACCCCAACTCTTATACCCATAGCAGTTTAATATTCCTCTAGCTAGTACTTTATCATTTTTTACCTCTTACAGCAAATAGGTGTTATCTAGTTTCACTAACTTTAAAGTACCAGTGATTTAGAGGCATATAATACCTGGAATCTGTTGTTTTTGTTATTATTTTGGTCCAATAACTTAGAAATAAGGTGGCATCTTGGATTTGGGAGAGAAATCACTTCTTACACTAAGCTTTATTCTTACAAGTAAAATTTAGTCTGTGGCATGTAGAATGCTGGTTAAGGTTGCTTTTTCTCAGGATATGCTTTGCTCTTTTTTTTATCATATTGGCAGCTGCAGCAAGAAAACTCCTTTGCCAAAAATATCTCTCCACCAGCCTGTCCACCTGAAATCTATTAAGACTGTATCCTAACCTTTTCACAGTGAAGGTCCTTTACAAGCAAAATTTCATTGACCCCTGTGTGATACTTCTTAAACTCTTAAGATCAACAAATATATATGTATGTTGTTGTTGTCATTGTTGTTTAGTTGCTAAGTCATGTCCAGTGCTTTTGTGACCTCATGGATGGTAGCCCACCAGGCTCCTCTGTCGAAGGTATTTCCCAGGCAAGAATACTGGAGTGGGTTGCCATTTCCTTCTCCAGGGGATCTTCCTGACCCAGGAATCGAACCATGTCTCCTGCATTGGCAGGTGGTTTCTTTACCTGTTAGCCACTAATGTTGTTAGTACCTTTTGACAAATTAAGATTATATTAGCCACAATGGCTAATAGTACATTTAACAGATAGCAGTACAAATACATAAAACATATTATTTAATCAGCCAACGGCTAAGACTCTTTGCCTAAACAAGTTCATGAACCTCTCGAAGGAAACTCACAGTGTATCCCTCACCTACAGCATAAAGTCCGTGATCTGAAAGAAAAGAATCATTGAATTTATGTGTTATCCTGCTAAACCTCCACTTTTAAGCTGCAATATCATACTTTCTGGTTAGAATTTTTTTAACCTTACCAACTCCTGGAAATGGACAATGTGTATCTTCCTAGATACAATTAAGAAATTCCTCAATTCCTGGCATTCATCAGTTAAGACACCTGACATACGTGTGTCTGTAGCTCCATGTGTTCTCCCTGTGAAGATTTGTTAAGATAAAGTTTTAAAAATATCAATGGCATTTTGATCTCTCAAAGACGTCAGTTCCAAATACAGTTTGTTTGTATGACCCAAGCAACTTTTTTTGGTGTCCTACTGGATACATAGCCTGCATTCTGAGCTCAACTGTCTTGTGAGTTTTGACATCATAGGTGAGGTATCTTCTGGCAGTGTGAAAAGAGTATCTGGCATGTAGCTAGCCCTGCAGACTGCCAAGATTCTGCAGCTCATGTTAGCTGACAGTGAAACTCCACCAGTCATTTCTGGCAAAAGTCAAATTACATCTTTTATAAAGGTAGCTCACTGAACACTGCTCCTGTTTCTCATTGAAATCTCTTACTCAAAGGACATTTTAATCAAATCAATTATGTACTCACACATTTATGCTTGTTTAATTATCAGGGAAAGGAACCAAATATAATAAAGATCATATATTGCACTTAATTAAAGAAAACAAACGTACTCAAACAATAGCAGTCAATTCCTACTACAATGATGAAGCCATCATATAATACCAGATCAGATCAGTCACTCAGTCGTGTCCGACTCTTTGCGACCCCATGAATCGCAGCACGCCAGGCCTCCCTGTCCATCACCAACTCCCAGAGTTCACTCAGACTCACGTCCATCAAGTCAGTGATGCCATCCAGCCATCTCATCCTCTGTCGTCCCCTTCTCCTCTTGCCCCCAATCCCTCCCAGCATCAGAGTCTTTTCCAATGAGTCAACTCTTCACATGAGGTGGCCAAAGTACTGGAGTTTCAGCTTTAGCATCATTCCTTCCAAAGAAATCCCAGGGCTGATCTCCTTCAGAATGGACTGGTTGGATCTCCTTGCAGTCCAAGGGACTCTCAAGAGTCTTCTCCAACACCACAGTTCAAAAGCATCAATTCTTCGGCGCTCAGCCTTCTTCACAGTCCAACTCTCACATCCATACATGACCACAGGAAAAACCATAGCCTTGACAAGACGAACCTTTGTTGGCAAAGAAATGTCTCTGCTTTTGAATATGCTATCTAGGTTGGTCATAACTTTCCTTCCAAGGAGTAAGCATCCTTTAATTTCATGGCTGCAGTCACCATCTGTAGTGATTTTGGAGCCCAGAAAAATAAAGTCTGACATTGTTTCCACTGTTTCCCCATCTATTTCCCATGAAGTGATGGGACTGGATGCCATGATCTTCGTTTTCTGAATGTTGAGCTTTAAGCCAACTTTTTCACTCTCCTCTTCCACTTTCATCAAGAGGCTTTTGAGTTCCTCTTCACTTTCTGCCATAAGGGTGGTGTCATCTGCATATCTGAGGTTATTGATATGTCTCCCGGTATTCTTGATTCCAGCTTGTGTTTCTTTCAGTCCAGCGTTTCTCATGATGTACTATGTATATAGGTTAAATAAGCAGGGTGACAATATACAGCCTTGACGTACTCCTTTTCCTATTTGGAACCACTCTGTTGTTCCATGTCCAGTTCTAACTGTTGCTTCCTGACCTGCATACAAATTTCTCAAGAGGCAGATCAGGTGGTCTGGTATTCCCATCTCTTTCAGAATTTTCCACAGTTTGTTGTGATCCACACAGTCAAAGGCTTTGGCATAGTCAATAAGGCAGAAATAGATGTTTTTCTGGAACTCTCTTGCTTTTTCCATGATCCAGCAGATGTTGGCAATTTGATCTCTGGTTCCTCTGCCTTTTCTAAAACCAGCTTGAACATCAGGAAGTTCACGGTTCACATATTGCTGAAGCCTGGCTTGGAGAATTTTGAGAGCTTAATTATACTTTTGTATGCCTCAAGGTTATTTTACTGTAAAACAGAAGTGATTATTCTTAGCTCTTGTCAAATATTCTTCCTCTTGTCAAATATAGAGGAAGGAGTCTATGTGTTAAAAGCTAAGAGAGAAAGAAGCTTGTTCAAAACTATGACAATGTTTTCCCTCATTTTTAAAAGTCCTCTTTGGAGACAGTAACCACAATCTTTCACATGTGGTAGTGTACTTAGTCAGACAATTCAGGTGCACGTGCATTTGTGGGCCCTTGGCAGTAGATAGGACATTCTGGAATTTGAGGCCGATAGGTTGGGAAATACTGATCTTGGATTACCTTCATTTCTGAGGTCCAAAAAGATTAACCAATTTGTACAAAATGACACAATTAACTAAAGCTAGAACTCTAGAGCTAAAATACAAATCTTTCTATCTTTGTCTCATACAATTTCCACCATCCTGGAGCTACAGAGGAAAGTAAAGTTATGAAAGAAGATTCCTATGATAATTCAGAGATCTGTATTTTCAGGCAAATCTACCAGCCAAGTGCCAAGAGCACTACTATAGTTTATATCTGGAAACTCAGAAGGGTGCTCAGGAAACTTATAAATAGAATGGTTACAAATGGTTTGATGTCAGCCTTAAGACATAAATAATGTTTAGCAGGTGTCAAACCAAAGCCTTGTTCCATTTGATATTTTCATCAGTGACCTAGATAAGACACTGGCAATCCAGACAGCCAAAATCTCTCAAAAGAATTTTACATTTTAGGAAGCCTTCTAGTGTCTCCTGCCCACAAATTATTACTTCTTCTCTTCTCCCATAATCAATTCCCATTTCACTCCCATGGCTCAATTGATCTCACCTAGGGGTTAGATTATTTCATTAACTACTACCAAACTATAAACAACTACAATAACAGCTCTTCTAAATGTCTCAGAGATCTTTAATTTTTTAGAAAATGAGTTTATTCATTCAGCAGAATACTAGTAGTATTCTAATAGTAGTGGTGGGTAGAGATAAACATCTCTGTGCTGTGTACTGGCTAGAACATTTCTCCTTGCCAAATATAACCATAATTCCTCTAAACTTCACATTTTTGAGAAAATTCTTGAAGATTTCCAAATCAGAACACTTTCTCTTGTTGAGCCTGAACTAAACCTCTAAACCCTTCTTAATGTGATTCTCCATAGCAAGTGATCAATGACCATGATAAACACATGCAAGGAAACTTAGTTGCCATTTCTGATCTATATAATGTGAGTATATTCCTGGTAGAGAATGGTATTTTATACTTGTCTAAAACCCCCACCCCTATAGCTCATTTTAAAAATAAATTATTTTTGTTGTTGTTGTTTTGTTTATGCTCTCCGGTTCTTGTTACTTACAGTGCTGAAGATTAAAGAAAAATAACATGGCAGCAGCTTTGGTTTGTATTAAAGAGGAAGCAGATCCTTCTTCAGGGCCACTGAGACCTAAAAATTATTCCTGGAAGCAACCAAAGTGCTTGCAGTGGTGTGAAATCCTGTAAAGTGAAGTTTTAGCCATATATAGTGCATCCTCAATGAATACACTACTACTACTATTTTTTTAGATGACACCAATTTGAGGGGAAATAATCCACAAACAAGTGTTTACAAGTGAGGCTACTTAGGAGCAACCACAGGTATCTGACAGGTCACGAAAGTAAACTGTCTCATACAAGGTTTGCTGTTAAAAATATTTCAGTGATGTATTTTTACAGGCAGGCGAGGGAAAATGTCCATAAATAGCACTAGGAAGTTCAGCCAAGAACTTAAGTTGCCAACAAAAGTATTAAATTGCCCATCATTAGAAATACTTCAAATGTAGTTAATACTTAAAAGGCAAATATAGTAAGACACTGAATTATTGCAGTTTTTAAGTTTGCAGTATTACCTGGTCTGTTATATTGTATTTTTCTAATTTTTCCATTTTCCCCCCATTTTCACATTCTATGATTTTCTTCATCCCCAATTCTATTTTCATTCAGCTCTGAATTAGTTGCTTTATTTCTTTTCTGTTCCAAAGTATAGATTTTTTTTTAAACCTTATGCCACTAACTTTCCCTTCTGCATTTCAAATCTTCACTGCCAGTCAATTTCTTTTTAAGGAAAAACTCTTAAATGGGTATGGTGGTTTAGGAGGCAGAACTTCACCTTTCTGACACTGTCAATCCATATTAATAAGATGCCCTTCATCCTGACTCCCCTGAGTGTCAAACTGTTGGCACTTGACCATGAACTATGACTTGGCTCCTATGATCTCTAATTCTAACTCAGGTTTGTGAAGTTTCACAATTTTTTCCCTTGAGAACAGCCAATGCTGAGCTGGCACAATACAAGCAAGCACAGATCTTTGAAGAGCACACTGCTTAAGTCCGTATAAGGAATACGGTCCTTGGTTACGGCAGCTCCTCCTAATTCAGTAGCAACCATGGGAGCAAGGGAGAGGCTTTGGGACCTCTCTCTGAGAGCCTTCTCTCACCTCAGTTTGAGAAAAAGCTAGAAGGGAAACATCTCAGACATTTCTGACAACATTTCTGAAAGATAGTCTGATTCTTGGTGACTTCTCACTTACTAAAAATGAGAAACATTTATACACACAAAGAACCAATTAATTGAACAGTTACCTGCCTGGCTATAAATTTACGAATTAGAAAGTTTCTTCAATCAAAATCTTAGGTGTTCCAGCTCCCTCCTGTGATGAATTTAGACGAATTTAAATTCAAACGTAAATTAAATTTAAACTTCAACCCTTCATTAATGCCTGGGCTTACGAATAAAACAAGGAACAGGTAAAAGAACGGAGTTGAAGCTCAGAATCAGGATCAGGGCTTCACTTGAACCAGCTTCCTAGGCTTTTAGATTTTTAAAAGCTACTTCATGTAGATTTTCTTTAGACACAGACAATATTTCCGCATGTCTAAAACTGTACGTTCTTGTCCTCACTAACGTAATCTTTAACATATTAAACTTGCAGTTTCTCGCTTACATTTCTCCAGGAGGAGATGTGCCTCCTATGTGCCTCCACCCTCACATTTCCTTACTAGTCACTTAGCTAATAATTTTAGGGAATACGTTAAATTTTAGTGTAAAAACACCCTTCTCCAAATTCTTCCTACAAATAACTGGTGTCATTTCTTCTGATGCTCTACCACTGAAAGCTACAATAGAGGTTAAGTGTTGATCAAAGGCCCCTTTTCCTGTTTTCCTCACAGTTATTGAAGTTTCTAATTCTTCCTGGGAATTTCAGTGTAAACAACAAAGAGTTTGCAGGGATTTTCATAACATGTTCCTTGAAACCTTGCAGTCGCATAAACATCTCTAGGGTTATGTAGAGGGATGCAGAATGATCACAGCTGGATTTAATTTATTCTCCTTTTTTTTCCCCTGTAGCCTAACTCAACAGGATTGAGGTTTAGGGACATGGAAAATGAGCCTTATGATTTGGCCACACTGCTCAAATGACTGAAATTCGGTTGAAGACCATTTCACAACTCACTGCCAGTTGTTTTGGGACACAGTTGCTATCTTAGAGTGAGTTACATGAATCTTTTAAACACAGTAAGGACAAGTAACTGGTTTGCTTTTGGCAAAGCTTAATCATTTATTACAGATGACAGAAGTGAAACTAGTGAGGCTCCTCAGTGTTGCTTCTGTTCTTTAGGTTTGCCTTTGGCAAGTATATCAAAGGTTAATTTTAATTAATCCTTTGGAATTTTAATTTCCCTTAAAGGTACTACCAGTTGATTAGAAAATGGTACTATCGGGTGTTAACGCTGCTTGTTTCACACACAAAACATGTCTGGCAAACAATACTGGGAACGGAGCCAAGAAATGTCACTTCTCTCACTTTATGCTTCCATAATAAGTCTCCATCCCCACATGCTTTCCCTGGTTCCATCCTCTGACTAATCCGCCCACTCCAAATCTTTCCTGTTTACACTGTGGAAGAATGGTATTTTTAAAAAACATGCCTTAGCAAAACAACCCAACAGAGCTTTGCGCATAGGGACACATAATAAATGTCATTTTGAAAATCTTTTGGAATGGATATTCTTTTATGAATGTCGTAGATCATGGAAAGAAATAACTCAAAGCTAAACCCAGCAACTGACTTTCCATTATGAAATTGCTACTCTCAGAGATCTGGAACTCGGGTGTAAGATTTAAACGCTTGAAGATTTTACCTTAACTAACATACAGGTTATTGAATCCTAGGTTACACTGAAGCATTACCAACACTTCAGAAAAGCTGGTCCTGATTCGTCAGAACCTTTGACTTAGTTTGTGGAATTGATCCTCCCCCAATCTAGATTACTGAACTCCATAGGAGACATTATTAGGCATGAGCAGGAGTTTATAAAAAGTAAATATTCACTCACAGAGTAGTTGGCAACCATTTCCTTTATTAAAAAAAAAAAAAAAAGAACTGTCTTGCAATGGCACCCCACTCCAGTACTCTTGCCTGGAAAATCCCATGGACGGAGGAACCTGGTGGGCTGCGGTCCATGGGGTCACTAAGAGTTCGACACGACTGAGCTACTTCACTTTCACTTTTCACTGTCATGCATTGGAGAAGGAAATGGCAGCCCACTCCAGTGTTCTTGCCTGGAGAATCCCAGGGACGGGGGAGCCTGGTGGGCTGCCGTCTATGGGGTCACACAGATTAGGACACGACTGAAGCGACTTAGCAGCAGCAGCAGCAGCAGCCTTCAACTAAGAAGTCCAGAAATATCTTTATGTGATAGTACCTGAAAAAGAGTCAATTTAGAGTTAATTTTACTTTCTTCCCTTTATGGAAATTTTAGAAACCATTATACCTTTTTAAAATCATCATGTAGGTCTTCATAAATCAGGACTTGTTTGGATGTTTCTTTAGAGGCATTGATGTGATTGTTTTCATTTTCTCCCTACTGAGGAAGCAGTTTTCATCCTGTGGTTTCAGCAAACATTTAGAGAGACTCAAATAACTTGTCTTGTTCTCCGTCTCCAGCATAACTCCAGTACAGCAAGATTTACCATCTCTGAAACAAGCTGACCTTGGCAAACACAAACTTGGTTATATTAGTGTCAGATCAGAACAGATCAGATCAGTCGCTCAGTTCTGTCCGACTGTTTGGGACCCCATGAATCGCAGCACGCCAGGCCTCCCTGTCTATCACCAACTCCCGGAGTTTACTCAGACTCACGTCCATCAAGTCAGTGATGCCATCCAGCCATTTCATCCTCTATCGTCCCCTTCTCCTCTTGCCCCCAATCCCTCCCAGCATCAGAGTCTTTTCCAATGAGTCAACTCTTCGCAT
>NW_011494835.1:12305617-12342249 GCF_000754665.1 Bison bison bison | reverse complement strand
AAAGTACTGGAGTTTCAGCTTTAGCATCATTCCTTCCAAAGAAATCCCAGGACTGATCTCCTTCAGAATGGACTGGTTGGATCTCCTTGCAGTCCAAGGGACTCTCAAGAGTCTTCTCCAACACCACAGTTCAAAAGCATTAATTCTTCAGCACTCAGCCTTCTTCACAGTCCAACTCTCACATCCATACATGACCACAGGAAAAACCATAGCCTTGACTAGACAAACCTTTGTTGGCAAAGTAATGTCTCTGCTTTTGAATATGCTATCTAGGTTGGTCATAACTTTCCTTCCAAGGAGTAAGCGTCCTTTAATTTCATGGCTGCAGTCACCATCTGCAGTGATTTTGGAGCCCAGAAAAATAAAGTCTGACACTGTTTCCACTGTTTCCCCATCTATTTGCCATGAAGTGATGGGACCGGATGCCATGATCTTCGTTTTCTGAATGTTGAGCTTTAAGCCAACTTTTTCACTTTCCACTTTAGTGTCAGTACCCACCAAATCTAATACTCCATCATCGTATTTGATAGTTCCATGACTGTCTTGATGTTATCCCATAACGAGACCTCAAAGTCACTGTAACTGTCCCAATTATATTTTGCCTCTCTTACCTTTGTGGTTGCCACAGTCTGTTGGTTCTCTTTATAGGCATCTTTTTGACTGGGAGCAGTTACTTTTACAAGCTTTTGTAATTTACCACTTAACTATTATAATCTCTTGCCCCTCGGCTTCTCTCCCCTTTAATTACCCTGAATGCTACTTGTCTCATAGTAATATGTAAGAAAACAATTTCATGTATTAAGTAATTAGCATCAGCTAACCTTTGTTCTTACTCTCTGACACTCAAACACCAGGGGCCAGGGGTTGGCTGGTAAGGTCTGAGCACTTCTGTTTCATCCCAGGCTGTTCACCCCAGAGAAGGAGCCATAGGAGGAAAATGGTTTCTGGGGTCACGCCAGAGGTGGCTCACTCAGTAGCACGGATGAGTGACAGTGCTAGGCCAGAAGGGAGTATGACCATGAGCCTGCTCAAAGAAATAAGGGGACAAATGCAATTAGAGTAAGGTCTCAAAACTTGAGCTCAGGCTCCAGCAAAATCAAACAGTAGGATGAAACAAGGGGTGAACCAAAAGCAGAAAAAGATGGGATGAAGTTTAAAAGAACAGCCAGCTACCCATATTAATATCCTGCACTTTATAGCAACTCTAGACTTTGGGTCACTACCATCCACTAACCCAGGATACTTAGCCCAAGGAATTTTGTGTCTCTCCCCACCTCTTTCTTTCCCCCTCTTCCTCCTCTTTATTATGCTGATCTACCCACTTGTCTGCCTTTTTTTTTTTTTTTTTTAACTTTCTGTTTGCTTTACTCATTCTCCTTACTGTACATAAACAAACCCAAAATTCAGTTTTGCCAACAGGTTAGCTCTTCTGAGATGGAAAGGAGAAGGCTGGAAATCCTTGTTCCCCTCTAATACCATGAGGAATTCTTGTCCCCATTGTATATTATAATGTCTAGGATTAGTTTCTCTTTATTAATTTATTAAGTCACATTTATTAACTTATTTCAATTGGGATAAGATTATTTGAGAAAAATGAACATATTTTACTCTTCTTACTTTTCTTTGTGTTCTCTTGATGGCAGTTAATAACCACTCCATGCTGGTTAATCAATATAAGATACATTCATATTATGATTGTGTTAAAACCTTTTAACATAAGTTTTATTATATGTGCTACTGAACACTTAGAAAAATGGGTGAAGCAAGTGAAAACTATTGGTTTGTGTATGAAACTGAAAAAAATCAAGTAGAAAAGAAAAAATATGCAAAACAATGATTTTTAAGAATTTTGTTTCAGTGAATTTTGTGTAATACAGTGTATTATTGGTGAGTTCCTACTATGTGCTAGTTATTCTTCTAGGTATTTTACATGTGAAATCTCATTTCATTTAATCTTTACAACAATAAAAACAGTAGAAATAAGGACTTAAGTTATTATCCCTAATTTGCTAGTCAAAAGTCAGAAGCACTTAGCATTGTTTTATCCAGGGTCACCCAGGGAGTAAGTCGAGACAGGATCCTGACACAGGCACTTTGACACTTAGGCCATGTTATAACGTTCCATGGGGCCATAATCACGTGAACCATTCCTTTTTGATAAACACACCCACACACACACCCTAATAGTTCTGTTTGTCTGAGGAACCTTGATTAACACAATACTGCATCTATGTGTTTCTGTGAAGAACTGAGGTTCTTTTTTGAGATCCTTGGATTTTCTCATGAGGAAACTATTTCATAATTATTCCTTTAAAATGTAAAGACATTGTTTACATTACCTTTATGATATAACTTAATGCTTGAGATGAAAGGTCTTAGATGTTCACAGAAAAAATGTCTTTGAACTTCAGTTTTCAAGTTGTCAACCTCAATACTTAGCAGTTAAGCAATGGATATTCATGTTTGAATTTAGTCACATAATGTATACTCTGGAAATCCAATTTTAGTACTTATCTGTTGTGACCTAAATCTACTAAAATAAAGAAATAATTTAGGGTCTTTAGCTGCCAATATACACAGTCCATTTTAAAAGGAAAAGTTCTCTTTTCATTTACTATGTTCTTCCTCTAAAATGGTTCATCTATTTGTCTGTATTTTGAGTTTGCTCCTTGTCCCAAATGGAAATATTGCACTCAGTTTTTTCCTTCTTGTGCAAGTTTCAACTATTTCCACCCACTTTGCAGTTTTTATTTCCAGGCTTGATTGCCACATGAATTTTGTAGTTAATTTTTCAAATTAGATATCTTTTACTTGGGAGTTGTGCATTCATGCAGATAATTAATCAAAAATACAATCCCAGAAATACAATTGTGCTGATAATTGATCAATACAGTACAACTGGAAATAGCATCTCCAATTTCAACAACCCATGATTTATTACTTTTTGTAGTTATTTCAAGGTAATGAGCTCCTTCTACTGATAAGAAAGCTTTGACATGGAATTTGTTCTTCCATGGAGAGCATTCTGAAGTCCAAATTAAATAAAAGATATGTTATTTCCTTTACATTATGGCTTATTAAAGATTGCTGTTTGGAACATAATGACTAGATAAACCCCAACCGAAAAATTAAAAAATGGAACTCTTCAAGAATTTAAGATAATATATTTATGGTTTCCTAAAGTTTTTATTTCTCTAAAATAATAGTTGATTTGGTCGATCTCTAAAACAACAATTGAATGGATCTTTTGAACTGTGGTGCTGGACTCTTGAGAGTCCCTTGGACTGCAAGGAGATCAAACCAGTCAATCCTAAAGGAAATCAGTCCTGAATAGTCACTGGAAAGACTGATGCTGAAGCTGAAACTCCAATACTTTGGCCACCTGATGTGAAGAACTGACTCACTGGAAAAGACCCTGATGCTGGGAAAGATTGAAGGCAGGAAGAAAAGGGGGCGACAGAGGATGAGATGGTTGGATGGCATCACTGACTCAATGGATGTGAGTTTGAGCAAGCTCCGAGAGTTGTTGATGGACAGGGAACCCTGGCGTGCTGCAATCCATGGGGTCGCAAAGACTTGAACATGACTGAATGACTGAACTGAACTGAAAACAATAATACTCATAAATAGGGAAACTCATTAGCTCTGTTTACTCTCATTTTTGTGTTTTTTAAAGGAAATAAAATAGATTTTGAAACATTTAGATCTCCTCTAATAACAGAATGTATTCACAGTGAAAGAATTGCTTGACAGTATAAAGTAGAGGTTAAAGCAGTTAGACTCAGTCAATAGAATTATTTTAATTTCTTTAATGCCTGAAAATGTAGAAAGAAATAAAATCTTGTTTCTATGCTGCTAAATAGCAACATCCAGGGTGGTTGGTCCCATCTTGGACTGGTGAGTTTTTTTACTCTTATACTCACCTGTCTGAACTACCTTATAAGATTATAAACATATACAACTGTTTAATTGATATTTGAAAATAGATGAGCTCTATTTCAATAAAAATATAATTATTAAAATTTAAAAATCTACTTAACTGCTGATTTATATGAATGAGTCCACAGTTATTTGGGGAAGGAGTATCTTATTCAGCCTTGCTAATTATCATGTACTACAAAGAATCCAAATTATATAATTTTATATTGTTACCAGTTGATTAATTTAGCATTTCAGTCTCTCCATATGGGAGTTGTAGAAAATTTGAGTTCAATATCTAGGATAGAATTTTCAGTGTGCTCTTTCTTTCTTTCTGTAATATACTTTTATAATATATATATTACAAAATGTGTATATATATACATACATATTATATATATGTAATATATAACAAATATATTTCTGTAATATATATCCATGTGATTCCTTTATAATTTATTCATATTCTCTCATTTTCTCCCTCCAACCTCTTTCCTCCCAACCCCTGAAAAGAAAAAGGTCACATCCTGAACTTAACCTTATCTACAAAGCATATCTTTTCAAAGCTGTGTTTTCCTTTTGGTGTGATATGTTTACTTTATAACCTATGTACCTAAGTTGGTTTTCACTTGTAAGTCCCAAGGAATAGTTAGATAAAAAACTTATAACAACATTTAAAAGCACTTATGTGCATGTATGTGTGTGCCAACTATAAGGCTGTAATTTTTCTTCTAAGTTGTCTTTTGTGGTGTTCAGTATGAGTAAGAAAGTGGCTTACATAATTACTGTAGTTCATTAGCTTAGAATTTGATGTCTCTTCTAGTTACTGAGGAATGGATCCAATATTGAAAATGAAATGAGCCTTTTACTATATAATTAAGAGAAACACACAGACGCTTGATATTGCAAAAACATTTTTAAAATGTGGGACCAGAGGCCTAGACACAAAGCTCAATTGGTGAGAGAGTTTAGAAAAAATATTAGGACCGCTTAAACTCTAATTTGGAGTTTTCAAACATGCAATAGGATTTTAATCTTAAAAACGAGGTGCTTTGGCATACCATTTGTAAGATAAGACACATTAGTAGCAATGTAACTTAAATAGGGAAGCAAAGAAAAAAACACTCTTCTCTCTGTTTATCTCTTCTCTGCCAAGATTAGGAGGGCCTTTGGGGGCTTAAAATTATCCTCTGCCTTGAACCACAAGTCAGATTGCAAACCACAGGATTATGAATATATCTGAATTTTCCTGTTTATTTTAAAATTGATAATACCTAGGGGTTTCTATGGAAAGGAGGATTTTATTTCTTTACGTTATTAATGATTCATCTAAAATTAACCCTGTTATAATTTGTGTAGAAAATATTCTTGTTTATCTTCAGTAAGTAATGATTGATTAATAAAAACATTTTAAACTACAATTGCTCTTTGTATGTGCTAAGTCGTTATAGTTGTGTCTGACTCTTTGGGACCCCATGGACTGTAGCTCACCAGGCACCTCTGTCCATGGGATTCTCCAGGCAAGAATACTGGAGTGGTCTTCCCCACCCAGGGATCGAATTTGCGTCTCTTACATCTCCTGCATTGGTAAGTGGGTTCTTTACCATGAGCACCACCTTGGAAGCCCACGATTACTCTTAAGTGATGGCATGTCTGAGGTATAATAGATCGCTTTTTAAGCAAGATAAATTCTCCCCAAAATCAGTATCTAACATGAGGGATTTTGTTTTTATTTTCTTGCTCACATAAAGTCAAAACAGGAATTTCTGAGGTGAATAACTTTACTGCAAGTGCTAATTCAGTTCCTTCCTTCCTGTGGCTTTGCCATCTTTCATATGTGACTTTCAGAGACACCCCAATAGATGGAAAAACACAGTGGGTTGTGTATGGGAGGTTTGCATGACCTAGGCTTAGTAGTGGTACTTACCTCTTTCTCTCATTTTCTACTGGCAAACAGTCACATGTAACTTGAAGGAGGCTGAGAAATAGTCTAATCATGTGATCAGAAAAAAGAAAAAAGACCAGGTTTGGTGCTATGGCTTGGTATTCTGGAGATGAGCACTATAGAAATGTAAACAGCTATTCGGTAATGAAAAACTATTAACCATTTGCACAGTTAAGTCACCATTATCCCTTTCTTTATTTTTATTTTATTTTATTTTTAAACTTTACAATATTGTATTGGTTCTGCCATATATCGAAATGAATCCGCCACAGGCATACACGTCTTCCCCATCCTGAACCCTCCTCCCTCCTCCCTCCCCATACCATCCCTCTGGGTCATCCCAGTGCACCAGCCCCAAGCATCCAGTATCGTGCATCGAACCTGGACTGGCGACTCGTTTCATATATGATATTATACATATTTCAATGCCATTCTCCCAAATCATCTCACCCTCTCCCTCTCCCACAGAGTCCAAAAGACTGTTCTATACATCAATGTCTCTTTTGCTGTCTCGTATACAGGGTTATTGTTACCATTTTTCTAAATTCCATATATATGCGTTAGTATACTGTATTGGTGTTTTTCTTTCTGGCTTACTTCATTATCCCTTTCTTAAAAATTTTTATTGGAGTATAGTTGATTTAAAGTCTTCTGTTAGTTTCTACTGTATAGAAAAGTGAATCAGATTATTTTCCCATGTAGACCATTACAGAGTATTGAGAAGAGTTCCCTGTGCTGTACAGTAGGTCCTTATCAGTTATCTATTTTATGTTATATAGCAGCATGTATATATCAGTCCCAGTCTCCCAGCTTATCCCTTTCTCCCCTTTCCCTCCTGGTAACCATAAGTCACCATTATCTTGGATTCTCTTTACTTATTCTTATTAATGCTCTTATCTTTTGCAGCACTTAATTTTTGCTTTTTAAACACTAAGAGGGAACCACATACTAATTTCAAAATAATGAAATGCACAAGGGCCATGCATATGTGTGCAGGCTTGTATATTTGAGTTTTTCAGAGTTTTGCAAAGAGTATAAAGACCTGTTTTGTATTTTATCTTTGTAGGTTTTATTTTATAG
Source organism: Bison bison bison (assembly GCF_000754665.1). Classification (NCBI taxonomy): domain Eukaryota; kingdom Metazoa; phylum Chordata; class Mammalia; order Artiodactyla; family Bovidae; genus Bison; species Bison bison. Next base: position 12,335,306 of record NW_011494835.1, on the reverse strand, counting down.
CCATAAAAGGATGCATGGGATTTAGGCTTCTTAATATGATGGAGTAACAGAGACCAAATTTACTTTCCATTGTAACTAAGAAATGAACACTCTATATGAAACAATGCCTTTCAACATTGGACAACTGGCAGAGTAACATTGTCATCTTTGATAGAGGAAAACAAATAAAGAGAGCTCTATAACTGCCCCAGACTAAGGTCTGAAAGAATTTTCCAAACTGTAGCATAGGGAATGAAACCCAAGGAGAGCCCAGAGTTCTCAATTCATTGAAGAGACAGGGATCAGAATTCTGGGAGGTCAAGGCAGTTAAATTTACAAGACAGGAGTCAGCTGCACAGAGGAAGAGAGAGCTCCAGAGATACGCAGAAAGCTCTCTGAACTTTTTGGCTGGGTACTGATCTGCACATGTGTGAGAGATACTAATTACTCATAGCTTGGGACAGAACCATCAGGAGGCAGCAAACTAAATAATTCCTGTGATTTAGAAAGAGTTGGGTATAGTTTGTGTTCCCACCAGCCAGAGCAGAAAAACCTTTTAATATATAGACACTGGAGAGAGTGATTGGAAAGATATCACCTTAGGCATGAGATAACTCAGAACACAGACTAAAGGCTTCTCTGGACACATCCTTACAAGGTTTTAAAGCAAGCTTGTAAGGATTAAATTAATTCCCAGAAATTTAACTGAGTCTCAGAGCAAATTACTATTTAAAAGAATTCAACTACATTTAACTCCCATCAGTGTAAAATTCTCAGTGTTCAGAATTCAATAAAAAATTACTAGGCATGCAAAGAGGCATGAAAAAGAGACCTATAACCAGACCTATAACCAGGAGAAAATTCAGTCAATAGAAACAGGCCAGAAATAACAGAGGTGATGGAATTAGGAGATAAGAAAATTGTTCAAGGAGGTAAAAGAAAACATGAACATGATGCAGAGAGAAGTGGAAGATATTTTTAAAGATCCATATGAAATTTCTAGAGGTGAAATATATAATATATGAGTAGAAATTATACTAGATGTGATTAAAAGGAAATTAGACCCTGCAGGAAAAAATTAGCAAACTTGAAGACACAGCAATAGAAATTACCCAAAATGACAAACACAGAGGGAAAAAAGATCAGAAAATAATGAACAGAGCAACATGACAGGAAGGACAGTATCAAGTGTTCTGACGTACATGTATGTGGAGTGCCAGAGTGGGTAGAGAAGCACAAAAAACTGGAGAAGCAAGGGCTGAGAAATTTCCAAAGTTCATTAAAAATATAAACACATGGATTGAAGAATATAAACAAAACCCAAGTAAAATAAACACGAAGAAAACCACTCCAAAACACATCATAAATGCCTAGATGACAAGACTGATGAAGATAAAAATCTTAAAAGCAGCCTGAGAGAGGGGGGGGAAAAAAAGAAAATTCAGGGCGACAAAAAAAAGGACTGCAGGAACTTATTGTCAGAAACTATGCAAGCCAGAAGACATGGAACAACATCTTTAAAATACTGAAAAAGGAAAAAACAAAACCCTGCCAACATGGAATTGGTACTCAGTGAAAGCCTCTTTCAAAAAATAAAGGTGAAGTGCAGACAAATAAAAACTTAAAATTCATTATCAGTAGACCTGCTCTACAAAAGAAATGTTACGGGAAGAACAAAGGGAAAATAATACCAGATGGAAATATGGACCCACATAAAAAATAAAGATGCCTAAACACGGGCAAAAAATGAGAAATTATGAAAGGTATTTTTCTTATATTTTAAAATCCCTTCTGAAGACTATTGACTGTTTAAAGCAAAAAATAATAATAGTGCATTGTAGAGTGTATAACATATATAAAAGTAAGGTATATTACAAAAATAGCACAAAAGAGGAGGGGAAATGGAAGAATACTATTAATTACTTAGGTGTGAAAGGATATATTCTTATTGGAATGAGCACTGTGATAAGATTTAAAATATGCATATTGTAGATACTTTGAGAAACCATGAGAAAATAAAGCAGAAAGCTTAGGTTAATAAACCAATAGATCAGTTGTTATTCGCTCAATCATGTCTGACTCTTTGTGACCCCATGGACTGCAGCACGCCAGGCCTCCCTGTCCATCACCAACTCCCCAACTCTCATACTCATGCCTATTGAGTAGGTGATGACATCCAACCATCTCATCCTCTGTCATCCCCTTCTCCTCCCGCCTTCAATCTCTTCCAGCATCCGGGTCCTTTCAAATAAGTCTGCTCTTCACAAGAGGTGGCCAAAGTATTGGAGTTTTAGCTTCAACATCAGTCCTTCCAATGAACACCCAGGACTGATCTCCTTTAGGATGGACTGGTTGGATCTCCTTGCAGTCCAAGGGACTCTCAAGAGTCTTCTCCAATACCACAGTTCAAAAGCATCAATTCTTCGGCACTCAGCTTTTTTCTCAGTCCAACTTTCACATCCATACATGACCACTGGAAAAACCATAGCCTTGACTAGATGGACCTTTGTTGGCAAAGTAATGTCTCTGCTTTTTAATATGCTGTCTAGGTTGGACATAACTTTTCTTCCAAGGAGGAAGCATCTTTTAATTTCATGGCTGCAGTCACCATCTGCAGTTATTTTGGAGCCCCCCAAAATAAAGTCTGCATCTGTTTCCACTGTTTCTCCATCTATTTGCCACAAAGTGATGGGACTGGATGCCATGATCTTTGTTTTCTGAATGCTGAGCTTTAAGCCAGGTTTTTAATTCTCTTCTTTCACTTTCTTTTACTTTCATCAAGAGACTCTTTAGTTCTTCTTCACTTTCTGCCATAAGGGTGGTGTCATCTGGATATCTGAAGTTATTGATATTTCTCCTGGCAATCTTGATTCCAGCTTGTGCTTCTTCCAGCTCAGTGTTTCTCATTATGTATTCCACATATAAGTTAAATAAGCAGGGTGACAATATACAGCCTTGACGCACTCCTTTTCCTATATGGAACCAGTCTGTTGTTCCATGTCCAGTTCTAACTGTTGCTTCCTGACCTGCATATAGTTTCTCAAGAGTCAGGTCAGGTGGTCTGGTATTCCCATTTCTTTCAGAATTTTCCACAGTTGTTGTGATCCACATAGTCAAAGGCTTTGGCATAGTAAATAAAGCAGAAATAGATGTTTTTCTGGAACTCTCTTGCTTTTTCAATGATCGAGTGGATGTTGGCAATTTGATCTCTGGTTCCTCTGCCTTTTCTAAAACCAGCTTAAAACATCTGGAAGTTCATGGTTCATGTATTGTTGAAGCCTGGCTTGGTGAATTTTGAGCATTACTTTGCTTTCGTGTGACATGAGTGCAATTGTGTGGTAGTTTGAGCATTCTTTGGCATTCTTTGGGTTTGGAATGAAAACTGACCTTTTTCAGTCCTGTGGCCACTGCTGAGTTTTCCAGATTTGCTGGAATATTGAGTGCAGCACTTTCACAGCATCATCTTTTAGGATTTGAAATAACTCAACTGGAATTCCATCACTTCCACTAGCTTTGCTCGTAGTGATGCTTCCTAAGGCCCACTTGAGGCATCACATTCCAGGATGTCTGGCTCTAGGTCAGTGATCACACCATCGTGATTATCTGGGTCGTGAAGATCTTTTTTGTATAGTTCTTCTGTGTATTTTTGCCACCTCCTCTTAATATCTTTTGCTTCTGTTAGGTCCATATTATTTCTGTCTTGTATTGTGCCCATCTTTGCATGAAATGTTCCCTTGGTATCTCTAATTTTCTTGAAGAGATCTCTAGTCTTTTCCACTCTATTGTTTCCCTTTATTTATTGCATTGATTGCTGAGGAAGGCTTTCTTATCTTTCCTTGCTATTCTTTGGAACTCTGCATTCAAATGGGTATATCTTTCCTTTTCTTCTTTGCTTTTTGCTTCTCTTCTTTTCACAGCTATTTGTAAGGCCTCCCCAGACAGCCAGTTTGCTTTTTTGCATTTTTTTTTCTTGGGGATAGTCTTGACCCCTGTCTCCTGTACAATGTCATAAACCTCCATTGATAGTTCATCAGGCACTCTCTTTATCAGATATAGTCCCCTAAATCTATTTCTCACTTCTGCTGTATAATCATTAGGGATTTGATTTAGGTCATACCTGAACAGTCTAGTGGTTTTCCCTACTTTCTTTAATTCAAGGCCGAATTTGGCAATAAGGAGTTCATGATCTGAGCCACAGTCAGCTCCTGGTCTTGTTTTTGCTGACTGTATAGAGCTTCTCCATCTTTGGCTGCAAAGAGTGTAATCAATCTGATTTTGATGTTGACTATTTGGTGATGTCCATGTGTGAGTTTTCTCTTGTGTTGTTGGAAGAGGGTGTTTGCTATGACCAGTGCATTCTCTTGGCAAAACTCTATTAGCCTTTGCTTTGCTTCATTCTGTACTTCAGGAACAAATTTGCCTCTTACTCCAGTTGTTTCTTGAATTCCTACTTTTGCATTCTAGTCCCCTATAACAAAAAGGACATCTTTTTGGGGGTGTTAGTTCTAGAAGGTCTTGTAGGTCTTCATAGAACTGTTCAGCTTCTTCAGCATTATTGGTCAGGGCATAGACTTGGATTACCGTGATATTGAATGCTTTGCCTTGGAAATGAACAGAGATCATTCTGTCATTTTTGAGATTGCATCCAAGTACTCCATTTCAGACTCTCTTGTCGACTATGATGGCTACTCCATTTCTTCTAAGGGATTCTTGCCCACAGTAGTAGATATAATGGTCATCTGAGTTAAATTCACCCATTCCAGTCCATCAGTTTGCTGATTCCTAAAATGTCAGTGTTCACTCTTGCCATCTCCTGTTTGACCACTTCCAGTTTGCCTTGATTCATGGACGTAATATTCCAGGTTCCTATGCAGTATTGCACTTTACAGCATTGGACTTTACTTCCATCACCAGTTACATCCACAACTGGGTATTGTTTTTGCTTTGGTTCTGTCTCTCCATTCTTTCTGGAGTTATTTCTCCACTGATCTCCAGTAGCATGTTGGGCACTGACTGACTTCAGTGTCCTATCTTTTTGCCTTTTCATACTGTTCATGGAGTTCTCAAACCAGTAGTTGAGACAAAATGGAATGCTAAAAATAAGTACTACAAAAGATTCAGAATAAGGGCAGAGGATGGGGTGAAAGAGCTGGAAACACATGGACACAATAAAAAACAAATAGTAAGGTGTAGATTAGTAATAGCAGAAGTAATAGTAGACTTAAATCCAACTCTCAGCAACCCTACTTCTTGGTATCTACCCAAATGAAATAAAAGATATATGCACACAAAAATTTGTAAGCACCTTTTTATAAGTTTATATAAGCCAAACAACTCAAATACCCATCAACTTGTGAATGAATGAATAGAATATAGCATATCCATATAATGAGATACAGCAATAAAAAGGAGCAAACGACTTAAATCATGCAAAGACATGGATGAATCTTAACATATTATGCTAAGAGAAAGAAGTCATCCACAAAAACACTATACACTGTATGATTCCACTTATATGAAGTTCTAGAAAAGGCAAAAATATAGTAACAGAAAGCAGACTAGTGGTTGCCAGAAGCTGGAAGGTCAGGAAGAGGAATGACTGCAAAAGGGCAGTGGTGACCTGTTGGAGAGTGCTAGAGTTGATTACAGCTTGACTGTGATGAAGATTTCACAACCGTGTACATTTGTCAAGACTTGTTGAATTGTACTTTCAAAATCGGCCCTCAATAAAGCTGACATTAAAGTGAATTAATGATTTGATGATCTCATTTTAAAAATAGCAAGTTGACATTATAAGTGAGCTAGTGAACGCCCTTGAAATAAGACCCCACTGTGGAGAGAAGAATAATTCATTGGAAGAATGTGAGGGGAGAAGATCAGTAGAATAGCCCGTATTCTAGGAATCCTGGGACTGAGTGTATTAATAGAGACTCTAATCCTTTCTCTATAGGAGTCTGTTAAAATCAACCTGAGAGCTTTGGCTACTTTCTTATCTAAACAGAAAGAATGACTTCATGACAGCTACTATGCTAACTGATTTCATGTCAGAAGCATCAGGTAATATGGCAAGTTGGAAAACTCTTGTATTTGCTACCTAGCTTCAAAGAGCAAACAAACAGGCTTCATTTGACTAATCAAGGCCAACTGGTTTTGGTCTTTAGCAGGCACTGGATTAGGACAGATGACAAATGCTTTTGAGATAGATGCATATAAGCCATTTTAGAGCCTGAGGCAGGGCATATCATGCTACAAGTGGAGCAGCAGAAGGCATAGCTGGGGAAAGAAAGCAAACTTTAAACTAAGAGCAAGTTGATGTTGATGCCAAATGTCACGTTAGAGGAGAGGGCCAAAGATGCACCTGTCTGCTTCTAAGGCTCATTAAAGATTTTAGAGGTTGGATAGTTTTAAAATCTCTCTAAGCAGCTAAATGCTATTGATTTTTCATTCTGTTTACTATATAATCTCTCTTTTAACTACTTAATTCTTACTGATATATTAAAACTTTTAAAATAAAAGTAATACATGAACAAGATTTTTTTTAAAGCCTTGAACAAGCATAGAAATGCATATTTTTAAAAATGGAAACATCTCTTCCCAATACCCAAGTCTATTCCCTTCTAGAAACATAAGTAACGTTAGAATCTCCTAATTTTTGTGTAAATCTGATCTTTATGCTGTGGCACTTAGGAGTTTGAGATTTCTTTTTTTCTAATACTTACACATATTTATATCATAAATCTAACTCTGATTTTCCCTTAAAAACCTTTGATCTTCCATTTACCTTGATCTGAGTCTGCACCTCAGTTAACAGTCTTCTCATTCAAGGCAAAAATATAAGATCCCTCTTTATTCCTTTTTATCTTAAACATTACACTCCAGGTACTTCCCTGGCAGTTCAGTGGTTAAGACTTCATGCTCACAATGCAGGGGCCATAGGTTTGATGCAAGAGTACTGGAGTGGGTTGATCCCTGTCAGGGAACTAAAATTTGGCATACTGAAAAATATGGCCTAAATAAAAAATCACATCCCATATTTAAGCCACTAGCAAATATCTTCATATCCACTTCTAAGTTATTGCAGTATTTCACAACTTCTTACTTTATCTACCATTACCACATCTAAATTCAAGCCACCATCCTCTCCTAACTAGTTTCCCTGAGTCTACTTTTACCTTTTAAAGTCTGGGCAATTTATGGAATTATGTCCTACCCCTATTAGAAAACCTCCAATGACATTGTGGACACTGGAATGAAATCTAGACTTCATGGGCTACAAAGCCTGCCAACTTGCCTTTGGCTATTTCCCTGATCTCACCTGTCTCTCTCTAGTACACTTCACTCCCATAAAACCTGCTTCCTTGCTGATTTGAAAACAAATTCAATGCATTTTGTTCTCAAGATCTTTTTGTTTGTTTTCTGCCTTTAATTTCACCTGAAATGCTCTTCCTCATGTACTTGTGTGGCTCATTCAACATTCTGCTTAAATATCACCTCCTCCAAAAGCTCTTATCCTGAAACACCATCCCATTCCATCATGTCATTACTCACTTATCCTTACCTGCTTTATCATTCTTTATGGCATTTATCACCACTTGAAATATTGTACCTATTTTATTGCCTATTAGACACACTAAAATATTAACTCTAGAAGGAAACAGACTTAGTTTATTTTTAACAATAGTTACATCCCTCCAGAGAATGGTGTCTATCATAGAACAAACAATAAATGTTTTTTGAATGATTGAATGAACCCTCAGCATTTTAGCTATCTAGATAGTTTTATGAAGTGCTTCCTGCTTCATTAATCTATAGTCATTACTGTGATCACCAAGCACAGATCAATTCAAAGTATGTCTCTTTTTCTATCTGAAAGGCAAAATAAAAGCTAACTAAAAAAAATGAACCAAGTCCCTTGCTAGTTTTTTTTAAAAATATATAATCAATAGTCAAACACATTAGACTGAAGATTAGTTACGTCTTCAGAATCTTTGCTTCCAGGTAAAGAAAAAAAATTTAAAAATAGCGCTAACATTTGTGTATTTCAGAGACTAGTTATTTGATTTTTTCTTTTTGGAACTACATCTCATTCCTCAAGAAATCTCGACAGATGTCACCCAGTGAAGGTTGGATCCATCAGCATTAATCATACGTTCATTTGCTGTAGACACTATTTTGGCTTTCACAAGTCTTCAGGGTTGCAGTGTTCTATATTAAGCTGTATCACTCTGATCCAGCTGATTCTGGAATACTGCCAACGTGAGGGACATCTTCAAAGGCCTTTTAAATTAATTATTTATTTGGCTGCCCCAGGTATTAGTTGCGGCATGCAGGATCTCTTAGTAGTGGCATGCAAACTCTTAGTTTCGGCATGTAGGATCTAGTTCCCTGACCAGGGATCAAACCTAGGTCCCCTGCCCTGGGAGCACAGAGTCCCAGCCAAATGGACCACCAGGGAAGTCCCTTCAAAGGCCTTTTTAAAGTTTCAGAATAGCACTGTGTTCTCTAAGAGTACATGTTCTTTATGATGGTGGTGATGATCTTTCCCAGCTTTGAACAATCTTGTTAACATATGGTTTTCATGTATTTATATCTACAAGAATGCAAAACACAGCTAAGAAAGAAAAATTTGAACTACTATTCTCTCAGTTTAAACAATAAGATATGAGAGTCAAAGCACCCCCAATTTGCCCCCCCAGAATATGTATTAATAACAATTTAATCCATTTCTCTGGTCCCATCATACATTAGGGACTTCTCTGATGGCTCAGATGATAAAGCGTCTACCTACAATGCAAGAGACCTGGGTTCAATCCCTGGGTTGGGAAGACCTCCTGGAGAAGGAAATGGCAACCCACTCCAGAATTCTTGCATGGAAAATCCCATGGATGGAGGAACCTGGTAGGCTACAGTCCATGGGGTTGCAAAGAGTCAGACACGACTGAGCGACTTCACTTTCACTTTCATCATACATTTGACAAGAGAGTGTCTAGTAATCAAGTAAAAAAAGCCAGTTAAGGGGAAAATTTTACTCTGTTCATGGTTTCCAGTGAAGCATGCTGCTGCTGCTGCTAAGTCGCTTCAGTTGTGTCCGACTCTGTGCGACCCCACAGATGGCAGCCCACTAGGCTCCCCCATCCCTGGGATTCTAGATTATATTAAAATAAATTTAGAGTATCAGTCTAAAATATCACTGTCTGCCTTAATGAAAACATGTCTTGATTTGAATGTTGTTTGTAGGTTTCACACACTCCAGTGATCCTCAACAAGGAAAACAATGTAAGTCTCAAATATGCTAGTAATTTAATCTAGTAATCAGTTATTGACATAAATCTATAATAGTTGAAACCCTTAGGAAGCGACTAGAACAGAAAGAATGGACTTACCAAAAACTGGATTGTAAAACTTGAGTTTAAAATGTGATGAAATCTGTCTAAAGTGGTAAAGGTGATGATACTAATGGGAAAAAGGGGGGACATAGTTGAAAAATCCATGGGGATTCCTCATAATAGACTTAAAAATTAATTTAAAAATACCAGAATATTTCCCAAGTATAATTGTTATGGTCTTGCCAGGTGGCGCTACTGGTAAAGAACCAGCCTGCCAATTGCAGGAGACATAAGTGATGCAGGTTTGATCCCTGAGTTGGGAAGATCATCTGGAAAAGGAAATGGCAGCCTAGTCCAGTATTCTTGCCTGGAGAATCCCATGGACAGATAAGCCTGGTGGGCTACAGTCCATAGGTTAGCAAAGAGTCAGACACAACTGAAGAAACTTAGCACACATGCATGCATATATAGTTGTTATATTTGTGGAATTGTCAATTGATCCAAGTAATAATAGGTTTTATTAGAGCTAAGTTCTTTTTACTTCTTTAGTCCTCACATTTGTAATGAGATCAGCTTGGATGTCTTCTTTAATCCATCTTTCTCTTAGTAGTGACATATGCAGACTGTTCTTTAACTTGGAAAAGATTCTAGGGTTTTGATGAAACTGTGATAAAACTAAGGGCATCTCCCTGAGCTAAGCATGCAATAGGCACTCAGTGAATCAGACTTTGTTTCATTTTTATATGCCATCTTGTCTAATTTCTAAAATGATGCTTGCTTTCAGGTTTGGATTGTGTATTGTATTGACATATTATTTAATAGTTGCTAAACCCCATGGATGGTGGAGCCCGGTGGGCTGCAGTCTATGGGATCGCTAAGAGTTGGACAGGACTGAGTGACTTCACTTTGGCTTTTCACTTTCATGCATTGGAGAAGGAAATGGCAACCCACTCCAGTGTTCTTGCCTGGAGAATCCCAGGGACAGGGGAGCCTTGTGGGCTGCCGTCTATGGGGTCGCACAGAGTCGGACACGACTGAAGCGACTTAGCAGCAGCAGTAGCAGCAGACAGGACTATGAAATAAATAGAACATATAGAAAAGCTTTTACCTTTGAGTATCTGTTAGTGCACATACAGCCTTCATTAAGAACTTGTTTATAATTTTCAAGGGAAATAAAAGGAAAAATGTGAGTTGTGGAGTGGTAGAGTTATAATTAAAGGATTGTTGGCAGTGTTATTTTGGAGAACAAAAATAATTCCAAACCAAAAATAAGGAATAATTTCATACAGAAAAACCCTCTTGCTACTTTGCACTATCGAGCACATTACCTCTCTTTCAACAAGATTATACTTGTTGATATCCCTTGATATCAAGATTATGTCTCAAGGGATCTCACAGTTTACAAAGATCAAGTAGTGGGTACCACTTGGAATTCTTGGGCAGATCCCCCAAAAAGGAATCAGTCTGAAGGATAAAGAAAACTTTGATTGTATTTACTATTGTTTATTTAGGAACCTATGGGCAAACATGAAATCTGCTTCTTCTGTGTAAATGTAATTGCACTATAAACTAATTTTTATAAACCAATCACCATTGATGTATTTTGATATATAACTGTTAAAAAATACACTACACGGGACTTCCCTGGCTGTCCAGTGGTTGCGACTCTGCACTACCAACGCAATGGGCAATCCCTGGTTGAGGAACTAAGATCCCACATGCCTTGCTTCATGATCAAGAAAATATAAAACAAAACACAACACTTTCCTTAGTTTCTAATTGCCTTCTTGGTTCTCCTTATAACCTCATACCCTGTTACTTTCTTTCCCATCTTTGCACTCTCAGGAAAAAACAAAAAGGAAAAATATTTATATTTTTGAAGAAATTCAGATACCAATTTATTTGTTTATTGTGAGGAGTTTTTACTTTACCTTTTAACCAAAGAAATGGGTTGAGGGTGGACAGGAACAGTAGTGCTCTAAGTCTGAGGGAGTTAGGACATCAATTATGGAATCATATATACCTGGATTGGAATCCCATCTCTACTATTTACAAACATTTACCATAGATAATAGATGGGGAAACAGTGGAAACAGTGTCAGACTTTATCTTTTTGGGCTCCAAAATCACTGCAGATCGTTACTGCAGCCATGAAATTAAAAGACGCTTACTCCTTGGAAGGTAAGTTATGACCAACCTAGACAGCATATTGAAAAGCAGAGACATTACTTTGCCAACAAAGGTCCGTTTAGTCAAGGCTATGGTTTTTCCAGTGGTCATATATGGATGTGAGAGTTGGACTGTGAAGAAGGCTGAGTGCTGAAGAATTAATGCTTTTGAACTGTGGTGTTGGAGAAGACTCTTGAGAGTCCCTTGGACTGCAAGGAGATCCAACCAGTCCATTCTGAAGGAGATCAGCCCTGGGATTTCTTTGGAAGAAATGATGCTAAAGCTGAAAAACTCCAGTACTTTGGCCACCTCATGTGAAGAGTTGACTCATTGGAAAAGACTCTGATGCTGGGAGGGATTGGGGGCAGGAGGAGAAGGGGACGACAGAGGATGAGATGGCTGGATGGCATCACTGACTCGATGGACGTGAGTCTGAGTGAACTCTGGGAGTTGGTGATGGACAGGGAGGCCTGGCGTGCTGCAATTCATGGGGTCGCAAAGAGTCGGACACGACTGAGCGACTGAACTGAACTGAAATGAAGCATAGATAAATGACTTAACCTCTCTGAGCCTTGGATTTTTCATCTATAGAGTGGAGAAATAATAGCGTCAGAAAGTAGGGCTGAGAAAATTAAATGATGTAATAAATATAAAAACTCTTGGCACAAGGCCCTACACGTTGTAATACATGATAAATGCTAGTTAGCAGTTTTTCTGTTATCCACAACAGTTCCTATTCTTTTCTTCCTTACCAACATTTTATGGCAAAAAATTTCAAATATATAGAAAAACAAAAAATTTTACATCAAACACCCATACATGTCCACCTTTATGCTGCAATTAATATTTTACCATACTTGCTTTATCACATATCTATTTATTTCTCCAGTGAAAGTGACTTCAGTTGTGTCCGACTCTTTGTGATCCCGTGGATTGTGGCCTACCACGCTCCTCCATCCATGGGATTCTCCAGGCAAGAATACTGGAGTGGGTTGCCATTTCCTTCTCCAGGGGATCTTCCCAACCCACGGATCGAACTTGGGTGGCCCTCATTAGAGGCAGACGCTTTAACCTCTGAGCCACCAGGGAAGCCTTATTTCTCCAGGCTTCTAAGCATTTAGCAATCCATCTGTTCTGATTACTGTTGCATAATAAACTCTCTCAAGCTAAAGTTTAGTGACTTACAATAACAGTCATCTTGTTACACTCATGGATTTTGTGAGTTAGGAATTCAGACAGGGCATTGTGGAGTTGGCCCGTCATTGCTCTACCATGTCTGAGGCCTCAGCTGGGAGGGCTTGATGGCTGGGGGCTGAATCATCTGGAGGTACCTTCACTTACAAGTCTGGGGGTTGCCAACATCAGATATTATTTTTTTAATTTATTTTTTATTGAAGTATATTTGATTTATAATATTGTTTTAGTTTCTGGTTACAGCAAAGTGATTCAGATACATATATATATATATATATATAAAACTGAATCTTTTTTCATATCCTTTTCCATTGTGGCTTATTATAGGATATTAATGTAGTTCCCTATGCTATACAGTAGGATATTGTTGCTTATCCATTCTACACATAATAGTTTGCCTCTGCTAACCCCAAATCCCACGCCGTCCCATGCCCACTGGCAACCCCAAGTCTGCTCTCTGTGTCTGTGAGCCTGTTTCATAAATAAGTTCATTTGTGTCGTATTTTAGATTCCATGTGTAATTAATATCATATGGTATTTGTCTTTCTCTTTTTGACTTTCTTCACTTAGTATGATAATCTCTAGTCCCATTCATGTGGCTGCAAACAGCATTATTTCATTTTTTTATTATGGCTGAGTAGTATTCCATTATATATGTATATCACATCTTTCAGATACCATTTTGAATAGTTATGTATGTAATACATGGACATGTGAATGAAATATTTGGAATCTTTTAGACTTACAGACATAAAAGCCAACGTTCTACAATCAGGATTTGTTAAATGAGAATCAAAGTGGAAAAGTCTGACAATAAATAATTATTAGGGGAAGTGGGCATTTCCCTTTCTCACCTCCCCCTGGTGCTGGTATAATGTTAATGAAAAAACAGGAGATAAAGAAACTATATTTTAATAAAAAAATAAAACAAACAAAAGACAGAAGGAGAAATTAGTCTTTGGAAAAAAAGCATAATATTTTCTTTGCGTTTTTATTTCCTAAATTCATGTATCAGCCAAACTTCAACCACTAGCTGGGTAACCTTGGACAAGATACTTAATCTTTGTAAACTTCAGTGTCCTCAGGAGAAGTGGTTTAAAATTGTTGCTACCTCATATGGTTGTTGTGAGAATATGTACACAAAACACTTAACCTAGCGAATTGTGAACAGTAGCACAGAAGAAAGAGGACATTATTATGTGTTATTCTTCTTAAGTTAGATAAGCATAACGTCATGCAGTTATTCAGAGAAACACACTTTTCCCCTTTCTATTGCTCCATCCTGTGAGAGAAATTCACTTACTATATAAATATTTATTGAACACCTACTCTGTGCCCATCCCTGTGATAGGTGCTAGGGATATATTAGTGCTTAAGACAAATTCTACCCTGATGGTGCTTATGGTCTGGAAGGCAACAGTGGCATTAAATAGTGATTACTCAAATTACTGTGTAACTACTGTCATAACAAAGGCTTTGAAGGTAAGTGCTGATGCTTTACCCCCTTTTTTTTTTAACTTTACTGTATAAAGTATTTATTCACTGTATAAATGCAATATGCAGAGGTGGATAACTTACTCTGAAGAGTCAGAAGGCTGACCCAGGAAAGTGACTTCTATGGTGAGATCTAGTCACCAAGACAGATTTGTAGGGTTGGCACTCACAGGAAACAGTGAAGTCATTCAAATGCATAAGTAAAGTCACAAAAAGATCTCCATTCAGCTAAAGATTTTTTATTTAAGTGACAGGAGAAATTTCCTGAGGGTTCTTACAGTTAGAAACTATTATTATGGGATACTACTAGATTATTAGACTCAATATAAATATTAAGAACATTTTATTTAGTAAAATACATTTAAGTGGATTAATGTGTTACAAAGTCAGGTGTTGTGTATTAAAAAGCTAGATTTTTAGCCTTTTATTTAAAAGGTAGATTTTAAAAGTCAACCTTGCTAAACTTCAAGTTTAGCAAGATGCAGTATAGCAGTGGATAAGGTTTTATTTGCCTTGGGGAGTTATTTGTTTGTATTTTTAGGCATCGTGAAGTGGAAAGAACTTTGACGTCAGGAGGCCTGGGTTTTATTTCTGACACTTGCTCACTGGGGAGCCATAGGCAAGACATTTAAACTACAGTTTCCTCTTTTGTAAAAGGATATGTTAGTTACAAAAGCATGACGGAAGCTTAGCAGAGGAGCACTGCTAGCCTAGGAGATGACGTGTTGGTATGGATTGGGGTCAAAAGGTTCCTGAAACCCTGTTCTTCTTTCCCCTAAACATATGTTTGCTCCTTTTTTTCTGGCTTTGTGACGGGAAAGGGTCAGGTGTCTCATTACCTTAAGATTGAAAGGAAAGAGAGAGATAAGATTAACAGCTTTTGATAACAGTATTGGAACGAATAACTAATAAGAGCAAAAGTTAAAAGTAAAGAGAACACGATGGGAATTGAAAATTGATCACTGCAGCTACATGGGAGTCTTGTAACTTCTCAGTGGTGCTTGGAGTAGAATAATCACACTACCATGCGAACCAACCAAACTATTCTCATTCTCTCAGAAAGCTTTCTTCTCCATCTTGCTCTTCTTCCTAAGCAACTTTCTGCCTTTCCCCATCCTGCATTTTCTTCTTCAGTTTCCTTATCACTTCTCCTTTGTTTTCTTTGCTTTCTCTCTTATACTCTTTTCCCTACTCCTTCTACTTTCCTCTTTCTATTGTTTCATCCCACAAAAACATAATCATCAATGAAAACTCAGTGAAGCAAAAATGCATTTCAATAAAAACTTTAAAAATTATACTCAGTTGTTATAACTACATGAAAGTGAGAGTGTTGGTCGTGCAGTCGTGTTAGACTCCGCGACTCCATAGACTGAAGCCCACTAGGCTCCTCTGTCCATGGAATTCTCCAGGCTGGAAGACTGGAGTGGGTTGCCATGCACTCCTCCAGGGGATCTTCCTGACCCAGGGATCCAACCTGGGTCTCCTACATGGCAGGCATATTCTTTACCATCTGAGTCACCAGGGAAGCCATTACAACTGCATATTGTCAAACAAATAACATTGAAAGGTCATTCCTCAAGTAGCCCAGTACCCCTGCAAGTCTCCATTTGAAACATAGTATCCTTGCACTCAGAGCTTCCCAGGTGACTCAGTGGTAGAGAATCCACCTGCAATGCAGGAGACACAGGAGATGAAGTTTCAATCCCTGGGTTGGGAAGATCCCCTGGAGAAGGAAATGGCAACCCACTCCAGTATTCTTGCCTGGGAAATCTTATAGACAGAGGAGCCTGGCAGGGGTTGGGGGAGGCTACAGTCCATGGGGTCACAAAGAGTCAGACACAACTTAGTGACTGAGCACGCAGGCATCCTCCCAGTCACATGGTGGCACTTACACGTTTTTTAAGGGGAAAAATGTGACGAGTAAGCACAGCATTTATGCCCAGCGTGTAGGCCTCTCTGAGTTGAATATATTATGCTCTGATATTGTCAGATAATGTTATTGTCATTTTGCAGGTGGGCCCTCCAAAGAAATTATTTGTCAATCCAATCCAAAGAGTAGTTATAGTTATATAGATAAAACAAACACAGGCAAATCTGACGGGAAAAAAAAAGAGTAGATTGCCTTAAATTTTATAGAACTCACCAGGGTATTTTTTATCTTCAAAACCCAAGAGGCAAATTATTTTTGGTGAAATAATTTATATACAATATTACATTTATTGATACATAAAAGTAACCAAATGTCATTATTCTGGAAATGGTACTGCTACAGCCCAGAAAATTCCTCAGCATCTCCGCCATTTATTACTACAGGGTCTACTAGCCAACCGTTTTGGAACAGATTGGCAGAGAAGGAAACTGCTCTTTTTAAATACGAGAGTCCTTGCAGGTACAATGGCGTGCTCTCCAATATTATTCTTTGGGCTGGAATTGATTTTGAAAAATTCTTGTCAGTAGATAGGCTGTTTGATCGAGTCAAATTCTTACAGATTGCCTAGGGTTGGGTTAGAAAGGAAGCCACTTAGAACAAATGAAAGAAGCCCAAAACTTCTGGCTCTGTTAACTAGAGTGTCTCATTTGTTAGTTAATATGAGCGAGCGAGAGAGAGCTGAAGAAACAAAAATTCTAAACTGGGAGCTTTTCAAATCATTTCGATTCTCAACCCTTTGATAAGGAGAAGTTAAGGTAGTAATAATAAACTTGTAACAAGTGCATGCATAAAGAAGAAACAAAGAATATGTTTTATTACTCTTAGAAATAAATATTAAGAGAATCAGCATGCTTGCAAAAAGATGAGAAAAATTTTTTTGTGTGTTTGAGTTGAAAATGTAAGCAGAACTTATTAAGGGAGCCATCCTCTAGAGACTGGATTATAGGATAGTTTTTCTTTAACAATCCCAGAAAAAGCCAGAATCCTTTCTTTGGAAGCTGGAAAAACAGGAAAAATCTGTATTTGTGTTTTGCCAGTAGTGAAGTCTAAATGACCTGAGGGATGGCAGATAGCTCGCCCAGGAGTCAGTAGTTTCCAAGTAGACTGCTTCCTAAACATCAGGAAGACCTTAATTTAAAATGTTCCTCAAGTAGGTAAAATAGAAGCTTAGAAATTCGGTATCTTCAGAGTGAAGTGTTTTAGTAATGGGGAAAAAGTGGAAATTAGGCACTTAAATGAGGAAAAGTTTGAAGGCAAACCCTTGTTAGTACTCTCCCACCCTGTGCGGAGGAAGATGTGTTACGAGCATCCTAACTGACCCACTGAAGTAGTTCCCAGCAAGAGCCCATCTGGTTACTCCAATAGGGTGAGTTTCTCTTTAACTTCATCCACCTCATCTTGCTCTGATCCTATTCTTGTTCGCAAATTTCTAACCTAAATTTTATTTTTTCAATTAGACTTTTCTGGAAGTGAAATGCCCTGAACCTTTCAGATTGCTTCACAAGTATCTTTTAAATCGATAAATTGAACATCTGTGTTTTTCATTAGCTTCTGGTGAGCTTTAGCATTGAATGTATCCTGAAAGTCTGTTCATTCTTTTGCTGCGCTCAGTTTCTCAGCCGTATGTGAACCTTTGTGGCCCTATGGACTGTAGCCTGCCAGGCTACTCTGTCTGTGGGATTTTCCAGGGAAGAATACTGGAGTGGGTTGACATTTCCTACTCCAGAGGGTCTTTTTGATCCAGGGATCCAACTCACATCTCTTATGTCTCCTGCATTAGCAGGTGGTTTCTTTACCACTAGTGCCGCCTGGGAGCCCTATATTCATTCTGCAGTTGGTCTAATAAAAGTGAATTTCTGAACACGCTTGGTTTTCATTAATGGCGATCTCATAAAGATTTATTTACCCTGAGAATTTAAATCTGAAAAAACCTGCCAATTGTTTTCTAACTCTTTAAGAGCAACATAGATGAACTAAAACCCACATTCTTTCACTGAACCTGGAAAATAGTTTGTGAAATTTTGCCACTGGCTTCCCCCGTGGCTCAGTGATAAAAAAAATCTGCCTGCAATGCAGGATACCGGAATTCAGTCCCTGGATCAGGAAAATCCCCAGAGGAGGAAATGGCTACCACTGTAGTATTCTTGCCTGGAGAATCCCATGGACAGAGAAGCCTGGTGGGCTACAGTCTATAGGGGCGCAAAGAGTCAGACATGACTGAAGCAACTGAGCATGCACGCATGTCATGTATAAAACTTAT
Organism: Bison bison bison; assembly: GCF_000754665.1. Classification (NCBI taxonomy): domain Eukaryota; kingdom Metazoa; phylum Chordata; class Mammalia; order Artiodactyla; family Bovidae; genus Bison; species Bison bison. The sequence goes on along the minus strand of NW_011494835.1, from coordinate 12,316,954 downwards.
TTTTTGTTTAAAATTATGGGTTACACTTTAAAATTACATTATTGATGATGATGATTGAGGCTGGGTAATGGATCCATTGGGGATTCATTAACTTATTCTTTCTATTTTGTATATATTTAAAAATTCTACAATAAATATTAAAACAGAAACAAGCAAAAAGACATATCAGGAGGTTTAAAATTCATCTTCAAAGAACTTTCTGGAATTGAGGTAATGTGATTTGTTCACTGCCTGGATTTCCAGTGTATTTGTCTCCACAACAAGCAAAACTTGAGCTCAGGTTGCTGGGGCAATGCTATCAGGTGTCTACCAGCTCTGCCTCTGCGGTTTCTTTGCCAGAAGGTACTATATTTGGATCTATGTTTAACACTTGACACTTTGGTTCAAGTTGTAATGAACCAACTCATTTCTTTCCTAAGAGCGTTTGGATACTTGTTTGCTCCTGCTGAACATATTGAAATATCTGTGAAACAGTCAAGATTTTGATTTTCCTAGGTGTGTTTCTGCTTTCTTTTAAAATAATAGATGTCCTCCTTGTACTCTAAAGCTTTGTGTTCCCTTGAATACCAACAGGATCCCTTGTTCAAAATTGATACATGCTTTTGTCTTTACCAGAAACACATAAGTGTTTCAGAGACTAAGTTCTGAAATAATGACACTAATTATTATGGTGAATAAATGAATTATATGTAATTCATATATCATGTAATATAATATCAATTTAGTATAAATAAAATATAAAATATTATAAATTTAACAAATAGTATAAATATAATTTATAAGTATTATAAAATTATATAAAATATAACAATAAGGCTATAAGAAGTTTTCAAGTAATCTGACCAGATAGAAAACTAGAAATGCCTTGTTTATTTCCCTTAAAGATTAAATCCTACATAGAAAGGCTTATCAGCCTAATATATTTCATTAAAGGAGATATTCAATTGATGTTAATTTGGAAAATTTGCCTCATTTATCTCACTAATGTATTCATTTTGCCTATGTTTTTGTAGTACTTTTTGTCATATTACTTTAATAATACAATATGTTGAATGTCTTTGTTTAAAAAAATTAGCAATATTTTCCTTTAATGTTTTATGTAGCTTTGATTAAGACTGTCCTTTTAAAATTGATTAAGGAGTATTTATATCAAATTTGGAAAACTCAGCAGTGGCCACAGGACTGGAAAAGGTCAGTTTTCATTCCAGGCCCAAAGAAAGGCAATGCCAGAGAATGTTCAGAATACCGCACAATTGCACTCATCTTGCATGCTAGTAAAGTAATGCTCAAAATTCTCCAAGCCAGGCTTCAGCAATATGTGAACCATGAAATTCCAGATGTTCAAGCTGGTTTTAGAAAAGGCAGAGGAACCAGAGATCAAACTGTCAACATCTGCTGGATCATCGAAAAAGCAAGAGAGTTCCAGAAAAACATCTATTTCTGCTTTATTGACTATTCCAAAGCCTTTGACTGTGTGGATCACAATAAACTATAGAAAATTCTGAAAGAGATGGAAACATCAGACCACCTGACCTGCTTCTTGAGAAACCTGTATGCAGGTCAAGAAGCAACAGTTAGAACTGGACATGGAACAACAGACTGGTTCTAAATATAAAAAGGAGTACATCAAGGCTGTATATTGTCACCCTGCTTATTTAACTTCTATGCAGAGTACATCATGAGAAACGCTGGGCTGGAAGAAACACAAGCTGGAATCAAGATTGCCGGGAGAAATATCAATAACCTCAGGTATGCAGATGATATCACCCTTATGGCAGAAAGGGAAGAAGAACTAAAAATCCTCTTGATGAAAGTGAAAGTGGAGAGTGAAAAAGTTGGCTTAAAGCTCAACATTCAGAAAACTAAGATCATTGCATCTCGTCCCATCACTTTGTGGGAAATAGATGGGGAAACAGTGGAAACAGTGGCTGACTTTATTTTTGGGGGTCTCCAAAATCACTGCAGACAGTGACTGCAGCCATGAAATTAAAAGACGCTTACTCCTTGGAAGGAAAGTTATCACCAACCTAGACAGCATATTTAAAAAGCAGAGACACTACTTTGCCAACAAAGGTCCATCTAGTCAAGGCTATGGTTTTCCCAGTGGTCATGTATGGATGTGAGAGTTGGACTGTGAAGAAAGCTGAGCACCGAAGAATTGATGCTTTTGAACTGTGGTGTTGAAGAAGACTCTTGAGAGTCCCTTGGACTGCAAGGAGATCCAACTAGTCCATCCTAAAGGAGGTCAGTCCTGAGTGTTCATTGGAAGGACTGATACTGAAGCTGAAACTCCAATACTTTTGGCCACCTGATGTGAAGAGCTGACTCGTTTGAAAAGACTCTGATGCAGGGAAAGATTGAAGGCAGGAGGAGAAGGGGATGACAGAGGATGAGATGGTTGGATGGCATCACCGACTCAATGGACATGAGTTTGGGTGGAATCTGGGAGTTGGTGATGGACAGGGAGCCCTGGTGTTCCTCAGTTCATCGGGTCACAGAGTCAGACATGACTGAGTGACTGAAATGAACTGAACTGATATCAAGTAACTTGGTTAAATAAAAAATTAAACATTAAAAATATCTAACAGTTTTGCTTTATCTAAACCTAATCTGTGAATATTTTGTTTTTCAGATTTAACTTGGATGTTTGAATTTGTATTGATGGAATAACCATATACATGTTCTCAAATTTTCCTTCCAAGTAGATTTTCATAGAGAAGACCAAATATTCTAATGAAATTTTAATTTGATTTTTTTTCTCTTTTTCACATACTAAAAGATATATTATTATTATGAGGCCCTTTTCTGTAGGGAAAGCTATGACTCAATAGAAATAATGGTTTCAGACTAAAATATTTGAAGAACATTTTTCCTATGATCAAATTTAAAGGTTTATCTCTTAATCCTGAAGTGTTTTTTATTTCAATCAATCTTTTAATTTTATTTTAGCTTATTCACCTGATTCTTAGTTATACAAAAACATAAAAATCATCAAGTTTACAATTGAATTAGACCCATATTGAGCTGAATTGGATTGTTGAAAAGAATTTTCAGAGATACAAATTATCACAATATACTCTGTAAAAGTACCCACTTATTTTAGTTAAGTACATATGCTCTATAGCCAAAGTTTTGGTCTCAAAATTTAGCTCTGCTCTGAGGATGAAATATGTAAAAAGGATTCAGAAGAGTGTCTAGCCACAGAAAGTGAAAGTTGCTCAGTCGTGTCTGACTCTTTGTGGCCCCAAGGATTTGCCAGGCCAGAATACTGGAGTAGGTAGCCTTTCCCTTCTCCAGGAGATCTTCCCAACTCAGGGATTGAACCCAGGCTTCCCACATTTCAGGCGGATTCTTTACCAGCTGAGCCACCAGGGAAGCCCAAGAATACTGGAGTGGGTAGCCTATCCCTTCTCCAGCAGATCTTCCCAACCCAGGAATTAAACCTGGGTCTCCTGCATTGCAGGCAGATTCTTTACCAACTGAGCTATGACAGAAGCCCATATAGCTACTAGTAAGTATTTTATAAGTAAGAATTATTACTCATAATTTAAATATTTTTCAAAGACATTTGTTCCTGGAGAAGGAAATGACAACCCACTCCAGTATTCTTGCCTGGGAAATCCCATGGACAGAGGAGCCTTGAGGGCTACAGACCATGGGGTCACAAAGAGTCTCAGTGACTAAACAACAACCTGTACAAGAAAAAAAAAAAAGAAAGACATTTGTTATGTATATATAACAAACGTATGTGACAATGTTATATGTATTAACACAATGTTTCTATACTTATAACAATGTGTATGAACAATGTGTACTAATGTATATGTCAGTGTTATGTATAATAATGTATATAAAAATCATTACTCTTAATTTCAGTTTATTATAGAAGTGTTAGTTGCTCAGTCATGTCCAAATTTTTGCCATGCCATGGACTGTTGCCCGCCAGGCTCCTCTGTCCATGGGATTCTCCAGGCAAGAATACTGGCGTGGGTAGCCATTCCCTTCTCCAGGATTGAACCTGGGTCTCGGCACTGCAGGCAGATTCTTTACCATCTGAGCCACTAGGAAAGCCTTTAATATAAATGTAAAATGTTTTCAGAAAAGAATTTAAAAGTAAAAAAGTGAATATGAGTAAAATAAAATTATAAAGAGTTTCACTACTCAGAGGTAACCATTGATAGCATTCATATCTAGACTTTTTCTATAAATTTTAAAATGTAAGATTTAATGTCTAAGGTAATAATATTCAAGTAAAAATGGATGGATTTTGTTATTATCAAAAAACTACAGTTATTTTGTTAAAGTTTTTAAATTGTGAGAAGGAGCAAGCATCAAACTTTGGCTAAAGAATAATTTAAAAATATGCTGTCATATGAAATAATGAGATTATGACAATATTTAAAGATTCCATTTTCACATCTCATAGATTAAAAAAACACATCCTGTTCACTTTCTTCATTAGTTAACCTTTTCATAGCTGGCAGAAAATGGCTTTGAGGAATTTCCCAGAATTAGTTTAATGAAATTAAATGCCAATAAATGTATGCACATTACATGCTGGCTGAATTTGATGTGATATGTATCACACCTTCGGTAGAGTTAAGTATAGTTTTGGTTTATGTTATTGATCCATATTTGTTTCTTCATATCTTTCTATATCTTAAAAATAATTCTAAGCTATAATCAGATTTTTGATGAATTGATTCATCATTCTTTTCAGCATCTCTTACACTTTGGCTGGGAATGACATGCCTTAATACATTCCACTATGACTACACATGTGGATATCTTCCAATGAAAATATTAGTTTCTTTGCTATTCCCAGAGTATGTAAATGAATTTTAAAAACATTTAGTAGAGGTACTGTCTTTTGGGTGGAGAGATTTTACTGTAAATAAAGCTTGTTAGAATTAGATTTTCCCCAAGGATCTTTCCAATCCAAATACCATTTGCTTAAATGACCTTATTTGTATACTAGTCTTATTAATAATTATGTCTTCATAGCTCTACCATTGACGGAGAGACACATGGAAAAGCCTGAGAAATTCTAAACCCAGATAATGTGAAAAACTACTTAAAGGCTAAGTAAAGATTACATTGATGGATTGGGACAAAACCACACTTAAAGAAATTGAGATTTATAAACCAATTAAATTTAAATTAATTTGGGGCTAACATAAGCTTATATTTTATGGTGAACTTGGTCAATGCATGTAGTTTTATAAAAACATATATGAGTTGCCTTATTCTCACTGCTGCTGCTGCTGCTAAGTCACTTCAGTCGTGTCCGACTCTGTGTGACCCCATAGACGGCAGCCCACCACACTCCCCGTCCCTGGGATTCTCCAGGCAAGAACGCTGGAGTGGGCTGCTGTTTCCTTCTCCAATGCATGAAAGTGAAAAGTGAAAGTGAAGTCGCTCAGTCATGTCCGACTCTTTGCGACCCCATGAATTGCAGCACGCCAGGCCTCCCTGTCCATCACCAACTCCCGGAGTTCACCCAGACTCACATCCATCGAGTCAGTGATGCCATCCAGCCATCTCATCCTCTGTCATCCCCTTCTCCTCTTGCCCCCAATCCCTCCCAGCATCAGAGTCTTTTCCAAAGAGTCAACTCTTCACATGAGGTGGCCAAAGTACTGGAGTTTCAGCCTTAGCATCGTTCCTTCCAAAGAAATCCCAGGGCTGATCTCCTTCAGAATGGACTGGTTGGATCTCCTTGCAGTCCAAGGGACTCTCAAGAGTCTTCTCCAACACCACAGTTCAAAAGCATCAATTCTTCGGCACTCAGCCTTCTTCACAGTCCAACTCTCCTTGACTAGACGGACCTTTGTTGGCAAAGTAATGTCTCTCCTTTTGAATATGCTATCTAGGTTGGTCATAATTTTCCTTCCAAGGAGTAAGCATCTTTTAATTATTTATTTTATAAATAAAATCTAAATTTTCTTTCTTCACATTTTCCTTAACTTTTTTAGTATAAAATTGTGAGATGTTTTTACATGGATAGCTGACCATTTTTAAATTTCTCTCTTTTTGGTTTCCTAACACACTGCGTTTTAATCGTTTTACATGAATGTAAATTTGGAAACAGGAAAATGAATAAGGTCTTGCCTCCCAGGCTGGGGAGATTGTTTTCTTGGCACTACCAACTAATTGGGAAGCTATGCTCCAGGCCCATTTCTTACTTTCTTGACTTTCTTCAAATAATGTTTTCTTCAGACACCAAGTTTGTTTTGTTGTTGTTGTTGTTTTTAATTTTGGCTGCATTGGATCTCTGTTGCGCTATGTGGGATCTTTTAGTTGCAGCACGCAGGATTAGTTGCTCTCTGGCATGTGGGATCTTACCTTCCCTGCTGCTGCTGCTGCTGGGCTAAGTCGCTTCAGTCATGTCCGACTCTGTGCGACCCCATAGAGGGCAGCCCACCAGGCTCCCGAGTCCCTGAGATTCTCCAGGCAAGAACACTGGAGTGGGTTGCCATTTCCTTCTCCAACGCATGAAAGTGGAAAGTGAAAGTGAAGTTGCTCAGTCCTGTCCGACTTTTCGTGACTCCATGCCAGGGATCAAACCTGCACCGCCTGCCTTGGATGGCAGATTCTTAACCACTGGACTACCAGGGACATCCCCAGATATTAAGTTTTTTCAGTGATTGACCTACATGTTTTTTTCTCATTTATCTCCAAATCACATATTGGTTTATCTTTCTGACTACTCCAGACTCCTCAAAGAATTGATTTTCTCTGGGCAAAACCTCAGACTAGCTAAACCTGGATCTGATCATGAGGACTATTCCTCCCCTTTTGAAATCTCAAACTTGAAGCTCCTGAGTACTTTTTTCAGTATGCTTACTATCTACTCTTCTTATTGATACCCTTCATTGAGCAATTGGATCTTTTTGCTTACGGCAAATTGTCAGTGAAATGCATAGTCACTTCACAAACTTGGCCACTCTTCCTTCATTAATCAGTAAGTTATTAATACTACCCCCCGAACCCAGACTTGAAACTTGGGAGCTATTTTTAAAAAGTTTAAACTTGTTTATAACATCTTCCTCAAGCACATGTTTACTCAGTTACCTAAGCTTCATGGATATTAGAGTTCTTAGAGTCCTTCTCATCCATTAACTTCTTTCCACTCTCTGTGGCTGTTTTAGTTCTGGCCCTTCTCCCAGGGCTCTGTAGTAAGCTTTAGAAGACAGTATGCCTCTCTCCCTAGATTACCCAATGTTTCTTTAGGTATTAGAATAGTTAATACTTCCTCTCCATCCCAGATTTTAAACATTAAATACTCATACCTATGAGTGGTTTATTTACCTTTCAGAATTAGGACTTAGAAGATAAATTGACTTAGAGTAATATAGGAATTTTTTAAATACTGGCACTTTATGGGGTGCAACTATAAAAACTCATCACGGCCATGCCATCTTGTAATTTAAAGTTTCTGTTATTTTTGAAGTACTGCAAGAGGAATTCTGAGTCATATATTGGATAATTAAAATGTTAGAGCAAACATTTATACATGGAGGTAAATACTGTGTTCAGATGGAATATTCTTAAAAACTCTTCCTGCTAAATTCATCTTTGGATCTAATTTCCTTTTCTAATTTTAGCTTTTTGTGTACTGGTTTTGAAAGAGTGAGGCTGTTAATATTTTTTTGTGTGTGTGTGGTGAGTGCTTCATTGCTTAGCCCACAGTGTTAATGCGGTTAAGGACATTGGTCTGATTTCCCAATGGTTCAGTAATCTTCCTGTAGTCTGTAGTCATGGACTGTCCTCCAAACCGTGACCAACCATTTCATAGATGTTAGTCATGAGGGAGACAGAAAAGGGGAGTCGGGATGGCTCAGTGTCAATTCATTCTAAAACAAATTAAGGCACATGCCCTACCAGATGCGGTTCAGGAGTTTTGCCTTCTTTTATTTAAAAGTAATTCAGCCTTTATTCAGGGCTTCCCAGGTGGCGCTACCATAATTTGCTACAGATTATGCCTCTATGGCCCTCAACAGTGTTAGTTGCTATAGTTTTCCATCTTCTTTCTCTGGTCTTTAAGTTGGATGGTTTACTGAATTTACTGAGATGCAGTATGTTGAGATGAAAAGGACGTAGTTTTTCAAATCAGACCCCTCTGCTCTACTTCTTTCACTAATTAGTTGTGTGCCCTTGGTTATTCTGAATCTCCAACTTTCTTTCTTTGAAAAAAATAACTATATGGTTGTAAGTATTAAATAATATACATAAGGCAAGAAATAGTATATGCATAATAAATGCTAAAGTTCTCTATTTATCTTTTGTGATACATAAAATCTAGTCAGTCAAGAAAGTTTTATATAGTTACCAGTTATTTAACACTTTCTTGATGCCAAGCATGCTGTATATATATGCAGTTTATATATGTGTGTATATAGTTTATATATGTAATATGTATATGTAGTATATATATATAATCTCTACTTCTCATGATAACTTCAAAATGTAATTTATAATTATTTCTTTTAAAATGAAGAAACTGTGATGAGTTGCTATCTGGGGTGCATGGTTATCACCAAAGCACAGTTTACAGTAAATTGGGTGTACAGGGATATTTCTAGGGAAGTGATTTTTAAGTATTATAGTTGAATGACTACCTGGATATGAAAAAAAAAATCCAGGTAATCATTTTACGAAAAATTTTTTGTTTGTGAAAAAAAAACAGACTCTTGGGGCCCACTGGCAAGGATCCTGGGTCTGGAGGCCAGTTTTAACAAGTTGCCTGAGCCATTTTGATGCAGTTGGCACTTTGGAGAACACTTGGATAAATATCAGCCTATGTATTCTACTTGAATTTGGTTCATTTCCACAACACCCCAGACTTTAAACTGTGGTAGGAGGAGAAAGAGGATTCAGAGGTAGGCTATCTATAGGCTAACACTGATTTGCATAGGTAGGTAACACTCCCAGCTCTTCACCGCCTCAAGATGCTTATCTTATAGTGATACCTCTACACATTGTCTGCATTTCTTGATGTCTTTAGTCAACCTGGTTTCATTCAGGATCAAATTAATTGTATTAGCAGCAAACAGATGAGGAGGAGCAGAGAGAGGACCCTTACAGGGTAATTCTAGCCATTGCCCTGTGGAAGTGTTACCAGCTGCAATCTCTTGAAACCTCAGTTTTCTTGACTATATATATGACATTTGTCTTATAAAGTTAGAAGAATTATTAAGTGTAGTAAGAATTTTTACAGTTTTAACAAGTTGCCTGTGCCATTGGCAACACTGCCTAGCGTATGGCAACCCACTCCAGTGTTCTTGCCTGGAGAATCCCAGGGACCAGGGAGCCTGGTGGGCTGCCGTCTATGGGGTCGCACAGAGTCGGACATGACTGAAGCGACTTAGCAGTAGCAGTAGCAGCAGCGTATGGTAGGTGTTTGTAAGTGGCAGCTATTGTTATTGTTTATTTATTTATATATTTTGGGAGGGAGATGTCAAACATGACAACAAATATTAAAGCACTCTGTAAACCAGTTCACACTAGAAAACCCTTCCCTCCAATATAATCTTCCAGAGAATGTGATGAAAACTATGGACTAGTGCTGTCCAATGAATATATAATAATGTCAGTCAACATTGGTAATTCAAAATATCTTAGTATCCACATTAAAAAACAGCAAAATTAAGTTTAATTGCATGTTTAACAAATATAAAAATTTTACCACTTCAACATGTAATCAACATAAAATTATTAATGACATTTTATATTATATTTGTCATAATAAGTCTTCAAAATCCATTTCCATTGTAGCACAATTTGGACATGACGTTTTCAGTGATAAAGAGAAATGTACTCCTATCCAAACACCAAAGTTGTTTTTAACGGAGGCATGTTACCCTACTTCAGTTTTTAAATTTAAATTAAACATACATAAAACAAAAAATTCAGTGCTTCAGTCGCAGTAAATAAATTTCAAATATCAGTAGCTACATGTGATAAGTGTTTACCAGTTTGGACAGAGCAGTTTTGGGTGTTCTCTAGAATTTTGTTTGCACTTCTTGGGGACCCACGGACTCCATCAGCCTTGCTTTACAAGTTCCATGGTTAAGAACTGTCCTTTTCACATGTTATAAGCCAATTTACAGTTCAAAACAAGCCTAAAAGTTACTTTCTCTTATGTTCACTGAACGTTATTCAAATTTGCTCATGAATAAATCCCTTGGGCTAAATCAAGCACCTTTATAGAAACTGGAAAGTGGACTATTGATCTGGACTTAGAAAAATAAGCTGAGGTTATAATGGTTGAACCACCTTTGGCCGCTGCTCTTAAACACGGTCTTCTGGTTTGACTAGAGGATTTAACTTCTAGATATTAAAGTTGCTGATTTTCCCTTTCCTAACAGGTCAACTTTAAAGTCTTCACTTCTCCGGGCACATAAAGCTTGCTCAAAAAACCAGGCAGTGGCCGCTGAACTTGCATAGATACGGATTTATCCAAAGCCCTCTCCTATTTTTAGCCAAAGCAACTGCTTGCCAATTCAGTTTCTGGAGAGAAAAATGCATCCACGACAAAACAAACAGGCAGAGCGGACCATTGTCAGGTACTGCTCAAAACCCCCTAAGACTGGTCCCACCGAAACTCCGTACTGCAATTGTCTTTCCGCAGCAGCTTCGACTCGCTGCAGTTAGCCCTCGGCTAGGTTCACCCGCAGCCTTCTCTCAGCTCCCCGCAGCTCTGCGGGTCCGGGGCGTGGCCAGGAGCGGAGGGGGTGTGTCCTGGTTCGGGGGCGGGGCCGGTGTGTGTGTGTTGGGGCTGGAGGGGGGGGCGGGGCGGGAGCCAGGAGGCGGAAGTTCCCGCGGGCTGTAGAGAAGGCGCAAGCACCGCGAGTCACTTGTCAGCGCTCGTCTGATTCGGAGGCATCGCGGCGCCGCACCCGAGGTGAGTGGCCGCTGCCTGCAGGGGATGCGCGTCTCGGAACCTGGGTAGGGAGGAGGGAAAGAAGGAATCGCTGTGCACTGAGAGCTTGGCCAGAAGTCCTGCTTAGGGAGAGACGGTGGTGCGCCTAGCGCTGGGAAGCTTCTCAGGTGTTTGCTGGACGCGGATCTGCGGAGGTGGAGAGTGGCGTGGGAAGAGGACTACCAGGGAAACGGCGGTGCGGAAGCGGGCTCCAGGCCGGAGAAGGGGCACTAGAGCGGGGACGGGCTGGGACTAGCACGGCTAAGGCAGGGGCGCAGGAGTCGGGCGAGGGCGGGCCACCATCCGGGTGCCGAGCGCGTCTGGGTACCCACCTTGGAGTCTGATACTCGCGTCCTGCGCAATCTCCTGGAGGTGTGGAGAGGAAGCGGGGCTAATTTTTATTTGCGCTCACT
>NW_011494835.1:12280402-12305517 GCF_000754665.1 Bison bison bison | reverse complement strand
CACCCCCCCCACCCCCAACATTTAGGATTGTGTAACCTGTTAGGGGAATAAAGTTTGTTTAAAAAACAGATCTGCGTCCAGGAATAAAGCTTGTTTAAAAAACAGATCTGTCGTAAACGCCAGATTTATTAATGCTTGCGTACTTGTTGGGGCTTTTTTAGGCAGTGCCTCTAATTCGTTTGACAATAAGTGGAAAAAGGAAGGGCGTATGGATAGGGCAGAGCTTGGAAAGAAAATTGGTGGCTGCGCTGGGCAGGGCAGGTCTAGGGTGTGATCGCCAGATCCTATCCCAAGTCCGCCTTCCTGACCACGAGGACGTTGGAACCCGCCTGCCTCGGAAACAGCCGGCTCGGGAACCTTATTTGGCAAACAGGGCTAGGCGTGAACCTCTCTGCTGGGAAACTGTCTCGTCGGCTACTTTCATCCGCTGCTTGTGGCTTTATTTCTTTCACTCTACCTCCACAGTCTCTCAATCTGGGGAGAAAAAGAATCTCAAGATACATCTTTAATTTCAGACCCATCTCTGAGCAATTCATCACGAATTCTTCTTTCCAGTCTTCCCATTCACTGAAGAGGTTAGGATAGAAGTGTGGGAAATACCAAGCTTCCTAGAGCGAAAACATTGTTTGGACTTTCCCTAAAAGAAACTCCAACACTATACTGAAGTTCCAACATTTCCTACTTATTTGAAAGAAGAAAGGCTGCTCAATATTTCCTGCCTCCTTGGTAATTTAGGAAGAGTTTGGGCACTAATAACCAGACCTGGAAAAGGCCAATAATATAACTGTTGCTTTGACTTCTATTTCAAGTCACATGAAACTAGCAAAGGGAGGGAAACGGCACCGACTGGAAATGAACTGACACTGGTTCTGTAGTGTGGGTGTGAACTTGCCAGTTCTAGAGATTTTAATAACAAATGGGGGAAAGCAGGAAAGGAACTCCCAAGTAAAGAGAGTTGCAGGTACATGGATTAATATATGAATTAAATACATTTTCTTGTAGGGAACAATGGGATTAGGAAAGTTGAGCCTAACTTTCACGTTCTTCTTTTGAGGAAAAGTTAAAGATTAAAAAAAAAAGGATGGGCATATTGCCTGTGAAATATCTGTTGGCTCTATACACTTTTGATAAATATTGTGTGCCATCATCCAAATAGTCCCTCTCTACAAGTTCTCAGAAACGCTTTTATTATAGGGAGAAAGCAATTATGTATATTGGGTGGTTTAGTCGCTAAGTCCCGTCGTGTCCCGCTCTTGAGACCCCATGGATTGTGGCTCCTTATTACCTCCTTAATGTCCATTTTTCACCTGTATCTAATAGTTTGATGTCTGGTTTGGCCTTTTCATCTTTTTGGTGCCTGTTACATTAGTACTAGTTTTGTTGCCTAGTAGTTCAGTGAACTACTACGCTTGGGGAGAAGCTTTCTCTTTTTCTCTGGTAGATGTAGTGCAGATTTTCACTGAATTTTCTTTAAGAACTTAGACTTACTTGAAAATTTTGCCTCGTTTTCCCCATAGGAGAAGATGGAATCTGCCTGCTTTTAATACTCCCAGTTATTCAAATATCTATATCTGCCACTATTAATTGATGTGTGGAGTAGAAATTTTGAATATGTTAAAAAAAATGAAATATTTTAGGACAGGTAATGATTTGGTTAAACAACACAGATTTTTCCAAGGAAGTGGGTCTTAAGCAGCTTTTTTTTTTAATGTGGTTTTAAATTATTTATTGTTATATTATTAATATTTTAAAGAAGAAAATAGTACATTTCTTAGTATTACATTTTAGAAAATCCCTATTCCTCCTAATTTCTCCCACATAATCACCATAACAATCAATACCAAGCTCTGAATCATACTTCTTTTCCTTCAGTTTTTCTTTGTTATATAAAAGTACATGGTACCATGAGAGTCATTTTGAGCTCCCTTCGAGCAAAACATAGAAAAAAGAAAGCATCAAAGCACTGGTTCTTTTCTAAAGCTCTAATTCCCTTTCATGCAATAAGATTAACCCTATATTCCTACCATGTTTAGTCAATCTTATACACTGTGTGGTAAATGCTCGCTCCACTTTGCCTGATGAGGTGTGTATGTAAAACAAAAAGCAGGTTCTGACTCAAATCTCACTGTGCTAGAATATTGCCACCCACTCCAGTATTCTTGCCTGGAAAATGCTGTGGATAGAGGAGTCTGGCAGGCTACACACAGTCCATGGGATTGCAAAAGAGTTGGACATGACTTGGCAACTAAACTACCACCACCAGAGTATTGCCAATCATCGCCTGTCTGAAGGAAAAGTGAATAATTTTTTTTTTAAGTTTTTTGTTAGAAAAGTGAATAATTTAAGTGTGGAAAATACCATGTCCCTATATGAGAAAATACAAGTTGTAGTTTATGATTAGAGAAAATAGTTTTTATGCATCAAGAAACAACTTCTCATTTTAAAGAATTTATTGTTTGGAAAGCATGAATGAGAGTCTACCATTTGTAGTTCTCTTCATATGTTAAAATAACTCAGAATTTAGGTAAGTGAAATGGACCCTTGCCAATTGCAGACAGAAGAGGTTGGGGAAAATCATTTTGAATTAAACCTGAAATACAGTTTTGTTCTTTTTTTCATATAAAACAAAGTATTGTAAGGTACCTTGAATTAAAGTTTGTGTGCAAGAAGCCACAAATTGTATTCTAGCAAGTTGTAAGATTGATCAAATGTCTAGAAATATACTCTGATATGGGATTTTTAGACTATGGAAATTGGCATAAGTTTAGAGATTGCATATTAGCTCATAGATTCCTTTTCCTAGACTGAAATGAGAACTTAATATAAACTTACTCTGCATATCCCCTCTTTCCCCCCAAACAAAATACTGAAGATAATTTAGTTGGGTTTATATTCAATACATTTAAATATGTAATAGCTTTTCAGATAAACGTCTTTGTTAACCATCTGATTTTCTTTCAGTTTCTTTCATTTTGAGGGATTGGATTTTGCGTCATTAGAACCATGAGCAACTACAGTGTGTCCTTGGTTGGCCCAGCTCCCTGGGGTTTCCGGCTGCAAGGTGGCAAGGATTTCAACATGCCTTTGACAATCTCAAGTGTAAGCAAACTTTACAGATTTTGTTGTAGATGTTCACTCAATGCATAATCCTAGAAACATCACGGCTGAGTTGTTGAAATCTCTGAATGTCCTGTGCTCTACTTAATAGAATTGCTTTTGGAATATGATCTGAGCAGATTTAGTTAATTGTCGTAAAGGATCTGTTGGGGAAGGAAATTGGATAATTGATTTCAATTAAGCATATTTCCCTCCCTCTTAATACAAAAATGGAAAGCGTTTAACTGGGGGACAGACTCCAGATCTTTGAACTGTCACTGATCTGGACCTTAGACTCTTCATATATAATAGAAGGTTGTAACTGTGGGGTGTTCACTGTCACCTTCAGCTCCAAAAGCTGTTTCTTAGAAACTGTTGATCAGTATTGGGTAAAATAACTGTTTTGGTGTTATTTCCTCAACTTGCTCTCTGATGAAGGTGATAGCCTACAGTAAAATGGCCAAAAGCTACTTACCTTTGAAGAGGAAATGAAGGGCTATTGGGTTGGCCAAAATTTTCGTTGGGGGTTTTCCATAAGATGATACAGAATAGATAGTCGATTTTTGAATAATTGTGATTTGACTGTTTACATCATTATGGATTTAGTTTGAATATATTCTGTATATATATTGTAAAGATACGTTTCATGATGCTAATGATACTTATGAGGGGAGTAATAATAGCTTTCATTTATTGAGGCTGGACTGGGTATCAGGCACTATTTCACTTTCATCTCCAACTAGGTAATTTTTGCTATTAATTAGTTGTATGACAGGAGAAGGCAATGGCACCCCACTCCAGTACTCTTGCCTGCAAAATCCCACGGACGGAGGAGCCTGATAGGCTGCAGTCCATGGGGTCGCTAGAGTCGGACACGACTGAGAGACTTCACTTTCACTTTTCACTTTCATGCATTGGAGGAGGAAATGGCAACCCACTCCAGTGTTCTTGCCTGGAGAATCCCAGGGACGGCGGGGCCTGGTGGGCTGCTGTCTGTGGGGTTGAACAGAGTCGGACACGACTGAAGTGACTTAGCAGCAGCAGCAGCAGCAGCAGGAGTTGTATGACATTTAAAGGATTTTTTGAATATTCAAATAAATATGAATATCTGTTCCCTTTTTATTTGCATGGTAGCATAATATACACACTGTTCCACACATTCCATTTTTCCTCAACAGCTTACCATGGAGAATTTTCCTGATTAATATGTAGAGTTTTTCTTTTTCTTTTTAACAGATGTATAGAATTCTTTTGTAGGGAAGTAACATTTTTTTAGGCAATCCCCTATTGAAGTGCATTTGTACTGTTTCCAGTATTACTTTTACAAGTAATGCTGCAGTGGATATCATATATACATGATTATATATGTAATTTTTGATAGGTTGTGCCAATTTGCACTTTTGTGCAATACGTGAAAAAACCTATCCCCCAAAAAACATTACCAGCAAACTTTTGGACTTTTGCCAAGTTCTTTACCTTCCTCATCTTAGGTAATTCTCACACCAGGCTGTGACATAGTGGTATTATTCTCATTATATAGAACTGTGCTGTGAGCTCCTGTGGCTAACGTGGAAGAGCTGGCTTTCAAGCAGGTATACTCTGCTGCCTGCTCAATAAGCTTTATCATAAATTTAGGTAGATTCTTTCTCTAGTTAGATATTTAGAGGATTACTTTTTGGTTTAATTATATATGTTCAGTTCAGTTCAGTTCAGTCGCTTAGTTGTGTCCGACTCTTTGCGACCCCATGAATCGCAGCACGCCTACTTGGGTATAAATACACACTGTATATATATATATACACACTGCTTCTTACAGTATTATATACTACTTGATTTTAAAAGATTGAAAATACGTTTGTAACAGTTGTGTATCTCAATTAAAATGCTTAATCCAGTTTACTAATGAAGTTTTCCTTGTTTTTTGGCTTTGAATTTTTAAATAGCTATCTTTATCTCCAAATTCTGTCTTGATTTTAGCTACTCAGGTTTTACAAGGAAATACATGTATGTAATGCAGTCTGCAAGTTTTAAGGCTTTGCATGATTGGATGAAATTTTAACTGTAAAACATCCTTGTGAAAATGTGTCTTGTGATTTATTCCTGTTTGAAGGGAACAGTGTCTTTTTGCCTCCTACCAAAGAGCTATTATGCAGAAAGGAACAATATTTGAATATTGTCTTCTTTCACATTCTGTTAACATCATTCTATATTACTTTTGAATATCCTCGTTTGTGATAATGGACTAAAGAAAATTGTTGTTTAAATACTCCCATTTTTCGCTAAAAAAAATCCAGAGACAAATGAACACCTAGTGGAACATACTTTGTTGTTTGATTATGGAAATGCAAATGGAGTATGTAGATATTGTGGTGCCATTCCTTTAAAACAGTTGTCTGTGCTTGTTTTCTGGCAGACAGTCTGAGCTCCATGTTGTGATGCTGATATAACAGAACGCTGTGTACATACATATGTGCCCTCTCTTGGCACAGAAGAAATGCTTTCCTTGTGTAGACAGAGTGCTAATTAAAGGGTTTTGAACATACTGATTAAAAGAGACTATGGTAACAAAGCTGCTGAGTTATTTCTGTTCTCTTACAAAAGTCTCTGCCATCTCCTGTGACCTTTTTGGGTCTTGTGCAGTGGGGCATGCAATTCATTCTGGACTGGAGAGGATGGAGGGGGAGGGGGAGGAGAGGGAATGTTGGCGCAACTTTGCTGTTAGGCTGTTGGCCTTTCATTGTAGTTATTTTTAACCCCTTGTGTGGTTAAGTTTAAACATGTGCAGTAACATTGCCTAATAAACATGGGTGCCTAATAACTAATTTATATTGTGGTAGTAAGATGATTAACATTATACCTCATCTTAATTAGTTCTCTGGTTATATTTATTCTGCCTTCATTATGTAAAATTATCGGGATGTATTTCAGTAGTCACCAGATTATTTAATTAATACTATCAAGAAGCAATTAAAACCTGAAAGCATGCCTTAAAACATATAATTTAGTGATTCTCTTATTTGGGTAATGTGTATGGAATTCTTAACAAGGTCTGGTGTGATAATTGCTCAGTTATCTTTTACAATAATATGAAATTAAAAAGAAAAAATTATTTGGAGACTTGAAACATCAAATCCACCATGATTGTAGGGAACAGTTGCATGTTTGTAAATTTACTGTCTGTTGAAATTGAAAAAGGAAAAAATGTACAAGTTTGTGCTTAGCTAGGAACCTACATCTATATAGAGTTCAAAAGTCTACAGTTTTTCCTCTGGTCATGTATTATTGTCTTGTACTTCAAAGTGCTATTTATGGTTTCCTTATACTATTGGAACTCAGATATCAAATGTATTTGAGATAAAGAAGTCATTGGCTGGAACTTGAACATTCTATTTCCTTAAGATTTTGTTGTTAATCAGTGTAGGAATATATTGACTATGACTTGTTTCTTAAAGCATAAAAACTATAAAATTTTAGCATTATGCTCAGATTTTGTTTTCCATCTCTTTTGTATGAGTTTTGCGTACTTCTTTAGTTGGTAGGTTTCTAAGGTAGGATTGGTAATTCTTGCAAACTTTTTGAAAAGATCCTCAAATTGCTGTAACTGCCTGATTACATATCATTGTCTTCAATTTCCTATCCTTAAAGTGGTGTGTCGGCTACTGAAGTTTGTAGGCTGTCTTTTTATGACCCTATATTTATGAAATTGCCTTGAAGCCATGGAATGTAGGGATGGTTTCATTGTAGCAGTGTGGGTTTGTTGGTCTTTGCCAATATATTTTATAAGAAGAAATAGGAGACTTGTTGCACAATTCAAGGCTGTATTTTGGCAAGTTGATGACCCTCACCATGGAATTAAAAGATAGTGTATTTGTGAATAACATTTTAACTGCAGCATCCTAAAATTCAACACTCTGCTTATGTTATTTTCTGATACATGATATTAGAATTTTCCCTTAACTCTCAATATTTGGATTTCCTGAAGGTTATCTCCCAATTCTTTATAAACACATCTATGGTGTTTCTTTAGCAGATAAAATGAGGTCAGACATTTCAATACCCAAATAATAGAGATTTTGATTCCAAGAGTTAGAGGAGGATCAGTTGTCACCAGGTCAGATAGGATTTTAGTTGGTTTTGAAAAGCAGAAGAAATGTATCATTTCTTGGAGTATGGAGCCCTGTTTAGAAGTATTATTGATACATAGAACAGAGAAAGAACAGTGAAAATGCTTTGCTGTGAATTCATTCATTCAGTAGTTAAAGGGACATTTCGTGGAAGCCATAGAGGAAGAGACAAAGTATTGGGGAATACAAAGCTGGGGAGAAAAATAGAGTACTAAACAGTGTCATAAGACCTGTCACAAGACAGTGTTTGATGAAATGACAGAGATACAGATAAGTGTTTCTTGGTTTCAGTGGACACAGACCTTTTGTGTTCGTTTAGGGTAGAGAAATTACCTACAGGAGAAATTAATTGAATTGGTCCTTGAAGGATGAACTTTGAACACCTCAGAGTAAGTGTTTCTCTGTGATGGTTTTCAGTGCCAGTGAAAATGAAGACTTATTTTGCTATTGCTTGATTCTGGGTGAAACTGTGAATAAAGCTGAGTGATTCTCCAGACAGGCCAGCTGCAGAGTTCCCTCCAAGAGGCGGGTAGAAAGAGACTTACAGTCCTCAAGCTGAAACGAGAGAACCATCCTACCTTGAATAAATGGGTCCATTGTTAATTTTAAGCTGTTGAGTATTTTCTTTTACATTCCCTTCCAACTACCCTGTCATTATGCCAAGTTAGAAAGTTAATAATTTAGCTTGCTTAACTGTATAATGTATATTTCACATGTGTGTTCACCCTTTGCTTTAAAATATTAATTACCTTATGTGGAAGACTCAGAGACTTGCCTTTACTACATGGCAGTTTTCTGCCATTGGTGATTGCGAGGGTCAAGAATCTCAAGATAATTCTGAAGATTTTTTCTGGTCTGTTATTTGTAAAAAAATGAAAATCTTAAATCAGTTTTATTGTTAAGTTAGTAGTTAGAGAAAAAAGGCTTTTTTTTTTTTTAGTTTTTAATGAATATTGGGCATTTTAGAAAGTTATTTGTTAACATAGGAATTTTACTGCTATGCAGGATTTTTGTATCTGATGGAAGAAACAATATTGTAGAGATTGAATCAAGTAAGAATAGCACTTTAGACCTAAGTAAAGGAGATTTTCATACAAGATACTCATTTACTCTTGAGTTAGGGCTAATATTTACTTACTTAAACTGAGAATAACCAAAGCCTATAGACTCATTTTCAGTCATTTTTGAGAATTTTCAATGCAGAGAGCTTGTCTTTATGATGGTTGCTGATTAGGCTGCAGTGTGAATATACAGTTAACCAGATACCTTTGTCTGAAACATCCTGTTTGTAGTAGTTCTTACCCAGATTCCCGTGTACTGCAAGGCCCTTCATGACCTTTCCCCGCAGCTACAACTTCACAGAAGAGAAATCTGATACGACTTTATTAATCTAGAAACACCCATAGCTCTCGCTGACAAGGGATTGCTTCTTTGGCATCTTAGAAGAGATAGTTGCATTTCAGCTTTAGGAGGTGAGACTCTAGGCCTTTGAATTTTTAAGATGAAGAAATACTTCATTGAAGTTTTAATACTTCAATTGTGAAGTATTAAAATATTTAATACTTGTGAAGTTTTATATCATATAAAACTTCACAAAACAAGATCCTCACATGTGAAATATTAATATATGTGTGGATTTGCAAATAAATGACACAATAATGGGACTGAAAAGAAAACACCAGTTTAAGAAAGTAATGAGCAGTGACCATGGTGGTCCCTCATTTGGGTATTCTGGGTACAGAGTCACTGTATAGCCCTGCTGGGAATTCAGATTTGTGTTTTAATTACAGAGTAGGAAAATCACTTTTGTAGCACAGACTTTTTTTTAAAGGTAATAAAATATTTAGCTATGGACAGAACAGACAATATTGAATGAGTGTTTAAAGTCAGATTTGGAAGAATTTTTTATAGTATTAAAATGGAATCTCTCAAATTATCAGTTCCCTATTTTTTGTCACATTTTTATCATTTCTTTCTTGTGGCTTAATTGGAGTTATCTTTCATCTGTCAATACTCAGTTTTCTTTTACAGCTTATTGTTACCCGTTTTGTGTGATAATTACTGGAACAAGTTCCTCAACCCCACTGGCACTTAGTCCACCCAGTAGAGTCTAAGCAGTTGCAGCAGGTGTCCCTGTCCAGCTTAAATGCAGGGGGATGAAATGAGCTGGGAAACTTGACGGGACGAAATGAAAAAGAACAAGTCAGAAGGGAAGTGCAAAGAAACAGGCAGTTTTAGAAAGGTCACAGTGGGAACAGTTATTTACTGGATCAAATATGGTACTCAAGAAATCTTAACCCTTCACTCTTTCCTCCCTTTTAAAGTTTCATTTATGCTTTTCTTTAGGTAAGACATTCATGTGAGTTGAAAGTCCAAGGACTCGTTAGAGTTTAGAGGAAAGAGCGCCTGTTGCCCTGTCATTCGTTCCCTTTGCCTGCAAGCCCCCGGTGTTTGCAGTTTCGTGTGTGTAGTGTCAGGGGTAGTCTACACAGATGTGTGAAAGTACATAGATATCCTCTCTACCCTCCTTGTCAACACAAATAGTGTCCTTTTTTTTGGCATTTTGCCTTTTTTAACTTAACCCCAAATCAGTAACTATGGCTTCATTCTTTTTGTATAGCTGCATTGTATTTGGATTTATCATAATTTATTTAGCCAGTTCCTATGGATGGACAATTTGGTTGTTTCTAATCTTTTTCTTTTAGTGATACTGTGGTGTAATTTTTGTATCTGTATCTATATCTATTTATTTTAGGCACATATATGAGTACATCTGTGAGATAGATTCCTAGAAATGGGATTGCTGAGTCAAAGGTTGTCTACATTTTCATTGATACTGCCAAATATCTCTGTGGAGACACTCCTCCCCACAAAATGAGAATGCCAGTTTCCTCATACCTGTGCTAGCACATGTTTTGACAGACTTTGATCTTTTCCAATCAGATGGGCCTATTTCCATCGTTCTCCTTTTTTACAGAGCTTAATCACTAGTATTCTACAGAGGATTCTGTATGTTTTTAAAGTGGCTCATTTTTTCCCCCATTTGTGTGAGAATATACAGAATGAAAATGTCCTGGTTTTCTTTAAATTATTTCATTAACTTTGGAGGGACACTGTTTGTTTGAATTTTTTCATTTAGAGCTCGGATGAATAATTATCCTCTTATCATTTGCTTCCTATGTCCAAATGAATTTCCTCTCTCTGTTAACATATTACTTCCAAATATATGGTGAAATAATTTTTTGTCTTTTGTGAAATAGTTTTTGGCATAGTGCCCTGTGATAGACTTTCTAAAAAATTAAGCAAATTACATTTAATAGATTTCAGGTTGTTACTTTGGAGTTTTTCCAGTAGCTTGATATATTGTGTAATATCAAATCCTACTCTTCTCGATCTCCCTTCAAAGGATGTGACAGAGAGACTGACCATAATGAGGTATTTGGCCTGGTCCTTGGACATAGTAAAATTCAGCCTTAGGACCCTCACTGTTTGCATATCAGCCTTTATTAGCCAGTGGAGTATAACAGGTCCCAACAGCTTCTAATGTCTCATGGCCTAGTGAGTCAGGCATTGTGAAGGCATTCTAGCATGTGGCACAGTGCGTTTCTTTGTTTTACCTGAGTGAAGCAGCAGAGAATGTAAGTGCTGGTAACCTTGATGACAAGAAGGGTCGGGATGCCAGGGCTGTTTGTATTTTATGTGCTTAAAGTTGAGGGAAGTAGGAATTTCCTTTTAGTCTGTTGCTGCAAAATTTTAAATATGATGAGAAGGGTTTGGAACTACAGAAGAATGTGCACCATTTGTTATTTGAATTCTGCGACTTGTTAACCGTTTCCCTAGGATTCAGAAATTGATTTAACAGTGATCACTGCTCTTCGTGATAATTATCTTGGGTGAAATTTGATTTACCAAAAGAAAGTTTGTGTTTTTTTTTTTTTTAAATGGTAGTAATAACTGAATTCCATTTACTGTTGATTCTGTCAGGGGCTTAAGCATTGTGATTGGTTCCATTAAGTATCCAGTTGTTAAACCAGTATTTCTTTAATGATTTCTGAGATATTAACTTTTAGAGATGGTGAAATTTAAAAGTTTAGTCAGGTTGTAAAATGCTAGCTAGAGGAGGTTGTGCATATATTCTGAAAATATTTTCTTCTTAAGATACTGGAGGACAGATATCCTTTAGAAAGCAAATGCATTATTCCTTAACTAGCAAACCTTAGAAATAGATGTTCTGGAGAGAGAAGTTAAATACAAGCATTGTTACACATGTAATTTTCATGACTGTGGACATTCTCCTGAAGTATCTCCATGGTGCTGACTTCCAAAATATTCTAGGAATGGTTCTTTTGATCTTTTTAAGTTAGACATTTCTGTTTATATGTACCTTTATTCATTCTGGAAGACTCTAGTTAGTTGATATCCAGTTCTCGGAGTGGCATTTTGATAGTTTCGCAGACAAAGGTGTTTCTAAACTTCATCACTGGCTTGTTCCCCCCTAGGCGCTTCCTCATCTTCAGGCTGGCATCTTGCCCAGGCAGGAATTCTGAAATCCTGCATTTAATGTATCACTGCCCTATTTAAGAACTGCAGGGCTTCCTGTTACTTATTCCTCAACTCCTCTGCCTACCATTTAGGCTGCATGTCAGTGGGCCCATTTAACAGAACTGAGTTTATAGTCCAGAATGTTTTGAACCCTGAAGTCCTTAGTCTCTTTGTTCTTCATGCACAATACCTTTGTTTCTGAGCTCTGAAGCCCTGCCCATCCATTAAGGCACATTTTATACCAGGTGCTGTTTGGAATGTTTGACTGCTGCAACTCACTGGGTCTCCTTTCTTTCCTCTGTTAAATAATAATGAATATGCATTAACATTTATTGAGCCTGTGTTATTGTCTAGGCCTTGCTCTAGATATTTTGCACATGTTTGATTATTTAATCCTCGTAACAACCCTCTGAGGAAGTATAATTTAAAATCTCTGATCTTCAGAAGAGGAAACAAAAGTTAAATAACATGCCCAAAGTAACACAGCTAGTAATTGGTTAGGCTTAGGATTTGGAACCAGATACACTGAGTAGAAGTATACTGTGATGGTTTTAACCAGCGTTCTCTGTTTTCTGGGAATAGCTAACAGCTTTCAGCACTGACAGCCAACTTTGTGTGTATGTCTCCTAAAGAGAGAATACATGCTACAAAATCAAAGACTTGTATAAATGGGAGTAACAGATTATATTTTAAAAATATGATTACTTTCTAAACTGATTATTAACAGCATCAGTGGGATTTTTCAAATGTAGCTTCTAGACCCAGACTTTGAATTCAGGATGTTTAGGGATTCTCAAATGCTTTATGGATGTTTCTCATGTACCATTGAATCACATTTTGTATACTCATGTTTGGGAACCAAATGTAGCTTTTATTTATTTTATTTTTTTTAATATTTTTAGTATGGATCTTTTGTTATTTAGATCACTTCAACAAAAAGATTAAGGCTAAATTGCAGTGAAATTGCCACCAACTAAATACTGTGACGGATCTGCTTGTCTCCAAATCATAGTCTTCACTTTTTTTCAGAGTTCAGTCACCATAGGTCAAATTGTTTTTTGGAAATAAATGCCAGTTTTAATAATACATGATATCAGGTTTTAGTTCTGTTTATGATGCTAAAAGTATCTTTGTGACAAAAAGGTTTGGAGCACCTTGAAGTTGGTACATTACTTATAATATTTTAATACTATACAATTCAATAATGAATGTTAAATTTACCAGAGACTTCTGGAGGAATCTTTGGTAAATTTCACCAAGTATGTAACAAGTATAGTTGGTTTTTTTCATGCCTCTTTGTTAAGCTAAAGTGGTAACATTGAAGTTAAAGGAATTGAGGATAGTCTTTTTAAGGCCAATAGCCAGAGATCAGTTGTCATGTTATGTTTCATAGCAATACAGTTCAAGTATACATAAATAGGTCATATACTTTGTTAAATTGTGAACCCCTCTCACCCGGAAAAAAAAAATTCCTACAACTCTGGGTCTTATTTACTCAAAATCATGTTAAAATTCCCAGTATGTGTTCAGTGATTGTTGACTGATGATTATATTGATGATGGGGACAAATGGAAAGCCTAGTTGCCATTACAATCATTTCTTCTAGAATTGTTTTGTTAATGAATATGATTGATAGTTGTTATTAACTGGTGAGACATTTTGGTTTTCTTTGTTTTTAATCCTAGTCAGGTTTTGTTCCTACAAAATGCCCCAGAGGTTCCTTACTGTAATAGCCCTCTGCCTCCCTGTAGAGTCTGCCTGTGTGTCAGCCTGTATTTGTTTTCTCTGTATTTGACCCAGTGGTTCTATTTCTGTCCCTTGGTGTCATGCACAACAAAGGAAAACCCTTGCTCACATAGCCTTCTAGGTGACTGAGTTATATTTCCCTTTAAGTCTTGTGGATATTCCGTTGGAAACCATTTCTTCAAATGTTTCTTTCTTGACAGTTGCCCCTCTTCACAACCCTGAGCATTTGCCTTTAAAAGTAGTTCAGGTTTTAGATGTCTCTTATGTGTGAATCCCAGAACTGAACCCCACCCCTAAGATATAGTAAGACAAATGCAAAAGTATAGTTATTAAGCAAGGAAACTGATTTTTTTATGACTGGATAGTGCAGAGTTTAGAACTGCTTTGGGCAGTGGGCTTGATAGAATTTTCACTATTTTCTCCGTATACTTTTGTACTGTTTGAAATGTATTCGTGTCTTTTGTCTAAAAAGTGAAAGAAAGGTAAATTGGCCTATAGTTTGTTCACGTGCAAACTCAGACTTGCCTGGACATATATGGAGCTTAGGAGAGCCTAAAAAGGAGCAGGTGTGTGTGTGTGTGTGTGTGTGCATGTGCTGTTTACATGAAAAACCAAGGGGCTTCATGGCAAGGAATCCAAGAAACATGTAATTGAGGCATATTCAAAGCTGAGTCCTTGGAGATTTTATTATTATTATTTATTATTTTTTAGGAGAGATGGGTAAATTTTTGGTAGACCAGAGTACAGTCCTCTTGGTATTGTCTTCTGGTGCTGCCTTTTTCCTGAATGACTCATGCCAGAACCCTAAGAGGAGAAGGTGTTAATTAACACATATTTGTTGATCTCCTACTGTGTACCAGGCTGGGGTAGAGAGGGTGGTTCTCTATTTCCTGACAGAAAGGTGCATAGAACAAGATACGGAATATATGAAGAAGCTTGGAAGTAGAAGAGGACATATATGGAATGAAACTTGGGAAAGGACCATGATAATATGTGCATTGACCATACAGCCTAGTCAGGATAGCAGGGAACTTCTGGATTAGGATCTGTAGAATCCCTAGAGGAGACAGAAGTAGCAGCAGTAGTCAGAATTTGCTATCCTACCTCGAGGCATGGAGCCATTTATTTAGTATCATTATTGAACACCTAATGTGTGCTCAGTACTGGTCTAGGAGCTGAAAGTACACAAACAGAGTCATTATTGTTAGGAACCTTATAGGCTAGTAAAAGAGACTGTTAAGTCTCAAGTGTATAGATAAATGAGCAATGTAACTTAATAAGGTGGTGTGCTAGGGAATAAGTGTCACTCGGTTGTGTCCAACTCTTTGCACCCCATGGACTCTACAGTCCATGGAATTTCCCAGGTCAGAATAGGAGTGGGTAGCCTTTCCCTTCTCCAGGGAATCTTCCCAACCCAGGGATTGAACCCAGGTCTCCCACATTGCAGGTGGATTGTTTACCAGCTGAGCCATGAGGGAAGCCCAGGGAATAATTGGGGGAATGGTATAAGGGGAAAGGGTCTTTAAGTTCAACAGTCAAGACAGGCTCTCCTGCCTGAGGAAGCAGCATTGACTTAAGAGTAAGAAGCCAGTATGGGAAGACGAAGGAGAACAGCTTTGCAGGCATAGAGAACAGTAAGTGCAAAGGCCTGGAGACAGGAAGGATGTTGGTGTGTTCAAGAAGAAAAGGAGGCCAGTGTGGCAGGAGTGCACTGAGCAAGGAGGCAAGGGGAGTGAGATGGGGGTGGGGAGGGGAGCCTAGTGTCAGAATGAGAGATAGGAAGGTTTAACATAGTGCAGAGAGATGACACTGGGGGTAATGGGACAGCGGGGATTTGAGAGGGATTCTGACTCCTCTGGATTGGTGCTGAGCTAGGGAGAGTGGGCTCCTGTTACTGTGATTTTACCATATCTGCAAGCTAGTGTGTTTTTAAACTGGTTTTGATAGAAATTTCAGGGGAAAAATTCCAAAGATTTTTTAAGCAAAGAAATAACCATACAACCTTCCAAGGTGGTTACTTGGAAATATCTTATGTTTTATTATGTTGATTTGGAAAAGTTATTTATGTTATAACAAATACATTATTGTTTTCTCATTGTTATTTGCACACTGATGACAGTTTTCCTATTTTGTGCTCTTTTATTATTATCACTGTAAGAAGCAGCTTGTTTCCCAGATGGCTTCTGTTTTCATTTCCTTGTGATGTTATGACCTCTTCTACTTTAATAAGGAAATGTTGCATATGGATTCAGGAGTTGTTTACAAATTATGCTGGTAGCACTTTTGTTAGAGTCTGCCTCAAAGATAAAGTGAGTGTTAGGGTATTTATTCTAAGACAGATATGTTGAGCTGAGAAAGATTTTAATAGTGTCTATTTTTAAAAAGAATATTTTAGTCTGTTGGTTAATATGCCCAATGCCAAAAATTATGTTTTGTAGCCCTTTTATTATTTCAAGTGGAGGGAGTTTATGAAAGTTAATGTTTTTCATTTCTGAACCTTTCGGAGAGGTTGCATGACAGGATTAAAATCTCCTAAGAGAAGGCTGACAGTTGATACCTAACTAAATTCAGAATTTCATGTCTTAAATGCATTGTTAATGGATAAAAGTGCTGTCACTATCATGTAGCTATAGGTCTGCATTGATCATAACGTCTTAGCAAATGATGAAACTTCGTACTTCATGTTCAAGGTCAACTTTTTGTAAATTCAGGAGAAAATGAGCCTTGTTATGAGTTTTGGGGTATATTTGAAAAATATACTTTACAACCAACTTAAATACTGTGTTACATTAGGTATAACAAAATAACATACTAATGTAAATATCATTTTAGATATAGTTTTCTTAATGATTTTATCTTTAAGATTGAAAGTAATCTAATAGTAATTAGAGGCAGAAGAACCAGAGATCAAATTGCCAGCATTTTTTGGATCATAGAGAAAGCAAAGGAACTCCAGAAAAACTTCTGCTCCTTTGACTGTGAGACAGCCTTTAATTGTATGAGTCACAACAAACTATGAAAAGTTCTTAAAGAAATGGGAATACCAGACCACCTACCTGTCTCCTGAGAAGCTTGTAGGTGGGTCAAGACTCAACAGTTAGAACCTTACGTGGAACAACGGACTGGGTCAGATTGTGAAAGGAGTACGACAGGACTATGTATTGTCACCCTGTTTATTTAACTTATGTACAGAGTACATCATATGAAATGCCAGGCTGGATGAGTCACAAGCTGGAATCAAGATTGCAGGGGAGAAATACCAATAACTTCAGATGTGCAGACGATACCACTCTGATGACAGAAGGTGAAGAGGAACTAAAGAGCCTCTTGATGAGGGTGAAAGAGGAGAGTGAAAAAGCTGGCTTAAAATTCAACATTCAGAAACTAAGATTATGGCATCTGGTCCCATTCTTGGAAAATAGAAGGGGAAAAAGCAAAAGCAGTGACACATTTTCTTTTCTTGAACTCCAGTGTCACTGCAGATGGTGACTGTAGCCATGGGATTAGAAGATGCTTGCTTCTTGAAGGCTATGAGAAACCTCGACAGCATATTAAAAAGAAGACACATCATTTTGCCTATAAAGGTCCATATAGTCAAAGCTATGGTTTTTCCAGTAGTCATGTATGTATGTGAAAGTTGGACCATAAAGAAGGCTGAGCACTGAAGAATTGATGCCTTCAAACTGTGGTGCTGGAGAAGACTGCTGTGAGTCCCCTGAACTTCAAGGAAATCAAACCAGTCAATCCTAAAGGAAATCAGTCCTGAATATTCATTGGAAGGACTGATGCTGAAGCTCCAATACTTTGGCCACCTGATGTGAAGAGGTGACTTATTGGAAAAGACTTTGATGCTGGGAAGGACTGAAGGCAAAAGGAGAAGAGGGCAGCAGAGGATGAGATGGTTAGATAGTATCACTGACTCAAAGGACATGAACTTGAGCAAAATCTGGGAGACATTAGAGGACAGGGAAGTCTGATGTGCTGCAGTCCATGGAGTCTCAGGGAGTCAGACATGACTTAGCCACTGAACAACAGTGACAACAATAGTAATTAATTTCCAGCCTTAAAAGAACACTAGAGGCAGTTGTGATTATACCAAAGCTAATGGAATAATTTTTTTTTTTTTAACTGCAATCCTTTGGGGTTTGGGCTTCCCTGGTGGCTTAAACTTTGAAGAATCTGCCTACAATACTGGAGACCTGGGTTCAATCCCTGGGTTGGGAAGATCCCCTGGAGAAGGGCATGGCTACCTACTCTAGTATTCCTGCCTGGAGAATTCCATGGACAGAGGAGCCAGGTGAACTGCAGTCCATGGGATTGCAAAGAGTCGGACACAACTGAGCGACTAATGCACACTTTGGTGTTTATATGTTCTCCCAAAATATACTTTTTTAATTTTAGTGGACAATGTTGTACATACTGTTTTGTGTAGTTAATACCAGTGCAGGTTCTGGAGCACAATGCCTGGCTTTGAATTCTGGCTCTGTAATTTACCAGCTGTACACATCTGGACAAATTACTTGACTGTGTCCCAGGTCCTAACTGTCAAATGGGGGAAAAGTAATATTTACATCATAGGGTTGTTGAATTGAATAAATTAATACCTGTAAAGTGCCTGGCACATAGTAAGAACTCAGTGAAGTTTACCTAATAATAACAAAGATTATCTTATATTAGTAAGATTAGTATATTACTATTTACTAGTAGTATCTGGTTGAAGCAGTTTTGACACTATTGAAATAATGTTTCTAGATCCATCACTTCTTAAATAACATCATCTTCTAAATCAATTCTGGTTTTCTTTTTCATAGATTTTTATAGAAGATTCCTTAGAAGCATTCTTCTCAGTACCTACACACACACACACAGACATACATGCTTTGAATTATTTCATGAAACATTTTTTATAGAAGGTTCTTAATAAATGTTAGTTGAATGAATAGCCCATTTCCTTCTTCTGTCTGTTATGGTCTGCCATACGCTGTCAGAGATCTGAAGGGATGGTTCAGTTCAGTTCAATCGCTCAGTCGTGTCCGACTCTTCGCCACCCCATGGATTGCAGCACGCCAGGCCTCCCTGTTCATCACCAACTCCCGGAGTTCACTCAGACTCACGTCCATCGAGTCAGTGTGCCATCCAGCCATCTCATCCTCTGTCGTCCCCTTCTTCTCCTGCCCCCAATCCCTCCCAGCATCAGAGTCTTTTCCAATGAGTCAACTCTTCGCATGAGGTGGCCAAAGTGCTAGAGTTACAGCTTCAGAATCATTCCCTCCAAAGAAATCCCAGGGCTGATCTCCTTCAGAAAGGGATGGTTAGCACCATTAATAACCTCCAATTAGACGTTCTTCCCTTAATGATTGCCTTTCACTCTGGCTTTTTTTCTTTTAAAGAGGCATGATAAGCTATATTGCTGATGAGATACAGTTATTCTAGAGAGTAATGTTCTCTCCAGTGAAGGATGTTGTTGTTTACTTGCTAAGTTGTGTCCAACGCATTGACTTTAACCCTCCAAGCTCCTCTGTCAGTGGGATTTCCCAGGGAAGAATACTGGAGTGGTTTGCCATTTCCTTCTTGAGGGGATCTTCCCTTTCAAGGAACTAAACCCATGACTTCTGCACTGGCAGGCAGATTCTTTACCCCTGAGCCACTAGGGAAGCCCTCCAGTGAAGGATAGATTTGATTATAAGAGAGAATATGTAGTGGAATGTAGACAAGGTAAGCTTAGCAATGTTTCTGCCATTTGTAGCATCTGTTTCTAAGAGTGTGCTGGCGTATCATCAGCCTTTGTGTATTGGTCTCTGTGCTCCTTGCCTGGCCCTCCTGCTTTTCTGACCATAGCTAGCTGGACCTGGGTTGGGTTCCTGACCATCTATATATAGGTGATACAGCCATCTAATAGACAAAGTTGAATGATTTATATGTGGTCATACTATTTACAAGCCTTATGAGTTTTATGAAATATAAAATTTAACTATTCTGAAATTCAGCCATACAGATAAATGTAAATCATTGCTATTCATTCATTAACTTATTTACCTACTCCATAAATATTTATTGAACATTGTTATATGCCAGGCACTGTCCTAGACCTATATGCCTTCTAGGCACCTGTATCCCTTCCTACATGCTAGGCACTGGGGATACAGTGCTGTGAATAAAGCAAAGTCTGCCCTCCCAGACTGATGTTTTAGGGAAGTGAAGAAGAGACATAAATACATAAAAATAGTTGGTGATAAATAGTATGGGGCCAAGCAAAGGAGTATAGGGAAAAGGAATGATGGTTGAATGCAGGTTACTGATTTATAGAAGTTGAGTAAATAAGGCCTCATAGATAAGGTGACACTGAACAGAGACTTGGATGAAGTAGGAAGAGCATTTTGGACAAAGGGTAAAGGCCACAACATGAACATTTGCTTTGCATGTTTCAGAAACAGCAGTATTTGAGTGGCTGGAGCAGACTGAGGGGGAGAGTGGTAGAAGATGATTTTAGAGAGTTGAAGGTAGTTATTTCCTAAGATCAGTTGGTATTAAAATCTGCAGCAGGTTAGTTGATAGGACAGTGGCATTTTGCTGCTAGTTTAAAATAAGACCTTGTCAACAAAATGAAAGTTGTTTTTTTTTGTTTTTGGTTTGGTTTTGGAACATAGTACTGTGGTACACAGGAAATATTTTCTCTGAATTCTGATTGCAGTGTTATTTCATTCAGGATTGATACTAATTTTAATGCTATTTAAGGTTTAAAAGGTTATAAATATTGATATTTGTATCCTTAGTGCTACTGTATATGTGTCTGCTTAGTCGCTAAGTCCTGTTTGACTCTCTGCGACCCCATGGACTGTAGCCTGTCAGTCTCCTCTGTCCATGGGATTTTTCAGGCAAGAATACTGGAGTGGTTTGCCATTTCCTTCTCCAGGGGATCCTTCCAAACCCAGGGATTGAACCCGCGTCTCCTGTTTCTCCTGCATTGTCAGGCAGATTCTTTACCAATGAGGCACGTAGTTATAAACAAGAAATAGGGTCATATTTCATGTATAGTTCAGTGATAGTAACTTTTGTCAGATGGTGATTGCTCATTAATTTCATTGCCTTCACTCTTACAGGAATACTTAGTTGGAAACATAAGGTGAAACAAAAAATTATTTTTGTCTTTTTTCTCCAAGATTTTGGTTTTACTCTTATTTTTCAGCTTTATAATAGACATTGAGAAATGTTGTTATCTGTTGGGTAATCACTAACAGGCTGGTTATTAAAGGCATATTAGTACGTAAAATGATTCAGTCTACTTAGGGATTTCTCAAATAATATGTGAAATCTCCTTTTAAGTTTTACTTTCAGAAACATTTCCTGGGAAGATTTGGTCTCATTACAATGGATGATCATTAAAACATTTCATTTACACATGGCAGGAATGACCTTTTGAAGTTAGCTAGCTGCCCAGGTGTATGGGTAATCATTGGCTAGTTGTTTTCACTTCTGTTACAGTCAGAACAGAACTGTGTTTCTGTTGAAATTTAAAATAAAAATAGCTAAATATTTTCTTGGGGATGGTCTGTTTTCACACAGGTGCTTTATTATCATCACTGTTAGCCTTCATTTTTTTAAGACTTAAGTTTTATTATTGTAGACAGTTTACTTGTTATCCCAGTTAAAAACCAAGTTAAAAATTTTGTAATCAGTTGTTTTACCTTTTGTATCAGTGAACCCCACCCTTTTTCAGTTTGTCTAAAGGAGGTGCAAGAAATGTTATAAACAGAAAATTTCCAAGAAGATTGCTGTATTAAAGGACAGGTTTATTCTAATGGACAGCTGCATTCTAAACTAATGGTAAAGCCCCAGATTAATCCAGGTAATTTGTTTTTCAAACAAATTGGTTGGTACAATTTAAGCTGATTTCTCCTCAGTAACTTGTGAAACAAGTGTTTTCTTCAGCAACATTTGGAAGTTGATTTAGCAGGTTGTTTAGATAATTGGGTCTTGTGCTTGTCTGGTTTTGATGATTCACATTTTTGCAAATGCAATAGATTTGAGTTTCATGGGCAGATATGGCCTTCACCAGAAATTGTTATTTGTATTGATGTTAACTTTATATAACCTCAATAAAATCATAGTCTTTCTTTGAAGGGGAAGACAAAAATTAAAAATGATAGCAGAAAAGTAGAATGGTGGTTAAAGGGGTTGGAGGGAGAGGGAGATGGGGAGTTGTTCACTGGGTGTAGAGTTTCATTTTTGCAACTTGAAAAAGTCCTGGAGAGCTTGAGAGTTTGTTTGGATGTTCTAGTAGGGTAGTTAGCACAGCTACCCTTGACCGAAGACCAGTCCTCCTCTATCAGGGATGGTTGTCTCTTTGACCGAGCACACAGCTTCAGGAGGAATGCACATGGAGGGGTGAGGGAGGAGGGATGTTGCCTAGCCAGGCAGATCAGCTGAATCAGCACTGGTGATCAGTGGGGTGATAGGTCTTGCAACCAGATCACCCTCACATTCAGTTTTGGAGATCTACTGTACAACAATATGAATATTGTGACATTTATTTGATACATAAAAAATACTATTATATAAGCCCTTGCTAGTTCTTATAAGTACAATATTACAGATACATGTTTTAAAAGAAAAAGATTTTTGTCCTTGAAGTGCCAAAGAAATAGTAATTAGCATTTAGATAGGAATGAGTAGATAGCAGATTATCACTAACTTTTACTTGAAGTTGTGGGAACTAAAATTTAACTTCAGGGATTAGTGTGGTTATGGTAACATGATTTCTTAACAAAATTGAACAGATTTACCAGGGAATAACCTCTATATTTAAGGAAAGTGAAAAGTTTATCCAAATTTGCTATCCAAATTTGCAAATCACTCCCAGTTTAGTAACTCTAAGGCAATTCCTTTCTGCCTTCCCTTTAAACACATGTATATATCACAAATATTATATGTATCTAGTTCCCAGTTCTTTTAAACTATTAAATAGTAACTCTTAAAGTTGCATCATAACTAAAACAAAATATGTTGTAAATATGCCTTTGTATCTCCTGAGTATGAATGTGTTTGATATTTTAGTATTAACTGATTAACATTTTGGTGCAAATACACCAAATAATGCAAAGCTTAAATATGCATAAGGAAGCGAGTGTCCTGTTTTAGCTCTGGTGGTCTGGAATCATTCCCCTTGTTTCCTTTATAGTTTTGTAGCACATGTTATTTTTGATTGGATATTATTTGTAATTCTGATATTTTGAACATTTTAGTGTAGTGGATAAGAGTGTCACTTTGTACTTTAGGTAACTCAAACCACTTCCCACTTCTTACTGCCTAAAAATATAGTCTGGGGAATTGTTGTGATGAACTTATATTTTAATTAAAGGTTGTTCTCTGTCATTGTCTCTTTTATTTGTAGAGAATAATTTATCATAGTCTGATTTTTCAAGAGGAAAAATTTTTGTTTACTTTTGATTATAAAAATTATATATATACATTCTAGTTAAAAATGCATAGTTAATGAAGAAAAAGCAAAACCAAAACACCTCACCAAACTTGAAATCCAGCTACCTAGAAAACTGTGGACATTTTCATAAGTATTCTTAAAAACAGACACTTTTACCAACATTCTTCATGAACAGTCCGTCTCTGATCTTCTTCCACCATCAATATATAAAGACTTTTATCATTGAGTTTGGTTGTATCTTGTTTGAGTGCCATACTTAAACAGTTTGGG
Organism: Bison bison bison; assembly: GCF_000754665.1. Classification (NCBI taxonomy): domain Eukaryota; kingdom Metazoa; phylum Chordata; class Mammalia; order Artiodactyla; family Bovidae; genus Bison; species Bison bison. The sequence goes on along the minus strand of NW_011494835.1, from coordinate 12,282,300 downwards.
TTTTTATGTTGCTAATTTAAAAGATGCAGTGAGGGTAAGGAGAAACAGGACAGCATGGTGTGTGCAACAGTATGGACTCTTAAGTGTTTGAATCCTAGTACTTAACATTTTCTGCTGTGTGACCTTGAGCAAATCACAAAGCTTCTGAGTCTCTCCTTTCTCATTTGTAAACTGAGATTATTAAGAGTGTACTTATTAGATTAGTGTGAAGGTTGGGTTCATGGCTTTTAAGTAGTTGAAAGTGAAAATGAAGGTCACTCAGTCGTGTCTGACTCTTTGTGACCCCACGTCCATGGAATTCTCTAGGCCAGAATACTGGAGTGGGTAGCCTTTCCCTTCTCCAGGGGATCTTCCCAACCCAGGGATTGAACCCAGGTCTTCCACATTGCCGGCGGATTCTTTACCAGCAGACCCACAGGTACTTGAAATACCTGACAAAGAGTGCATGCAATGTAAATATAAACTATTTTTGCTATTGGTAGGGATATTATGGTTGTTAAATTTTAGGGAGAGATGGATTTCAAATGGTTTTAGATCTTTAGGCATCAGCACATATCCTCTTGCCAGTTCCCTATCTCTTCAAAAGTCTGTGCATGGTATATTAGGTATCTGTTGGATGGAGGAGGATGAGGGGAGGGTGATTAGAAAGGAGGTTTTGAGTTTCAGAGACCTGGATAGAATTATTGTTGGCAGTTATCCATGCTTTTCTAGCCATACTGCCTTTATCTTGGGTGGCCTTTGACTAGAGCTCCTCTAGGTAGAGCCAGCTGTACTTGCTGTATCTTGGAATCTAGGGAATAGTTTTAGAGATTCTCAACCCAGAGCCAGTAAAAAGCAAATTAAGTTAATATGAGTTAGTGAATTTTGGCATGTAGTCTAGCCTGGAGGTGCACTTACTGACCATTTTCCTTATTTTTTGTGTTTAAGTCTTCTTAAAGCAGCTTCCCTGGTGGCTCAAACAGTAAATAATCTACCTGTAATGCGGGAGACATGGGTTGGGAAGATCCCCTGGAGGAGGGCATGGCAACCCATTCCAGTATTCTTGCCTGGAGAATCCCCATGGACAGAGGAGCTTGGTGGGCTACAGTCCACGGGGTCGCAAAGAGTCACATGACTAAACTAAGCACAACACACAGCACATTCTTTTTTTTTTTTTTTTTTTAATTTTTTTTACTTTACAGTATTGTATTGGTTTTGCCATACATCAACATGAATCTGCCACGGGTGTACGTGTGTTCCCCATTCTGAACCCCCCTTCCACCTCCCTCCCCGTACCATCCCTCGGGGTCATCCCAGTGCACCAGCCCCGAGCATCCTGTATCCTGCATCGAACCTGGACTGGCGATTCATTTCACGTATGATATTATACATGTTTCAGTGCCATTCTCCCAAATCATCCCACCCTCTCCCTCTTCCACAGAGTCCAAAAGACTGTTCTATACATCTGTGTCTCTTTTGGTATCTCTGATACAGGGTTATTGTTACCATCTTTCTAAATTCCATATATATGCGTTAGTATACTGTATTGGTGTTTTTCTTTCTGGCTTACTTCACTCTGTATAATAGGCTCCAGTTTCATCCACCTCATTAGAACTGATTCAAATGTATTCTTTTTAATGGCTGAGTACTCCATTGTGTATATGTACCACAGCTTTCTTATCCATTCGTCTGCTGATGGACATCTAGGTTGCTTCCATGTCCTGGCTATTATAAACAGTGCTCTGATTAACGTTGGGGTACATGTGTCTCTTTCAGTTCTGGTTTCCTCTGTGTGTATGCCCAGCAGTGGGATTGCTGGGTCATATGGCAGTTCTATTTCCAGTTTTTTAAGGCATCTCCACACTGTTCTCCATAGTGGCTGTACTAGTTTGCATTCCCACCAACAGTGTAAGAGGGTT
>NW_011494835.1:12277700-12280302 GCF_000754665.1 Bison bison bison | reverse complement strand
ATATGGCAGTTCTATTTCCAGTTTTTTAAGGCATCTCCACATGTTCTCCATAGTGGCTGTACTAGTTTGCATTCCCACCAACAGTGTAAGAGGGTTCCCTTTTCTCCACACCCTCTCCAGCATTTATTGCTTGCAGACTTTTGGATCGCAGCCATTCTGACTGGTGTGAAATGGTACCTCATAGTGGTTTTGATTTGCATTTCTCTGATAATGAATGATGTTGAGCATCTTTTCATGTGTTAGCCATCTGTATATCTTCTTTGGAGAAAAGTCTGTTTAGTTCTTTGGCCCATTTTTTTGATTGGGTCTTTTATTTTTCTGGAAGTGAGCTGCAGGAGTTGTTTGTATATTTTTGAGATTAATTCTTTGTCCATTGCTTCATTTGCTATTATTTTCTCCCATTCTGAAGGCTGTCTTTTCACCTTGCTTATAGTTTCCTTTGTTGTGCAGAAGCTTTTAATTTTAATTAGGTCCCACGTTTATTTTTGCTTTTATTTCCAATATTCTGGGAGGTGGGTCATAGAGGATCCTGCTGTGATGTATGTCGGAGAGTGTTTTGCCTATGTTCTCCTCTAGGAGTTTTATAGTTTCTGGTCTTACATTTAGATCTTTAATCCATTTTGAGTTTATTTTTGTGTATGGTGTTAGAAAGTGTTCTAGTTTCATTCTTTTACAAGTGGTTGACCAGTTTTCCCAGCACCACTTGTTAAAGAGATTATCTTTTCTCCATTGTACATTCTCGCCTCCTTTGTTAAAGATAAGGTGTCCATAGGTGCGTGGGTTTATCTCTGAGCTTTCTATTTGTTCCATTGATCTATATTTCTGTCTTTGCACACAGTGCATTCTTAAAGCATTAAAATGCCAGGTGTTATTTGAAAGACTCTTCTTTTGGAATTTGCCTTTTTGACTTCCCCATTATGTAATTTTTTTAAGGTTGAAATTGGAGAAAAAGAGTGAAACTGGGATTTCTGTTCAGTAGTTTTCCATATTAAAAAGGTTTTTATAAATGACCTGGAATAGATGAAATGTAATGAAACAAAAAATTTAAGAAAATTTGGCCTGTGGGTTCATGGATTTATAAACTTATTTTAGTGTAGTCTTCTATGAACCTCCTTAAAATCAATGAAAAGTTATTAATCAAATCATCATTTTTTGTGGTAAGTATACATTTAAAATAATATTTGATTTATGACTACTAATTTTTATGTATATTTCACTTTGATAGCAAGTTAGGCACATAAGAAGTTAAAGAAACTTACTGGGACGTGTAGAATATGGGTTAGTGTAGTATTACAATTAGTGTAGTCAGCCCTCATTTCTGGGGATTCCATATTTGCAAGTTCTGTGGGTTCTACCAACTGTGAATTGAAAATATTTGTAAAAAATTCCAGTAAGTTCCAAAAAGCAAAACTTGAATTTGCCATATTGGCAGCTATTTATATGGCATTTACATTGTATTTACATAGCATTTACTTTATATTAGGTGTTATAAGCAGGTGATTATTATAAGTAATCTAGAGATTTAAATTATATGGAACATGTATGGTAAGTTATATGCAAATACTATACTATATATATTATATGCAAATACTACTATAAGGAACTCAAGCATCCTTGAATTTTATATTTGCAGGCACTCCTGGAGCCAATCTCAACCCCCTTCTTACTAATGGATAATGATTATACCTGGTGACAGCGAAGCTCAGGCTGACTAGACGTGTTTGGCTATGAGCAGGAATATTAGGGCACTGGTTGAGATTTATAATATCAGTGATTTCTAGAGACAGTGAGATCTTTTATTCTGTAAAACACACCCAAACCGCTCTTTCAATGAATTTTTTTTTGTTACACTTTTCTTACTCAATTTCCTTCCCATTATTGGTTAGTCAGAATGGCCCTTTAAGAGAGTTTGATGAGGATGTCTTTGTATATTGGATTTTTTTCAAGGCAAACCATGGTGAGAAGTGAAACTGTTCTTAGATTATCTTATCTTAAGATATCAGTTCAGTTCAGTTCAGTCGCTCAGTTGTGTCCGACTCTTTGCGACCCCATGAATTCCAGCACGCCAGACCTCCCTGTCCATCACCAACTCCCGTAGTTCACTGAGACTCACGTCCATCAAGTCAGTGATGCCATCCAGCCATCTCATCCTCTGTCGTCCCCTTCTCCTCCTGCCCCCAATCCCTCCCAGCATCAGAGTCTTTTCCAGTGAGTCAACTCTTCGCATGAGGTGGCCAAAGTACTGGAGTTTCAGCTTTAGCATCATTCCTTCCAAAGAAATCCCAGGGCTGATCTCCTTCAGAATGGACTGGTTGGATCTCCTTGCAGTCCAAGGGACTCTCAAGAGTCTTCTCCAACACCATAGTTCAAAAGCATCAATTCTTCAGCACTCAGCTTTCTTCATAGTCCAACTCTCACATCCATACATGACCACTGGAAAAACCATAGCCTTGACTAGATGGACCTTTGTTGGCAAAGTAATATCTCTGCTTTTGAATATGCTATCTAGGTTGGTCATAACTTTCCTTCCAAGGAATAAGCATCTTTTAATTTCATGGCTGCAATCACCATCTGCAGTGATTTTGGAGCCCCCCAAAAATAA
>NW_011494835.1:12263041-12277600 GCF_000754665.1 Bison bison bison | reverse complement strand
CTGACACTGTTTCCACTGTTTCCCCATCTATTTCCCATGAAGTGATGGGACCAGATGCCATGATCTTCGTTTTCTGAATGTTGAGCTTTAAGCCAACTTTTTCATTCTCCACTTTCACTTTCATCAAGAGGATTTTTAGTTCCTCTTCGCTTTCTGCCATAAGGGTGGTGTCATCTGCATATCTGAGGTTATTGATATTTCTCCTGGCAATCTTGATTCCAGCTTGTGCTTCTTCCAGCCCAGCGTTTCTCATGGAAAAGGTATAAATAAAATATTCTATCATATCTTGTGATGTTTTTCACATACAAGCTATTTATCTACTCTTACCTATATCATCATCAATTTATGGTATTTGTGTTTGCTTTTATTCTGATTTTTTAGTTTTGGCAGAAATATGGTGACAGAGTTGTTATCAGTCTAATTTTCAAGCTTCTGAATAAAACTTCCCACTGCCTTTCACCAGCTTTTGCATTTTTCTTCTTCCTGGAGAAAATGTCATTAGGAGGAAGGGAAAAAAGGAAAAAGTTGAGAGTTTGAGAGGAGGCTAGAGCTAAAGATTACTTCATAGTGTATTACTAAGTCAGAAACGATCTTTTTATTTAATTCATTCTTTAAAACACTACTTCTTTTATTTAATGTGATGACTTTTTAGGTAAATGTGGGCCACAGAGGATATGCCTTAGTGTTAGAATCATTAGTGTTGAGAAATTCTGGATCGTGGGTAATTTATAATCTCAGTTTTCTGGTTTAATATGTTTTCTTTTTCTTCCTAAAAAGTAAGCATTACTTGTTATATTTAAAGGTCTTGATTTTAGGAACCAAAAGAGTCAGAGTGCATTTAGGAAAATAAAAACACTCTAGGTGTTCTTTTATTATTTTGGCAGCTTGCCATGTGGAATCTTAGTTCCTGACCAGAGATTGAAGCTGTGCCCACTGCAGTGGAAGTGTGGCGTTCTAACCACTGGACTGCCAGGGAATTCCCACTGTAGGAATTTTGAACAGGAAATTTTATTTCATGGAATTGGTAAATCAGTTTTGGTAAAGTAGAGAAGCCAAACACTATGGTGGGGAATTCTAGAGATGAGCAACAGCAGGAAACCATTGGCGTCTTTCGGACAGAGAGAGACAGTGGGAAGATGCAGTGTCACCAAGCTAGCCTGGATGTTGGGACTGTGTGGCATGGGTTAAAAACCCCGAAGAGGGCTCAAACCCAGAGCTGGGACCACAGAACCTGGGGCCAAAGAACTGGAGTTGGAACCATAGTGTGATGTAGAAAGAGGAGAAATACCAAGGCTTCTCTTCTGCCCTCCAGGCCTCTGCCTTTGCCTCTCTTATTGATGGACTCTATCTAGAAGCCAGACCAAGGCAGCCTGGGACTGCAGTTCCCTGTCATACAGAGGGGGACAAAGAAGGACAGGACATTGATTTGAGAACAAATAGACAAATGATCAGTGGAGATTATACCAAAAAATGTATTCTCCCCCCCCGCCCCCAAATGCTGTGAGTGCTTTGCATATTCTGAGACACTGCGCCTCCTCTGTGGCCCAGGATCCTTGTACTGTAAGATGGATATAATTACAATGTATGTAGTGTCAGTTTTCAGGAACCATTTATATTTAGTTGTATTAAACTGTTAATTACATTTGCTGCATATATTTCTGCCAGTCTCTTTTCATTTTTGTTGTACATGTATATGAGAGATAGAAATTTATCATTTTCATTTGTTTGCATCTTTTCCTTTTTTCTTTTTCAAAGAATAGACAGTTAGTTCCCTTGAGATATTTAATAAGTATTCTATCCTGTCATCTGCTTTTTCTAGGTTTTCAACATTTTAAAACTCTGTAATCCATCTGAAATTAATTTTTGTATGGGGTTGATATTTATTTTAATGTCATTTAAGATAGTTGTTTCATTTTTAAAGATTACCTGTACTTGGAGAGCCTTGATATTTTCTCTTTAAATTGTCTTGTTTATGTTGGCTTTCTTTAAATTTGGTAGATACTGATCTACAGTTATATTCTAGATTTTATTTGAAGTGTCATCCTTGCTGATTTTTAAATTTATTGACTGTAAAATGTACGTCTATGTTTAATCGCCTTTTAAGTGGCTGGCCAAAGACTTTTTACCTCCTTTGTAAATTAAGAAAAAATCTTAAGATGTCATGTTGAGATTGGTCTTTTAATTACGCTTAGTCACTCAGTTGTATCTTGATTCTTTGTGACCCCATGGACTGTAGTCCACCAGGCTCCTCTATCCATGGGATTTTTCAGGGAGGAAATACTGGAGTGGGTTGCCATTTCCTTCCCTAGGGGGTCTTCCCGACACAGGGATCAAACCCAAGTTCTTTTAATGTTAACTGACAAATAGGTACAAGTTCAGTATTGATTCATGCATCTTTGTTAATTGCTTTTTATGTGCGGGTCCATAGAAGACTGTCATAATTTTCACTTTTTATTTAGTTTAATCATGGGAGAGTAAAGCGACTGTCTCAAGTAATAATTGTCTAAAGTGTCTTGAACTTGGCTTTTTACAATTAATTGCTGTAATCATATCAATGTGGTATTTGTGGTATGGAACATTGTCTAAATTTAGTAGACAGGGAAGTAAAAGTATGAAGTGAGAGGAAGGGTAGGTTACTTAATTATTAACTCCTTACCTTTTTTCTAGATAAATTACTGACTTATGATGAGGATATTGGAACTCTGAAAATCTCTAAGTAGAGAGATCATTAGTTATTTTATTTGTTTCTGAAATGTAGTATATTAAGTATTTGTGTAGTGACAGAATGGTTAACTTAGCATTTAAAAAAATTTGAGTTATAATGAGGAGAGAGAATATGTTTAAAATGTATTATTTCTTCAGAATAGATTCAGAAAAAAAAAACCCCTCATGTTTGATTTTGAAGTAAGAGGTTTTTGCTTTCAATTACTTTATGATCACAGTTTTACATTTTGGTATAATTAGTATTAATCAAAAACTTATATAAATGTGAATTTTTAGTGTGGAGATTTTCAACTTTATACATAAACAATATCATGAGCCTACTCTATCTGTCACTGAGGTTCAGCTAAGCCTGCAGTCAATTTCATTTTATCTGTATTCTCATTGACTTCAACTAAGCATGTAATCAATTTCATTTTATCTATATTCTCATTGACTTCTCCCCTTACTTCCAGATTCTTTTGAATCAAATCCTAGTTATATCATTTCATCTAGATATTTCAGTATGTATCTCAAAAAGTAAGAACTTTTGAAAAAACATAACCAACAATGTCTTTATGATACCTGAAAAATTGACAGTGATTTCCCTTTATCAGCAAAGCTTTTATTTCCCTGATTGTCATCCACAAGTATATATGTGTGTCTGTATAGTAATTATTATTTTTTCTGTTTGAATCAAGATCCAGATAAGGTCCATTCTTTGGGATTGGTTTTATACGTTTCTTATATCCACTTTAATCTGTACACTCCTCTTCCATACTCTTTTTTTTTTTTTTTGCTTTCAATTTTATGCTAAAAAAACTGAATCATTTTTATATAAAACATTTTTTTGAGAGAAACTTTCCTGTAGAAAAGTAGAGCTGGTTCAACATGTTTCCCGGATTTGTCTTTAGTGTACCTACCATGTTGATGACTTTTTGCTATATTCCAAGTTTTCTTGTCTTCTCTGGTGGCTCAGACGGTAAAGAATCTGCCTGCAATGCAGGAGACCGGGTTTGATCCCTCGGTCAGGAAGATCCCCTGGAGAAGGGAATGGCAAACCACTCCAGTATTCTTGCCTGGAGAATCCCGTGGACAGAGGAGCCTAACTGGTAGGCTACAGTCCATGGGCTTGTAAAGAGCTGGACACGACTGAAGTGACTTGGCATGCACAGGTTTACTTACTATTTTCATGATTGTTGCCCTGCTTTTAAAGCCAGAATTCATAATTTATTCTTATTCTAATTATTCACATTTATGGAATCATGGTTTTAATGTCTTTGTTATATTTTAAAATACTTGTTAAGGTCAGTGTAACTATTATGGATAAAACTCTTCATTCATATATCATCAAAAATCATGTTAAAAAAAAATCATGTTGAATACCACAATTTAGGAAACATCGCTTTAATACTGTTTTTCTCCTATTCCCTCCACTCACTTTCTGGGTTGACATCTAGGTTACCCCAGGAGGGACCAGTTTGAAACCTTAGATGTGTTTCCTGCCTGTGTCCAGAGACAAGGTACATTCTGTGCAAAGTGTGATTTTACTAGCGTGCTGCTAGTGAGTTGTGTTACCAGTCTGAGATCATGGTCTAGACAGCTCAGCATTTTCTGGTTCAAATTCCCTTATGTGTGAGCTATAATTTTACAGAGGAAGGCAAAAAAATAAAAGGCAGGAACCTGCTTCTGGATTTTCATTGAAATCTTCAGTTTATTACTGATAAATGGAATTAGGTGATGGCTGAAAACATTTTTCTTTCTCTTGAATAGGATTTAACTTTTAGGGAAAGTTAAATTTGAGTATCATAAATTAAGAAGAAAGCACAGTGATAATTTTTTTTAAAGTTTCTAAAAAATTTGTGGAGAAGGCATTGTAGTAAAATAATTTGTTTGGATATATTAGCCTTGGGAAAAATAGAATTTATTAATTTAATTTGTGTAGATTGCTACATTTAACTCTTCTGTATTTAAAGATTATCCTTATTTATGTGTCAAAATAATGAGGTGCAAATGACTTGCAAAGGTTTTTCATTCACATCCTTAGTTGTATGTCATGTTACCTTACAACGAGTTATTTAATGGGCTAGGAAGTTGAGGGACACCCAGAGAAATCATGTGATTTGCCCCTAGACACACAGCTGGTCGGAATACACACTGAGAACCCTGTGAAGATCTGTCTTATACCATAATGAAAGGCTACAGGATTTGAAATCATGTTCTGGATCTTGTACTATTTATAAGCTAAATTATATAGACTTGGATAATTTCAAGTCACTAAGTAACATTCTAATTATCAGTTGGGATAATTTGCTGTAGAACTTTCTTGAGAACAAAGTTGAAAAATATATAAGTTTTTACATATTACATTGCATTACATTACATATTACATTAAAAAGCAATATAAAATTTTTTATTTTTATTTATTTTTTTTTGGAGTAGAAAAAAGTAACTTTATTACTTAATTTACAAAATGTTTTGAGTTCATTATAATGACATTTTCCATCTTAGTAATATAATCTTTAATAAGTACTTAGAAATACATATTTGTTGCCTTTTTTAAAAAGTTTTCATAGAAGTCTAAGTAATAAAACAATAACTGGAAGGCATTCATATATGTTTTTTAATACAATTTATTTCCTCTAGATTTCCTTTTTCTATAATTGGGAAATTCAGTATACATTTCATTCATTTCATGAATTTTGAAAGGCTCTGGGGATACAAAAATGTATAAGATATTTCATTTTGCAGTGATGTGAGGGATACATACTTAAGAAAACAAGAGAATTTCAGCAGAACATGAAAATGCTTTATTAGAAGATGAAAGAGTGCCATGAAAGTTTTGGGGAGGGATTAGTTATAATTGTATGATATTATGTACAGGACAAGACTTATATTTCTGTTATTTATCTAGGCACAAGGAGTTTATGACCATAGGAAGCTGTTGGACAATAAATTATAATGAGTAGCTTTGGTGAAACCTCATGTGATTAGTCAGATGAGGACTTTCCCCTGTCCCAACCAGGAGTACCTCTGTTATTAAGAGGAGGGGTGTCATGAAGGAAGGAAGTGGAAAGGGAAAAAGAAGCTGATGTTTTGAGAACAGAACCACAAGGCGAGTATACATGCCTTCATGGGTATCTCCTACTCAATAGATGGACAGAAGAAGGTACAAATCTCTACTCTGTCTGTTTGAACGTGGCCAAATTCTGTTTCTCTCTTGTTCATCTGTCTTTGCTAGTTTCCAGGTTTATTTCTCTTAATCTTAACCGTTTAGTCATGATAGCACTGTAGGATTACAACCATAATATATCTCCTTTTGGTTATATATTATTATTGTGCTAGGACTGTGTCATCAAGTGATGTAATAAAATATTCTACAAACAAGCATTTGTTTCACACACTGCATGACCAATATAATATATATGCAATTGGGAAATTATGTGATTAAAGTGAGGTGAGCTAGTGCATACCCCTTATGCTTAAGGAATGATATAACCTCTTCTGTCTCTTAAAAGGGCTTCCCTAGTGGCTCAGATGGTAAAGAATCTGCCTGCAATGCAGAAGACCCAGGTTTGATCTCTGGGTCGGGAAGATCCCCTGGAGAAGGGTATGGCTATCCACTCCAGTATTCTTGCCTGGAGAATCCCATGGACAGAAGAGCCTGGAGGGCTCCAGTCCATGGGGTAGCAAAGAATCATAAACCATGTGATAGCTGTGTGGTAAAAAGTGAATACATTATAAATCTGGGCTAAGGATGGTAGGAGGTCTCAAAGGTCTCCCTCACAGTCAGGAAGGCAGAACTGGGGAGTCATTGTGCTTCTCTAGATTGCTTAGATTCACCTCTCAGGTGAATCCTATACATTTAAGTTCTGCCACTTTGGTGTTAGTTCTTATGCTCCAACCATTCAGGGCAGATCTGTAGGTTACTACCTAAGTATCTAGCTTAGCACTAGCATTTCTTTCCTTAAAAATAATTTTAATTAAAAATTTTTTTTGCATTTGGAAATATAACCAAATAGTAAAGGGTACTATTCAATAAGGATCCTTTTGCTTTTGATAAATTAGGTAAAGCTTGCATGGCATTTCCAGATAAAAACACTATACTTGTAGCATTAAGGTTGTAGGAGATAAAGATCTTTTGTGAGTAGGATAGGCTGGTATGTTAGACCTCATGGTAAGCTGTGAGATGACTTTTCTCATAAGAAACTTTTGGGTGATACACACTGCCATTTGCCTGTTTACTACTTTTCATCAACACTTTTCCATACCATAAGTGCTTTTTGGGGTGGCAGTGTACCCAGCTGAGAGATTGCTCTCTGTAGACTCATTGCAGCTGAGTCTCAGTGGATGTTTGTTAGAGTACGTTTCCATTTGCCTGAGTGGGATGCCCTCCATTCCCCACTGATTTTCTTCTCCTCACCCGGAAAGTGGACATGGTGCTTGCTTGCTGTTATTTGTAGCAGTTAAAAAGTAGATGAGGTCTGTGTACGTGGGTGGCTGAGGAGAAAGCAAGCCTTTATTTTCTTGGGCTCCAGAATCACTGCAGATGGTGACTGCAGCCATGAAATTAAAAGACACTTCCTCCTTGGAAGAAAAGCTATGACCAACCTAGACAGCATATTAAAAAGCAGAGATATTACTCTGCCGACAAAGGCCCTTCTAGTCAGAGGTTTGGTTTGTCCAGCAGTCATGTATGGATGTGAGAGTTGGACTATAAAGAAAGCCGAGCACCAAAGAATTGAAGCTTTTGAACTGTGGTGTTGGAGAAGACTCTTGAGAGTCCCTTGGACTGCAAGGAGATCCAATCAGTCCATCCTATAGGAAATCAGTCCTGAATATTCATTGGAAGGACTGATGCTGAAGCTGAAACTCCAATACTTTGGTCTCCTGATCTGAAGAACTGACTCACTGGAAAAGACCCTGATGCTGGGAAAGATTGAAGGCGGGAGGAGAAGGGGATGACAGAGGATGAGATTGTTGGATGGCATCACCGACTCGATGGGATATGAGTTTGAGCAAGCTCCAAGAGTTGGTGATGGACAGGGAGGCCTGGCATGCTGCAGTCCATGGGGCAAAGAGTTGAACATAATTGAGCAACTGAACTGAACTGAGGAGAAAGAATGGGAGCCTAGGGCAGTGGTGGTTTTGGATTCCCACCTTTATACTTCTCTTTTGTTGTTGTTTAATTCCTAAGTCGAGTCTGACTCTTTGCGACCTGTGGACTGTAGCCCGCCAGGCTCCTCTGTTCATAGAATTCTCCAGGCAAGAATACTGGAATGAGTTGCCATTTCCTTCTCCAATACTTCTCTTTACATGAAGAAAATAACTTTCCTTTTTATTGAAACCATTATAGAAGTATTTTGTGATCTGTGCTGTGGAATATAATCCTAACTTTGCAGCATAAGTAACATTTTGTTTTACTTTTACACCAGGACCTTTGTTGCTAAAAGCTGTTAGTACCTGCTGGATACAGATTTTGTCAGTGAACGTCAACTAGAGTAGAATTTGACTAGCTAGGATGGCAATGGCACCCCACTCCAGTACTCTTGCCTGAAAAATCCCATGGACGGAGGAGCCTGGTAGGCTGCAGTCCACGGGGTCACTAAGAGTCGGGCATGACTGAGTGACTTCACTTTGACTTTTCACTTTCATGCATTGGAGAAGGAAATGGCAACCCACTCCAGTGTTCTTGCCTGGAGAATCCCAGGGATGGGGGAGCCTCATGGGCTGCCATCTGTGGGGTCGCACAGAGTTGGACACGACTGAAGCGACTTAGCAGCAGTAGCAGCAGCAGCAGCTAGGATGGAGAGGTTATGAGAAAAAAAGCATGTATTTCAATGTAGTTTGAAATTACTATTTCATCAAGAGTCATGTGATTCAAGACCATTCTCCTTCTGAATAGGATGTTGAAAATTTTGAATCTGGGCGAGTTCTTGCAGTTTGTTTTTTGTAAGTTGTTTGCAGTTTTCTTACCTCTTGCAGCCTGGCCGTTCCTTAAAAGATAGAGCCTCTAAGATGATGGCACATGAACATACCCCAAAAGTGGCTGTTTCTTCTTGCTGATTTTAGGCTGTCAGTACTCTTTTAAAACTTCTTTAGGAATGGAGACTTTATCGTGCTTCAGATGGTCAGGAATCTCTTCATGCACTGTGAATAACACGAGTTATTCCCGTAGTGTGGTGGGAGTATTTAGATTTTCCTTTGGGTACTTGAGGATGGCTGTATGTTTCTTAAACCACATACAGAGAGTGTAGGGGAGTCTCTGGAACAGTGTTTCTTGGCCCACCTGTATCAGAATTACCTGAAGCTGTTGATAAAAGTACACATTTCTGTGCCTCACTCTAGACTTACTGAATTAAAATCTGTGGGAGTAGAGAGTAGAAATTTGTGTTTTTAATGAGCAGTATGATTTCAGGACACAGATATTTGAGAGATACTGTTTTCAAGCCTTCCTAGATTCCCCCAACCCACTCCAGTGTTCTTGCCTGGAGAATCCCAGGGACGGGGGAGCCTGGTGGGCTGCCGTCTATGGGGTCGCACAGAGTCGGACACGACTGAAGTGACTTAGCAGCGGCAGCAGCAGCAGATTCCCCCAACCTTCTGTTACAAGTCCCTTGATTTGTGTGTTTGTATTACGAAGCTGAATTAACCTGTTAAATCGGTGAGTGCATCCTTCACTCTGGGCATCTGTTGTCGATGCCTTCCAGCTTGTGGGATGGTGGCTCTCCCATCTGTGTGAAATCAACTTTTCCATTGGTTTTTCCAGAGTGTTTAATGTTTGACGAAACATATCTTTGTCTTGGAGTAATTGATACTATTCTTGAATTGAAATCAACTTTTGTCTACAAATAGCCAGGGAACTGTTTTTCATTTAATGGTGCTTATCTGACTTGCAAGACTTCCCTGGTGGCTCAGACAGTAAAGAATCTGCCTGCTATGCAGGAGACTTGGGTTCAATCCCTGGGTTGGGAAGAGCCCCCGGAAGAGGGCATGGCAACACACTCCAGTATTCTTGCCTGAAGAATCCCCATGGATAGAGGAGCCTGGCAGGCTACAGTCCATGGAGTCGCAGTCGGACACAACTGAGCGACTAAGTACAGCCCGCACATCTGACTTGCAAGATTCCAGTTCAATCAGAATGAATTTTTCCAGAAATTCCTATTACCTTCATTTTATTGAGGCAACGTGTGTTTTCTTTTCTTTCTCAGGTGTTAGTTTTTTAGTCACTCTTGCCCAAAGTCCTTTAAAATGGAAATTTTTAACAATTGGTGCCGTCCTTAAAAAATTTACTTATACCCTTGAATTGTTTTGAAAAATGGCAGTGCCTGTTCTTAATCATATTTTGGCCATTAAATGCATACTATAAGTGGCCATGAAAAAAAGTCTTATTTTTTTGTACAAAAATTTCACTTCCAGGTAAACTTTATAAGCAAACAAAACTTTTCTCTAAACTTGAATCTGTACATCTGTAAAATAAAACACTTAACACCTTTTAAAGTGTTTGTACTTTTTGAGTTGGTTCCTTAGCCAGGGCAAGTTCAGTTTAGCTATAGGTGTTTTTGAGACCTCCTGTCTGAGCGTGTGTTTTGCATTCCCCCTTACCAACTCCTTCCTTATTGAGCTGTTTCAGTTGTCATAAAAGGCTTTACCCTTTGCTGAAGCAAATGCCATAAAGGATTTGCCTCAGGGGCAATTATTTCTCCGTGAGTTCAGGTGGAGTAAGAGTACTAAGGAAGTGAAGTAAACAGAGTACAGCTTGTCTCCTTTTATGGAAAGCAGTTTTGCAGGAAGAATTGCTTTGTACACCACCCACGGAGGGTGAGGCAGTTCAGAAGATGCCTCTTTTGGAATGGTCATGAACTGTGTGTTTTCTTCTGTTCATGAAATGCAAGTAGCCTAGAAGATTTGGCAGTTCTTCAGTCTCAGATAGTATGTGGGCTCTTTTTAGTCCTGGGGGAATAGAATGGTCGATGGAAAGTAGTTATCCTAGCAGCTGTGAGGCAGGCACACGTCAGTCTGGGACACTCTGTTCCTGGTTCTAAAATTTTACAGGCCGATTGGGAATGTTTGATCATCTTAGGTTACATGACATGCAGTTCCTATGAATGCATGTAAGTTAAACATACTTTAGGTAGACACTTGTATATGAATGGTAAACATCACATACGTGGTGAAGTCAGTCTACAGTTTGATTATCAGGTAGTTAAAATTTACTGCTTTTGTGGTTTTCATCATGATATGAACCTTACTAATTAGGTGTAGAGTGTCAAGAATGTTGACTAGTATTTGGTAACATCTTTTAAAACATGTATTGTTATCTCAAAGTTAAAGTTTAATGCCGTTTGTAAAATATTCAAATAATATAAAGGTATACAGAGTGTAAAGTAAAATTTCCTGTGTCTTATATCCTCCGTTCTTCCCAGGTGTAATCTTTTTGGCTTTTTACTCTTTTTTTCTGTGTTCTAATGTTCATCACCTTCCTCCACTAATACACATTGCTATTCAACTTTCCTTTTTTCTTTAATACATATCATGAATATGTTTCCAGGCCAGTACATATAGATATTTATTATTGATGTACATGATTTATACATCATTGTTTTTGAATTGTTTTTTATATACAGATTTTTAAAATAAATGTTTGCTTATTTATTTTCACCTGATACATATCTTTATGTGGCTGTTAATAACAGAAAAAAATTAAATATAAAGAGTATATAATCTTACTGATGAGTGTTATGATGAGTTTTATGAAGATTTCCCATTAAAATTAATTAAACAATTGGAAAATGACCTAAACATTTTTGTCAACAAGGAAACTATAAAATATTGTAAACTCTATGAATATTTTTCTGTATATTTGATACTGTGTAAAATGATTTTTAGATTAAAAAAAAATCTTTGAAACTTTGATATCTTCTAATATGCATTCCATTCAGTTTTTCTCAAAAATATGTAACTAATGCATTGTATCTCTGAAAATGTTTATTTCAAGATTTATAAATAAAGTAGCTAGAATTACAGTCCATATGCTATGTATTATTTATCCATAGTGCTTAAAATTCCTGACCATATCCTTCCATATAACAGTGGATAAAAAGTTAGTGAGATGACCCAGAGGAGTAAATGGTCAAAATTATTTTGTATATTGCATGTATTGTCTTTGTAGAATTTCTCTTTAGTTTGATATTTATAATTTTACTTTATGGAGGCTGCTATTAAAATAAGTCAGTGTTTCTGATAATTGTGCAAATGGTAAGTGGCAGCAGAAGCCAATTTAGGATGGAAAAAAAATATGGTCCAAATGTGAGAATCTGAGTGATGATTCGTGATGATGCAGGTAGGTAAATGATTCTTTTAGACTAGCATTTTACTGAATAGCCAACGTCGAAGTGTTAAGTAATTCAGTAAGTTAATTTGGTTCTATCTGGAAGAAGGTAGGAGTGGATTCTAAATATACCTTTCAGTTCCGTGTTTGGTTCTTTTTGTATTATATGTGACAATAAATTTTGTACTAGAATATTAAATGACCATATACTATTATTTTTTATACAACTTTATCTTTCAGGAGCTCTTTATTCTCCATCTCTGTCACAAAGCAGCACTATCTATTCCCAGTGGGAATTTTTATACACTAGTGTGAACTTTGCTTGTGTTACCTAACAGAGATTCTTGATATTTTGATCTAAGGGTGTGGCCATGTGCTCATTGTGGAAAATGCAGTGATCATCACCTTATTTGGAATAAAAGCCAGAAACGGATTCTGACTTTGGTTTAATTGGCATCTAATATTTGCATTTGAGATGAGAAACAACCCTCTTTCAAGCTCTTTAGCTCATTGGATATTTGATTAGATCTTCTTTCTGACAGGTCACTTTGTTTCTCTTCCTTGGTTCTTGTCTCATTGCAACAAAAATTTGCAACGATGGACTAAAGAGTTTAAAACGACAAACCAGTTACAGCTCAATTCAGCTCAAGCAGACAGATCTTTTATTGGACACTCCCAAGACATGGGAGCAGGCTAATCCCAAAGGACTCATTGTCTTCCTACTCCCTCTTGGCTTCCTCCATTTTATACAACCTTTTGGTTGTACCCTGTGCAAAATAGGGCTTATACCCACCCCCAGTCAAGAAAGGGAAATGCAAATGGGCATACGCTCAAGGTCTATTGACAATTACAAGTTACAGAACAACAGGCTCTGTTGTATATGTCTTCCCGTAATTTAGTCTGTTATAATCAGATGTACATATGTGTAGATTGTATATGAACCCTTAATGGGCTCCTAGCTGCCTAAGGCTGCTTGGAGAAGCCCCTGTATTTGGTTTGTGTCCACTGTGTGCCTATGGCGCATGTGCAGGGGTTGAAAATGTCTCTGTGGTTATTTTTGTAGTGAATCTGTGAGTGTTCTTGCTCATGGCCTAACTTCCTCCCTAACAATTCCATATCTTCTTAATTCTGACATTGATTTTGATATTTTAGGGTTAG
The DNA here is from genome assembly GCF_000754665.1 of Bison bison bison. Lineage (NCBI taxonomy): Eukaryota > Metazoa > Chordata > Mammalia > Artiodactyla > Bovidae > Bison > Bison bison. The sequence goes on along the minus strand of NW_011494835.1, from coordinate 12,264,411 downwards.
TATGATCATATTATGGAGAAGGCAATGCCTAGAAAATCCCATGGATGGAGGAGCCTGGTAGGCTGCAGTTCATGGGGTCGCTACGAGTCGGACGCGACTGAGCGACTTCACTTTCACTTTTCACTTTCACACAATGGAGAAGGCAATGGCAACCCACTCCAGTGTTCTTGCCTGGAGAATCCCAGGGACGGCAGAGCCTGGTGGGCTGCCATCTATGGGGTCGCACAGAGTCGGACACGACTAAAGCGACTTAGCAGCAGCAGCAGCAGCATGATCATATTAAAGTCCTGGGACTGGTTCATACTGAAGTCCTGGGACAATTTCCTTTTGTTTTGGACTGAGAACAAACTGGATATTGAATAATCTCTTCAGAATGTATTTTCAGTGTTTGGCTGACCTGCAGAATACATCACTTGCACATTATATTGCTATTCCTTTATGCCTTTGGAAGCTTTCAGTGACAACCAGGGGTCATAATCTTTACAACTGAGATGTATAAACTGTGCTTTACTCTTTCATAGCATCAATAAGATGAATATCCATTTCATCATCTCTACCTCATTTAAGTTAGAGGTTTCTCATGCCAGAATCAGATAAGAGAAAGAAAATAATTTTTATAGTATGATACAGAACTTTAACCTACTTTTAAAATGTGCTCTAAAAATAATTACAAAATTGTCGATATTGATGTACTTTTTTCAGCTTTAAGATCCTGAACTAATTCCAGAGGAGCTGTTTAGTTTTAAGAGTTGCTTCCCCTCTCCCCCATTTCCCATTGGCAGAGTACATCATGAGAAATGCTGGGTTGGAAGAATCACAAGCTGGAATCACGATTGTTGGGAAAAATACCAACAACCTCAGATAATGCAGATAACACCACCCTTATGGCAGAAAGTGAAGAAGAACTAAAGAGTCTCTTGATGAAAGTGAAAGAGGAGAGTGAAAAAGTTGGCTTAAAGCTCAACATTCAGAAAATGAAGATCATGGCATCTGGTCCCATCACTTCATGGGAAATAGATGGGGAAACAGTGGAAACAGTGTCAGACTTTATGTTTTTGGGCTCCAAAATCACTGCAGATGGTGACTGCAGCCATGAAATTAAAAGACACTTCCTCCTTGGAAGGAGGGTTATGACCAACCAGCATATTCAAAAGCAGAGACATTACTTTGCCAGCAAAGGTCCGTCTAGTTTGCTGCTGCTGCTAAGTCGCTTCAGTCGTGTCCGACTCTGTGCGACCCCATAGATGGCAGCCCATCAGGCTCCCCCGTCCCTGGGATTCTCCAGGCAAGAACACTGGAGTGGGTTGCCATTTCCTTCTCCAATGCATGAAAGTGAAAAGTCAAAGTGAAGTTGCTCAGTCGTGCCCGAC
>NW_011494835.1:12261697-12262529 GCF_000754665.1 Bison bison bison | reverse complement strand
AGAGACAGGGATTGGGGGCAGGAGGAGAGGGGGATGACAGAGGATGAGATGGCTGGATGGCATCACTGACTCGATGGATATGAGTTTGAGTGAACTCCAGGAGTTTGTGATGGACAAGGAGGCCTGGCGTGCTGCGATTCATGGGGTCACAAAGAGTCGGACACGACTGAGTGACTGAACTGAACTGAAGAGATAATATGACCAAATTAAATTTACGAAGCAGACTGTCCTATATGTGCTTTGTAGATTAAAAGACACTGTAGATTTTTATTACAGCACAGTATGTTGGAATCACTGATTTTTATGATAAACTGTGCTGCACTCAATATATACCAGCAAATTTGGAAAACTCAGCAGTGGCCACACAAGACTGGAAAAGGTCAGTTTTCATTCCAATCCCAAAGAAAGGCAACGCCAAAGAATGCTCACACTACCACACAATTGCACTCATCTCACATGCTAGTAAAGTAATGCTCTAAATTCTCCAAGCCGGGCTTCAGCAATATGTGAACTATGAACTTCCAGATGTTCAAGCTGGTTTTAGAAAAGACGAACCAGAAATCGAATTGCCAACATTTGCTGTATCATCAAAAAAGCAAGAGAGTTCCATAAAAACATCTATTTCTGCTTTATTGACTATGCCAAAGCCTTTGACTGTGTGGATCACAATAAATTGTGGAAAATTCTTCAAGAGATGGGAATACCAGACCACCTGACCTGCCTCTTGAGAACCTATATGCAGGTCAGGAAGCAACAGTTAGAACTGGACATGGAACAACAGACTGGTTCCAAATAGGAAAAGGAGTATGTCAAGGCTGTATATTGTCACCCT
>NW_011494835.1:12258206-12261597 GCF_000754665.1 Bison bison bison | reverse complement strand
TAGTTTGCTGCTGCTGCTAAGTCGCTTCAGTCGTGTCTGACTCTGTGCGACCCCATAGATGGCAGCCCATCAGGCTCCCCCGTCCCTGGGATTCTCCAGGCAAGAACACTGGAGTGGGTTGCCATTTCCTTCTCCAATGCATGAAAGTGAAAAGTCAAAGTGAAGTTGCTCAGTCGTGCCCGACTCTTAGTGACCCCATGGACTGCAGCCTACCAGGCTCCTCCATCCATGGGATTTTAGTCATGTATGGATGTGAGAGTTGGACTGTGAAGAAAGCTGAGTGCCAAAGAATTGATGCTTTTGAACTGTGGTGTTGGAGAAGACTCTTGAGAGTCCCTTGGACTGCAAGGAGATCCAACCAGTCCATTCTAAAGGAGATCAGTCCTGAATATTCATTGGAAGGACTGATGCTAAAGCTGAAACTCCAGTACTTTGGCCACCTCGTATGAAGAGTTGACTCATTGAAAAAGACTCTGATGCTGGGAGGGATTGGGGGCAGGAGGAGAAGGGGATGACAGAGGATGAGATGGCTGGATGGCATCACTGACTCGATGGATGTGAGTTTGAGTAAGCTCCGGGAGTTGGTGATGGACAGGGAAGCCTGGCGTGCTGCGATTCATGGGGTCGCAAAGAGTCGGACATGACTGAGCGACTGAATTGAGGTAAACTGTGCTTTCTTACCTAGTAGAAGTTTAGCTCATTTTTGGTGCATTACAGACAGTATTCAAATACATCTTCGTGTTTCCATTATGGAAATGAAGAAGAAAAATAGCCTTATAATCCCAGTAGGAAGTATATACTACCAAAATATTATTTTCTGTGCATATAAATGTTTATTTTAAAATTCAGAAATGGAATCACTGTTGTAGCCTAAATTTTTAGATTTATTGATATTTAATTGGCATGCAATATACTGCTCCTATTTAAAGTGTAAAATTTAATAACTTTGGACATATTTATACACCGCTAAAACTACTGTCACCACAATCAAGAGAATGATCACAATATATTAATCACTCCTATATATTTCTTGGAAGCTCTTGTGGTCCCTTCCCTCCAATTCCCCCACCCTCATCTCCTCATCCCAGGCATCCACAGGTATGCTTTCCATCACTATAGATTAGATTGTGTTTTCTAGAATTTTATATAAATAGAACTATATAGTATACATTTTTTTGGTGTGAATTTTTTCACTCAGCATGATAATTTTGCGGATTCTTGCATGCTATAGCTAAGAGTAGTTCATTACCTTATAGTACTGAGTAGTATATCTTTGTGTAGATACAGCATTGTTTGTTTATTGCCTGTTGTTGGATGTTTGGATTATTTCCCAATTTCTGTTAATTTACAAAGAAAGCTGCAGTGAACATTCATCTACAAGTCGTGGTAAAGATGTGTGCTCTCATTTTTCTTGGTTAAGATACCTAGCAGTGAAATGGTAGATTATCTGGAAGGTATATGTTTAACTTTTTAAGAAGTTTCCGAACAGTTTTCCTAAGCGGTTGTACCATTTTACGTTTCCATCAGCAGTGTATGAGCCTTTAGTTTTCGTGCATCCTACCAACACTTTGGTAGGATCGGTATTTTTAATTTTAGCCGTTCTAATAGGTATGTAGTATCTTTTTGTTAAATCAAGGATGAATTGTTAGAGTCTTCAACATATGGTGTACTCTTTAAGTCTTTTTTTTTTTTTTAACTGAAATGAAATCACTTAACAAAAGTAACCATGTTAAGGTGAAAAATTCAGTTGCAGTTCAGTACATTCACAGTATTGTATAACTACCACCTTTATTTAGTTTCAAAACTTTCCATTATCCCAAGAGGAAATCCCATCCCCATTAATTAGTTACTCCCCACTTCCCTTTCCCCTCAGCCTTTGGCAACTATCAACATGCTTTCTGTCTCTTACATTTACCTAGTCTGAGTATTTCATATGAACGGAATGATACGATATGTGATCTTTGGTGTTCAACTTCTTGAACTTACTGTAGTGTTTTTGAGGTTCATCCATATTAGCAGATATTAGTACTTCATTCCTTTTTATTTTGGAATAGTCTGTTGTATGGCTGTATCACATATTTTTTGTCCATTCATTAGTTGATGGATATTTAGGTTGTTTTTAATATTTGGCTATTGTGAATGTAGATGCTGTAGACATTCATGTACACGTTTTTTGTGTGGACATATGTTTTCATTGCTTTGGGTATATACCTGTGAGTGGAATATCTGGGTTGTATGGTAAATCTATGTTTAACCATTAGGAAGTGTGAGACTGTTTTCCAAAGAGGCTGCACAGTTTTATTTCCTAACAGCTGAGTTATAAGGATTCCGCTTCTCCACAGTGTGTTCAACACTTGTTACTGTCTGTAGTCATCTAAAGTGGGTATGAACTGGTGTCACTGTTGTGTTGATCCGCATTTCCTTGATGGATAGTGCTTTATGGACATTTGAAGCACAAGTGTTTTTAATCTTGATGAAGTCCAGTTTATATATTTTTTCTTTTGTTGCACCTTCAGTGTGACATCTAAGAAAGCTTTGCCAAATTCAGAGTCTCAAAGATTTACTCCAGTATTTTGTTCCAAGAGTTTCATAGTTTTAGCTATTGCATTTAAGCTGATGATCTGTTTTATTTTTGTGTGTGGTGTGAGGGAGAAGTCCAGTTTCATGCTTTTGCATGTGGATATGCAGTTGTGGAAAACTGTCTTTTGGTTTTAATTTATTTCCTTAAAGACTGATGTTGTTGAGTATCTTTTTTTAATTAAAATTCTTTCCAGCTTTACTGAAATATAATTTGCATATAACATGTAGGTTTAAAGTGTGCAATCTATATTAAAGTATATAATGTATATATTTTGAAATGATCACCACGATAAATTTAATTAACACATCCATCACTTCATCTAATTGTAATTTTTTTTTTGTAGTGAGAACGTTTAAATTCTACTGCCCTAGCAACTTTCAAGTATATAATACACTATTGTTAACTGTAGTCACCATGATGTATGTATTAGATCCCCAGAGCCATTTCATCTTATAACTGTATTGAGTATCTTTTGTTTGCTTTTTTGCCATCTGTGTATTTTCTTTAGTGATATATCTTCTACTTTTTCATTTAATATGTCATGGACTGAAATCTTAAGTATGTAGATCATTCAGTTATTGACATAGAAAGAGATCTCATTTCATAATCCTTTTAATGATGGAATAGTATTTAATTTCATGAATATATTATGATTTTTAAATGTTATACCTTGAAGGTGGTTATTTACTATTAAAAAAGCTATTACCCTGTACTCTTATTTGACAGAAGTAAGTACTTAGGTTTCCCTGGTAGCTTGGACGGTAAAGCATCTGCCTACAATGCGGGAGACCCGGGTTCGATCCCTCGGTC
>NW_011494835.1:12257945-12258106 GCF_000754665.1 Bison bison bison | reverse complement strand
CATATTCAAAAGCAGAGACATTACTTTGCCAACAAAGGTCTGTCTAGTCAAGGCTATGGTTTTTCGAGTAGTCATGTATGGACGTGAGAGTTGGACTGTGAAGAAAGCTGAGTGCCGAAGAATTGATGCTTTTGAACTGTGGTGTTGGAGAAGACTCTTGA
>NW_011494835.1:12253581-12257845 GCF_000754665.1 Bison bison bison | reverse complement strand
GAGGAGCCCCATGGGCTACAGTCCATGGGGTCGCAAAGAGTCGGACACGACTGAGCGACTTCTATATATCTATAAAGTATTTAGAAGTCTAAGTATTGGGGCCAAAAGTATGTGTTCTTAAGGTTTTTGATAATTATTGCTAAATTGCCTTCAAGAAAGATCATACTCCAATAGTGGGAGCGTTTGAAAGGGTTAGAAAAACCTGTGGAAGCATAGATCTTGACTAGATCACACTTATTTCTTGACTAACTTTCATGTCTCTAAGAACATGGTAGCTTTTTTTTTCCTTCTGATTCATATTTCTTAATATTGCTGAGATTTAGAGCTGCATTACTTAGTGCATTTCTGCTCTGTGTGTCTGTAAATCCCACATCTTTTAAGGCTGAAGCTAATGTGGCCCTCCTCAATGAAATCTTCCAGCACCAGAGTGTAAATTTATTCTAAGCATGCACTACATTTTATATATCCGTCTTTGAATTACAGAACCTCCCACTGTGCCTGGCATCAGTACTGACTAGTTAAATTATCCGTGGATCAAATCAGATTTCTTGTCTATGTTATATTCTATAGTGTATTTTTCATATTAATGCTAATTTCAATTTAAATAGTTTATTGGTCTGATTATATCCCTAACTTCTAGCATTAAATGAGAGATCCAAGTTGTGTCTGAAATCTAGATGTCATCAACACATATGTTAAAATAACTTTTTGTGTCTTTCACAATTTTGTGATCTCAAATGCACAACTATATAAGCCTGATTGTTTTTAATGTCTAGAATTACAGAATGAAATATTTTATTAAACTTTAGCTCAAGATTTTTAAAAAAAGATTTTTCCATTAAGTTGCAGTAACTGTAAGTATGGTTCAATTAAGATTGTGTTATAAGTTGACTTTAACAACATCTATTAGGTAGCCGGCCAAAATTAAAATGGAACTTAGTTATTTCTTTCAAAAATAGTTTATCTGTTGCCTTTAGACTTACAGATTTGTCCATCAAACAGTGAAGACATGTTTCATGTAACCAGATATCTAGGAAATTTTTAAAAATTAGAATCTTCTTAAAGAGTTGGACACAACTGAATGACTGAATTGAACTAATGTTAAATTCAAATTAGTAAGTAAATGTATTACTTACTTTTATGTAAAAGCAGAAATGACTATTCTACTGCCAGTATTAGAATTCTTGAAGTAGTCCTTCAGAATTGATGAATATGTAAGAGGACATTTTTATGAAGATCAGTGCAGGCTGTTTTTCAAAGAAAGTCTGGGGAAGTATTTTTGCAACTTGAACAGCACTAATGCAGCAATTTGAGCTATTTGGGGGCTTGGCCAGCACACTGATGCCCAGAAAATGTCTGGGCTGACTCCTTGCCAGATGCACATTTGACCTAATAAAGGAGAAACTAAAGTGACCAACCATTCACTGCCAATTTTAGTTTCCGTTGGACTTAATTCTAAAAACTAGAGCATAAATAGATAACAGTCTACAAATTCAATTATTTAGAGAAAATGCAGATTTATCTAAAATTATATTTCTTATTGTAGTATAGTTCTGTACATTTTTACTGATGGTAGTAAATAAAAAGGCATTAAAGTTTGAGTCTTTCTGATTTCCGAAGGTTTATGCCCAGCAGGTGTGACACTTTCAAGCTCACACCAAATGGGTGAGCTGTGATTTAAGAATTGCCTAATACTGTCCTCCTGCGTAGGTTTCTGTCTTGGAAGACTGCTTTATAGACCCACTATGAAGGGACAGTGTGGTCAGTGGCTCAGTCGTGTCCTACTCTTTGTGGTCCGATGGATTGTAGCCCGCAAGGCTCCTCTGCCTGTGAAATTTTCCAGGAAAGAATACTGGAGTGGGGTGCCATTCCCTACTATACGGGATCTTCCCAACCCAGGGATCGAACCTGCATCTCTTGCATCTCATCTCCTGCAGTTGCAGGCAGATTCTTTACCACTAGTGCCATCTGGTAAGCCTATGCTTTGTGTTTGAGTCTTTGTCATATGTGTTGTTTCCCTCAAAGAGAGGTATTGTCAGTGGATTTAGTTGAACTAAATTTAAATTAAAATTTTAAATTATCTAAATTAAATTTGATGATGATTTTGCGTTCCTGGTGATAGTGCTGAACATTATGAGAGCATGTCTTAACAAAAATGTATTTAGTGTCAGTAAAATGTTTCTGTTTAGTATTTTAAAGTGGAAAAGATATTTTTTTTTACCTTACTGGTAATGACTACCTTTTATTTAAAAGAGTGAAAATAGTAATTCACACACTTAATACCAGTATCCTGCTGCTGCTAAGTCGCTTCAGTCGTGTCCGACTCTGTGCGACCCCATAGACGGCAGCCCACCAGGCTCCCCCTTCCCTGGGATTCTCCAGGCAAGAACACTGGAGTGGGTTGCCATTTCCTTCTCCAATGCATGAAAGTGAAAAGTCAAAGTGAAGTCGTTCAGTCGTGTTCGACTCTTAACGACCTCATGGACTGCAGCCCACCAGGCTCCTCTGTTCATGGGATTTTCCAGGCAAGAGTACTGGAGTGGGGTGCCATCGCCTTCTCCGACCAGTATCCTAACGAAAGTTAAAAAGTAAAGGAACAGTTTATTCCCAATGAACTGTATAAAAGATGGTATAATGATGATAGAAGTATGGTTACCAGTTACACAGAATTCATTTTGAAAAAACAAATTGCGCTGATTTGTTAACATACCTTTTGAGGACTTTAACATTTCTAATTAGAGAGATAAAGTGGGAAAAGCATCTTAGGACATTACTCTGGAGTTCAGGCTTATGTGACTTGTCTGTAGAGCGTCACAGAGACTTACGTAGAGATGGTGAAACAACTTCGTTTAATAGAGTGGGCACTCTTGTGCTAACTGTGTATGTTATTGCAGCATAGGAGAGTGTGTATCCAGTGTGCCGTCGTCCAGTGTCAGATCACGGGTTCTGAATCACTGTTTGCCATCAGCACTTTTCTCTCCAAAGCTGCCAGACTGAGGGTAGAGCTACTGTGACAGAGTTTTAACTTGCTAGATAGCCTGAGAGGAGAAACTATGTTCATTGTTCTGTTATTGGAGAATCCTTGGAGAACTATTTGCCACTGCTTAGTGAAACCTAAATGTTCAGCCAGTAATCCAAATGAGGAGTGACCCGGCCTTTGAGGTCAGGGCTAAGCACTGAGAAATCAAATACGTGTGTGCTTTAAAAAGCAGGCTCATTTGGATTGCAAATGATATTATAGTTACCTTTATTCCTCACTCAAATTCAGTCACAAAATTTAAAATCGAGTACTCCAATTAGTGATTTCAGAGGTCTTTTTGCTCATGACTAAAAATGAAAATAAAATATATTTATCAGAGATGCTTCTGTGTTTTCATATTTTCATTGACTTTTTATTTTTATTTTTTTTGCATGATATGGTTTTATTTATTTATTTTTTAATTTTTAAATTTTATTTTACTTTTAAACTTTACAAATTGTATTAGTTTTGCCAAATATCAAAATGAATCCGCCACAGATATACATGTGTTCCCCATCCTGAACCCTCCTCCCTCCTCCCTCCCCATACCATCCCTCTGGGTCATCCCAGTGCACTAGCCCCAAGCATCCAGTATTGTGCATCGAACCTAGACTGGCAACTCGTTTCATACTTGATATTATACATGTTTCAATGCCATTCTCCCAAATCTTCCCACCCTGTCCCTCTCCAAGAGTCCATAAGACTGTTCTATACATCAGTGTCTCTTTTGCTGTCTCATACACAGGGTTATTGTTACCATCTTTCTAAATTCCATATATATGCGTTAGTATACTGTATTGGTGTTTTTCTTTCTGGCTTACTCCACTCTGTATAATAGGCTCCAGTTTCATCCACCTCATTAGAACTGATTCAAATGTTTTCTTTTTAATGGCTGAGTAATACTCCATTGTGTATATGTACCACAGCTTGCTTATCCACTCATCTGCTGATGGACATCTAGGTTGCTTCCATGTCCTGGCTATTATAAACAGTGCTGCGATGAACATTGGGGTACACGTGTCTCTTTCCCTTCTGGTTTCCTCAGTGTGTATGCCCAGCAGTGGGATTGCTGGATCATAAGGCAGTTCTATTTCCAGTTTTTTAAGGAATCTCCACACTGTTCTCCATAGTGGCTGTACTAGTTTGCATTCCCACCAACAGTGTAAGAGGGTTCCCTTTTCTCCACACCCTCTCCAGCATTTATTGCTTGTAGACTTTTGGATAGCAGCCATTCTGACTGGTGTG
>NW_011494835.1:12195985-12253481 GCF_000754665.1 Bison bison bison | reverse complement strand
TTTCTCCCATTCTGAAGGCTGTCTTTTCACCTTGCTAATAGTTTCCTTTGATGTGCCGAAGCTTTTAAGTTTAATTAGGTCCCATTTGTTTATTTTTGCTTTTATTTCCAATATTCTGGGAGGTGGGTCATAGAGGATCCTTCTGTGATGTATGTCAGAGAGTGTTTTGCCTATGTTCTCCTCTAGGAGTTTTATAGTTTCCTCTAAAGTCAGGAATAAGACAAGGGTGCCCACTTTCACCATTACTATTCAACATAGTTTTGGAAGTTTTGGCCACAGCAATCAGAGCAGAAAAAGAAATAAAAGGAATCTAAATTGGAAAAGAACAAGTAAAACTCTCACTATTTGCAGATGACATGATCCTCTACATAGAAAACCCTAAAGACTCCACCAGAAAATTACTAGAACTAATCAATGACTATAGTAAAGTTGCAGGATATAAAACCAACACACAGAAATCCCTTGCATTCCTATACACTAATAATGAGAAAACAGAAAGAGAAATTAAGGAAACAATTCCATTCACCATTGCAACAGAAAGAATAAAATACTTAGGAATATATCTACCTAAAGAAACTAAAGACCTATATATAGAAAACTATAAAACACTGGTGAAAGAAATCAAAGAGGACACTAATAGATGGAGAAATATACCATGTTCATGGATTGGAAGAATCAATATTGTGAAAATGAGTATACTACCCAAAGCAATTTATAGATTCAATGCAATCCCTATCAAGCTACCAACGGTATTCTTCACAGAGCTAGAACAAATAATCTCACAATTTGTATGGAAATACAAAAAACCTCGAAGAGCCAAAGCGACCTTGAGAAAGAAGAACAGAACTGGAGGAATCAACCTGCCTGACTTCAGGCTCTACTACAAAGCCACAGTTATCAAGACAGTAAGGTACTGGCACAAAGACAGAAATATAGATCAATGGAACAAACTAGAAAGCCCAGAGATAAATCCATGCACATATGGACATCTTATCTTTGACAAAGGAGGCAAGAATATACAATGGATTAAAGACAATCTTTTTGACTTTTTATTGTTGTAGTAAAATATTGTGTATGTAGTAAACTATTGTGTATGTATTCCCAGCTCAGGATCTTCACTCATACTGATGACTTTTTGGCATTCTTTCTGCCTAGTTAACCCCTGGGCTTTCTGAGTCACCTAGTTGACCCCTAGACTGGTGGAGATACCTGTATTATTCTCTCTCATAATGCCTTGCTTTAAAAAAAGGTAGGACACTTATGAGAATTATATTTAAGTACTGTAGTTACAATAATTATTAAATTAGTGTCTACTTTCTATGCTAACTTCACCAAGGCAGATACTGTGTTTTTCCTGTTCACTGCCATATTGCCTATTTCCCACTGCTTTCTTGGTGTATAAATGGATATGTACAGAATAAATATGGCTTGCATCTATTGCAAGATGAGGAAGGGGAAACTGAAGCAGGAGGGAAGATCTCTGAATAATACATAAAGTTTTGAGTGTTTTTTTCCCCCTCTTCAGCTATTTTGGAAATAGATTCTTCACACTTAGTGTGTGACTCGTCACAAAATGGTTATGTTTTTGATCAAAGCTCTTTTCACTTAATTATGTGATCTTATTAACTGTCTAATATTTTACTCTCATTTAGCATTTAGCTAAAACAACAACTGTAAAAGCTGTTAATGGTATAAATACTGAGAGAAGAAACTTTACTCATAGGTTTTTAATTGCAGATTATTTCATGGAATTGTTTAGGATTGAGCATTGTGGTCTACTTGAGTAGGTAAAGGAATTTTATTCATATAAATGAGAGCTTGAACACTGTAAAAATGATTTGAGATAAGATTGATTAGAGCAAATGTTAACCAAAATGTATATAATAGATGTTTCTGGAAAAAGAAGCTATATCTATAGAAGATAAAAAGGTAGAAATGATGTTTTGGATACTCAGGCTTTTATATGCCATAAAATAAGTTATGAAATTACATTTATTTTTTAATTTTTTTATTTGCTTCTACTAATTTTGAAAATATAAAATATAAAGAAAAAAAATCATGAAGTTGCTCATAGTCACATCTAATCCCTCCTGGTAATTCCTGTTGACACTTAGAAAAACATATTTTCTAAATTTGTTAAAAAATTTTTAATTCTTTCAGATATCATAATACTTACACAAAAATTGGTCTTTGATGTTCTAATACAGTATTATTCAAAGTGTTGTTCTAGAGAGTTGTCAGTTTGTGGTAATGTAAGTTCAGACATTGAGAGTATTTAGAAATTTTTATAGCATTTTGAGTTAGTAATTTTATGTCTGTTGGATCTAACAATAAAAATTTGGTGCTTACATTTTATATATTTTAAAAATTATTTTTCTGATAATTTGTTGTATTTTTATGAAAGTATTGATCTGAAACAGATTGGAAGTTTTAAAAAACTGGCTCTCTGCAAATCTTTTGAGGAGCCATGTTCTATGTTAGTTTATTGATCATTTATATTTCATTGATCAGTCATATTCCTGTCTTACTAGCCTCCTTAGAGAGAAAGTCCAGTCATCATTTATCAAGGGCTCCCGAGACAATCATACCAAAATTAAAATGTTGGGAGGAAGCAGGGTATTCCCCTATCTAGGAAGGCAGGAACTGGGCAGTCTACTCTGCTCCCAGATGAGCCTTTGAGTTAGACTCTGGAGTGAGCTTAGTTCAGTAGGAGAATTGCAGGGATTTTAAAATGAAAGGAAATTAGGGGCCAGGGAGGTGGTGGTGATCCTGTGTTTTCTGCCACTTTCCCTCTCTTCCTTTACTTCCTCTTTCCTCCTTCTCTTCTTTTTTCTTCCTGCCTCCTCATCTTCTACTTCCTCTGTCTTCCTTCCTTTTTGGTCTGGATGGCTAGAAATTTTGATGGAGGAGTGTGTGTGTGTGTGTGTGTGTGTGTGATGTATGGATGCCTGTTGAATGTGTGTGTGTTTGTGTGCGATGTATTGTTGTTGGTTACCAGGGTAGCAATTTAGAGCTAAGCTTTAAGGGAGAGAGATTTCCCTCCTGCTTTATCTGGTCTAGTTTATCTGAATAGTAGGGACAGATAGATGGGACTTAGGAAGTACTCTGAGAGTGCAACATGTGCATTTGGCTGGAGTGTGCCATGTGTTATCTCAGGAGGGAGAGTGGCAGACGATGTGCCAGGTGGGAGGGCAGCCCAGCAGGGTCACAGGATGGACTTTGGAATCACACTGTCTGGGTTTAGGCCTCAGCACTGTGACCTTAGACTAGTAACTTAAGCTCTCTGTGTCTTAGTTTCCTCACTTATAGATTAAGAATGGTAGTACTTTATCGCATCTTTGTGAGGCTAAATAAATAAATGCCATCTAACTCTGCAATGTTGCTTCCCCTTTCCTCCTCCTCCTCTTCTGTATTATTAGCATCAAGCCTATACCAGGCAACATGTTGCAATAGATTTCTGTGGGTGTTGCCACTGGTGCGGGATGGGCACATAGTCAGATTTCTTCCTTCCTAGTTTACCATTTTGAAAGTTTTGTTGATTTTTAAATCAACAGACAGAAGTTTGTGATAGTGACTATCTTTGTGTTTTCAAGATTAGAGGTATTAGATGTTAGATATTTCCGAAATTATTTTCTGTATCTCCATGGAACCAATAGTCACAAAACAGGCATAGGAAAATATATTGTTAGAGTGGCAAGACACCTTGCCTTATACAATTCAAACTCTCTCCTCTCCCCCACCACTTATTTTCTTAAATAGCTCAACAGACTCGAGACAGATGTGCTCAGTGTGCGTGTACTTGTTTTGAAAATAACTTTCTTGAGTGTTAATTCAGTATTTAAATTATTACTACAAGAGGATTCCTTAACCTTTCTTTAGCCAGTAGAATTTTTAATTAAGATGGTTATTTTCCACTGATCTCTCCCCAAATAATATTGTTTTATAATAGCTTTTCATCATGTATCAATAGAAGGAAGATGTTTTTGATGATACAACTTCACATTGCAACAAAAATAGCAGTAATATTATCCAGGTTATGTGTGAATATATTTTAGAGATCTGCCAAGTTTCTCCTCTAGGTATTTGTATCTGTCACTTGGCCACCAGAAGGAATTTTTTTCTTAACCAGTTAAACCACTCAAACTCTGATGATAATCCTGTTTTAAGAGGCCCAAACATCTGCTTATGTGTACCCGTTTCAGTATCTGAGACTTGCTTCTTATAACTTCCAGGAAAGTTATTAAAACAGCTAACTCCAGACTGCTTGGTGTCCTCCCCCTTTTTTCTTTTACTCTTTTGTTTCTGTGAGCTCCTAAGCTGCAGGTTGTGACTTTGGCTGTCTAACATCTAGTTACTTAATGTGAGAGTTTATATTTATCGTATATGGAATGATAGGAAGTTAGCTGCATTTAGCTCACACAACATCTCTTTATTCCTATTTGAAGTGATTACTGTTACATCATTAGGGGACAATTTAAATATCCATATAGGGATGATATACAATCCCCTGTATATCAGTCAGTTCTTTCTGGCCTGAGAGACCTCCTCCACTCTTGGTTCTTCCATTTACCAGTATCATCACAGTTTAACAGAAAGTTATTTTACTTCTTTTTGAAATTATTTTGAAGCTCTGATTACTATTTATTTTGATAATATATCAATAAATTCAGTTTCTCTGAGCTCTAGCTAGATTGAAACTCATATATCATTTAGCATCTGCTGTGGTAACACAAAAAACGTTTGCAATCTGATTGAGATGACTGATGTGTAATGAGAACCAGAACTTGATGATTAGATTACTCCCATGAAGAAAGACCATTTACAATGTGTGACTAAAATTGTATAATGGTTTCTTGCATCTGGCTATTTCCTCACCAGTAATTTATTGTGTACTTTGCTTCTCCTTTTCAGATTCATATATCTCTTGGGTAGTACCTATGGCATGTGGCTATCTACCTTATGCTTAGACATACCCGGGAATAGAAATTTTATTACTTTGCAAGGAAATCATCTTATTCTGGAATGTTCTGAATGTTTTCAGGTCCTTATCTGTGCTGAGAACTGAAATTTCTCTTTTTGGAACATGCACCTGTAGACTCTTGTTCCTGCCTAGAGGATTTTTAGATTCTTGGGTCATCACTCAGACCTTATAAATCAGAATCTCTTGTAATGAGTCTCTATAACCTACACTTTACAAAAGTGCCCTGAGAGATTTTGATCAGCCAAAGGTAGGAGTCACTGCTTTGTAAAACACAGTAATTCTAGTATACTATTATATACACCCAATCTTTTCAATACCATCCATTTTTTTCATAAGTAATTCCTGGTATGCTGTAACTTCTGGATCTTGTACTTTTCTGACTGTGGTTATTTCTCTATTCTTGAATTATACATAATATTCCTTATACCATTTAAACATACAAAGTATAATAGGTCTAACACTTTCCCTATAGTGGATAGTAATTTTTTTGTTATGCAGTCCAAGATTATGTCCACCCTAATGGCAGAAAGCGAAGAGGAACTAAGGAGCATCTTGATGAAGGTGAAAGAGGAGGGTGAAAAAGCTGGCTTAAAAGTCAGCTTCAAAAAACTAAGATCATGACATCAGGTCCCATCACTTCATGGCAAATAGATGGGGAAAAAATGGAAACAGTGACAGACTTTATTTTCTTGGGTTCCAAAATTACAGTGGATGATGACTGCAGCCATGAAATTAAAAGACGCTTGCTCCTTGGAAGAAAAGCTGTGACAAACCTAGGCAGCGTATTAAAAAGCAGAGACATTACTGTGCCGACAAAGGTCTGTCTAGTCAAAGCTATGGTTTTTCCAGTAATCGTGTACGGATGTGAGAGTTGGACTGTGAAGAAAGCTGAGCACCAGAGAATTGATGCTTTTGAACTGTGGTGTTGGAGAACACTCTTGAGAGTCCCTTGGACTGCAAGGAGATCAAACCAGTCCATTCTAAAGGAGATCAGTCCTGAATATTCATTGGAAGGACTGATGCTGAAGCTGAATCTTCAATAATTTGGCCACTTGATGCATCAATAATTCGGCTTGATGCAAAGAGCTGACTCATTGGAAAAGACCCTGATGCTGGCAAAGATTGAGGGCAGGAGGAGAAGGGGGCGACACAGGATGAGATGGTTGGATGGCATCATCAACTCAATGGACAACTCAATCCATGAACATGCTGCTGCTGCTGCTAAGTCGCTTCAGTTGTGTCCGACTCTGTGCGACCCCATAGATGGCAGCCCACCAGGCTCCTCTGTTCCTAGGATTCTCCAGGCAAGAATACCGGAGTTGGTTGCCATTTCCTTCTCCCTCAATAGACATGAGTTTGAGTAAACTCTGAGAGATGGTAAAGGGCAAGGAAACCTGGAGTGCCACAGTCTATGGGGTTGCAGAGAGTCAGAGATGACTGAGCAACTGAACAGCAACCAAGAATACGTTACTACTTAAAAATAATAAAACCCCTAACAAACTGTGACTTTGTTGACTCAAAGTTGTGACATGGCCTTCTAAAATCTTTTTTCTGAACTCCTTGTTAAGCCTTCCAAATTCTATTGAATTTCTCTTAGAATTTTTTTTGCTTTTGAATACTGGGTTATAGATTTATTCTTTTACATTTCTGTATCTTCACGTTAAGAAAGAGCTTTTAAGTCTTCTTTCCACAATCCAGCATACTACTCTTCTTTCTACCTGTTTTTTTTAAACATTTATGAATTGGTATACACACATATTAAGTCTATAAAAAGTTGTTGGAAACAGATATTCAGTCGGCTCTAAGAAATAGAGCTAGTGTTATTCTTTTAAATTTTTATTGAAGTTTAGTTGATTTGCTATTTGTTAGTTTCAAGTGTACAGCAAAGTGAATCAGTTGTGCATATTCATATATCTACTTGTTTTTAGATTTTTTTCCCCCATATAGGCTGTTACAGAATATTGAGCAGAGTTCCCTGTGCTCTACAATAGGTCCTTATTATTTATCTATTTTATATATAACAATGTGTATATGTTAATTCCAGTCTCCCAGTTTATCCCTGCCCCTTCCTTATCCCCTGGTAACCATAAGCTTGTTTTCTACGTATTGATTCTTTTTTTATTTGAAGTATAGTTGACTTACAATGTTCCGTTACATTCAGTTGTACAGCATAGTGACTTGATATTTTTGTAAGTATTACATTAATACTTAAGAAGTTTGAGCAAGCTCTAGGAGATGGAGAAAGACAGGGAAGCCTGGCATGCTGCAGCCCATGGGTCACAAAGAGTTGGGCACAACTGAGTGACTGAACAACAGCAACAGCTTCACATACCGTGCAGTTATGAGTGTTATCATAAACTGTGTCCCCTATCCTATACGTTACATCCCCACGACTTACTTCTTTTATAACTGGTATTTTGTACCTTGTAGTCGCCATCAGCCATTTTGCCCATCTTCCTACACCCATCCCCTCTTGCAGTGACTAGTTAATTCTCTGTATTTATGAGTCTGTTTCAGTCTTATTATATTTGTTCACTAGTTTTGTTTTTTAGATTCCACATAGAAGTGAAAACACATATACAGTATTTGGCTTTCTCTGTTTAACTTATTCACTTAGCACAGTACCCTCTTGGTTCATCCATGTTGTTGCAAATGGAGAGTAATAATCTATTTTATGTATGCACACACACACACACACACACACACCCCACTTCTCCTTTATCCATTAATCTATTGATGGACATATTTTGGTTACTGTAAACAGTGCTGCAATGAACATGGGGACGCATATATGTTTTCAAATCAGTGTTTTCATTTTCCTTGGATAAATAGTCAAAGTGGAATTACTGGATTGTGTAGCAGTTATGCTCTTAATGCTTTGGGAAGCCTCCATACTGTTCTCCATTGCACGTTTACCACTTTATTTACGTTCCCACCAGCAGTGCATGAGGATTACCTTTTCTCCACATCCCCACTAATAATACCTGTCCTTTTCAAACTACTCCAACAAATTGTTGCTGACATTTTTTATGATTGTGGAGTAATTATCAAGTGAAAATCAGAAAGAGTTCATTCATTTCATCAAATACCTAAATATAGTTGTAGATTTTGAGTGAAGAAAATAATTTTTTCAACTAGGTCTGGGTCATGTCTTCCAGTTTTTAGTGTTTTTGTGTGTTTTATATGCTTTAAGGAGGAACGTTTTTGGTTTGAGAATTTCTTTGGTAGGGCAGAATGCCTAGTGTCTCTCCATCACTTGTTGCTTCCATACAAAATAAAATATAACAAAAAAAAAAAACCCATTTATTCAAAATATCTTTACTCTTGAAATTTGCTATAACTCTCCAGAGAATTCTCAGTAAAAAATTGTTTCCATCCCATTGTTTTTTGCCAGAACCATTTTTAGTCCATGAAGTGTGCCTTTGATTGAAGAATCTGTTGCAAAGAATCTGTTGCAAAGAATATGTTTCTTACCTGAGTGTTTCCGAGTTATTAGACATCACATGTGAGCACATTGGTTTCTAGTTTAAGTCTATAATGTTGAATAGTGTTTCTGGGGAACTTAGTGGACTAGTTTACAGGTTTTTGCTCCTGGAGAAATAATTTTCTAACTCAAATAATATTGTAACGTAGTGTGCTATTTTCCATCTTGCTTGGAAGTTGGGGACATGGCTTACAGTAATTGCCAGTGAAGAAGAATAACTAACCAGAGGGTTGCCAGGTAGATTTTCTTGGAAATGTATTCTTAATATTTAACTTTTCTTTTTTTCCCCTGGGCAAATATTTAACTTTTTGAGTGGATATTTGCATATATGGAGGTAGTGAAAGTGAAGTTGCTCAGTTGTGTCTGACTCTTTGCAACGCCATGGACTATAGCCTACCAGGCTCCTCTGTCCATGGGGTTTTCCAGGCAATAGTACTGGAGTGGATTGCCATTTCCTTCTCCAGGGTATATGGAGGTAATGTTAAGGCAAATGTGTTTTGGAAGAGATGGAAGAGCAAATGTTGCTTTTTTCATTTGCTATCTTTGTTGTTTTGCATGTGGAATGGAAACTTTTGTAAAACTTGTAAAAAAAAGTGCCTAGCATAGTGCCTGGCATGTGGTGAATAGTCAATAAATGGTAGTCTTGTAAGTATTGTGTTAATTACGTATACTTTTAACAATTAATGATATAACTCTGTTACCTCCCCTTACCTGTCCCCTCTCCTCCACATAGTTTCTCTGTGTCACACGCATCTCACACACACACACACACACACACACACACACACACACACAGAGGCATGCATGCAAGATATCTTATGTCCTGATATATATCATGTACTCACTATTTGGTGAAAGAATGGACTTTTTGTGAATTCTTGTTAATAATCTAACTCAAAGTCTTTTAAGTAATACATTGATCTTCTATCATTCAATAGTGGTAGTATTGATATTTTTGATTTATACAAAAAAAACTCTATACAGATTTTTAACCTCTACCTCCACCTTTCTAGATTCACCAGAAAATTCTTCCTTTCTTTAACAATAATGGCTCAGTCTTAATCCTTATGTTTAAGTGACCCTGGGCTCTTACTCTGAAGTCCTGATG
Organism: Bison bison bison; assembly: GCF_000754665.1. NCBI lineage: Eukaryota > Metazoa > Chordata > Mammalia > Artiodactyla > Bovidae > Bison > Bison bison. The sequence continues at coordinate 12,243,908 of NW_011494835.1, read as the reverse complement.
TAGTATTCAGGAAACAGGTGAAGATGGCACGGCAGACAGTGTGCTTGAGGCGTATTCTACAGGCAGACCAGACCTTAGTCCCCTCCGCTCGCTCTCGCCCACCTCTGTGCAGACTGCACCACTGGGAATGGTGACACTGCTTAATAGACTTTCCCTGACTGCTGTCAGCACTGTGCCCCCTGCCAAGTCGCAACCAGAACTAAGACACAGTATTTCAGTTGCACTGGAACAAGAATCCTTCAGTGTTGCTCTAATTTCTTTTACTGTTAGTTTAAAAAAGGAAAAAAAAAAAATAGTGGTGCTGACATGAGAACATTTCCTTTCCATGTCTGGCTGCTGTTTGTGATCGTGTGTTTGCTTTCTGTGGAGGGAATAAAACATCTAGGGTAAATCAATGTTTTGTGGCTACAGACCTGCTAGAAGTGATATACCATCATATGGTGCTATCTCCATAGAAGCCAACTGTGCAGGCTGGATAGCTGGGCTAGAAAAATAAACCTGGGATGGTAGGAAAAGGCACAGGAGACCCATAAAGGGGTGTTGATGGTAGTTCTGACCTAAACAAAGTGAGATGGAAGGAAAGGATTCCCAGGATTTTTTGTTTCCCTCAATAAATCCCAAGAAGGGTAAATAAAATAATTCCATGTACAGAAATGTTAAATCCCTGGGTCTAAGCGTTGATGAGTCTTAGTTCTGAAAGGCTACAACTGTACCAAGGAAGCTGAGATTGCACTTTCAGAGATGGAAATGGGGTGAAGACTTACCCGTCTTCTTTGAGGGATGAGATAAAGTGCATGGTAGAAAAAGCCCAGAAAGGAACCAGGAGTTGACAGGCATGGATTTCTTGGAAACAGCATGGTATCCAGGAGTGATAGTTGTAAATGTAAGCAGTCTTCCAAGAAGACCCACATGAGTTGATGTGGAAGCAACTTGTAGGCTTCAATTCTTCTGAAGTTATTTATCGTCACATACTGTTCCGTCTATTGTATGCTTGACATGTGATTAGTTTATCTGCATGTTTATATGTTGATTCTCTCTTTCCTGTTGACTGAAGTGAAGTTCCATGAGGGCAAGGACTCGTTTTGTTTGTTGTATCACCATGTCTAGAATAGCCTGGACACGGTAGATGCCTGACAAGTATTTGTTAAATGATGGAATAAATGAGTATTTGCTTTCCCCATTAATCTAATAATTTATTCTTGTTGTCGTTAGCATCTGCTCCATACGTCCTCACTCAGTAGATGTATGATGAATGAATGAAGGCATAATTCAGCATTAAATGCCAGAGGGCTCAACTGCTACCAGTGGGAAGAAGATTCTTGTTGAGACTAATTCATTCTGAAAGAAAAACTCATTTGGGATCTGAAAAAGTAGATAAAACTAGATTCTCTTCTCTCCTAATTAGCTCCAAAATCGAGCCTTTTGAGTTTTTGTTGTTGACACAGTTTCAACATGTCAACAACATGGGTGTTTTTGAAAAGCACCCATGTTTGCCGTTTTAGTGTTTTATAATAGAGAAATAAGAGTAAAGAATAATATGTGTGAAGTAATTGGAGAAAAGCACAAAATTTATTTTAGTGCCTGAGTAATGGATACTAATTGTAATGACTTTAGACTAATGAGAGGTTGTTAAGTCTTTGTAAATATTTATTATGATTTATAGTTGAAAGGGACCCTAGAACATTTGATCCAACTCTCTTTACAACTGAGCAGAATGAGGCCGGAGGGGTAAGTGATTTGGCAAAGGTCACAGGGTTTGTTAGTAGTAGAATTAGAATTACCCTCAGGTTTCTTTTACAAAACTAAGGATTGCAAGGGTGTGGATAATGGACACTATCATACGAAGTTTGCAGAATTGTAAATGTCTGCAAATATTCTTGCTGCCAGTCTAGAGTCATGGATCAAACATCTTAATGTGCATACCTTTTTAGAAATAATTCCTAAAGAAAAAGTCAGAAGTGTGCCAAAATAAAGGTGCAGTATTATTCATCACTTTAACATGAGCCCGCAAAGTAGAAGTAGGTTGAATTATTAAATAATAGCCTATTTACAAAATACCTTTAATTGCCTGTGTGGTGACTCATCAGATGTATGTTATATGTTACATTTAAGTCTTGCTACAAGGAATAAAAAGAAATAAAAGATATAGTCCTTGCCTAGAAGGAGCATCCTTGCTGATCTGCTCACCTGCCAACTGTCAGTTATAGACTGAAATGAAATAAGGTTAGAAATGAAGAGTAAGTATCTAGGAACTGTCATAGTTGGACAGAGCAATTTTATGTCTGTTGAGTCTGATGATAAAAAATTTTCTTTTATTTTGAGTGATTTCTTTGAGTTTGTTTTTTCAGTACTTTATTGTAGATTACAGAAGAATTGGTAAAGGCAAATGTGGGTGGGAGGGGACTTCCCCATAAGTGGTGTCCTCCACCACGGATGGTTCGAGGAGCACTGCTCTCTGGAGAGCTGCATACCGGTGGGAAAAGTGAAATAATAGAAACCAGTAGATGAGGGGAAGGGCCATGCCTGTTCTCAGAATTCAGTATTGAAGGTAGTGCCTCATTGAAATAGACCCTTATTAAATGCTAGTGATTTATGCTATGAAGATTTTAAAAGTTTAAAAGCGAGTCCCCATTTTTTTAAGCTATACTTACCTGCCACTTAGACTTCCCTGGTGGCTTGAGGCAGTAAAGAATCCGCCTGCAAAGCGGGAGACCTGGGTTTGATCCTTGGGTCAGGAAGATCCCCTGTAAAAGGAAATGGCTACCCACTCTAGTATGTATGTCTGGGAAATCCCCATGGACAAAGGAGACTGGCGGGCTACAGTCCATGGGATCTCAAGAGTCGGACACGACGGAGTGACTAACTCTTTAACTTACTTGATATTAGCACATGAAATCATGATTTTGCACCACTTTGCTTAAATATTAATAATTCTGTTCTGAGTTATTAAATTTTCTTGATGCTGACAGATTTTTTTGTTTTGTTTTGAAACATGTTTAGCTTGTGGGTTTTGAAAGCTTGTGATTTGTTTCCCCTGTCATGGAAATACGCTAACACTGGTGGTTTAGGAACCACACTTTGAGAAACACTGTTCTGAGGTTTCATTAAATCATTAGTTCTTAACATTTGGTCATAGATGCCTTTGAGAATTTGGGGAAAACCATGGACCAATCTCAGTGGAAAATACATGTATACTTAAACACAGTTTGCATACAATTTTGAGGGGGATTCATCTCATCATTGAGAAGAACCTTATGAGAAGGGAGGGTTGAAATGTGTGAATTTCAGTTAATCTGTCCTCAGGTAAACTTTCAGTTGACTGAAATGGTTTTGAACCTTTTTAGCTCTCTGTGACATTGCTTATCGTGTTCCTTATTATTGTAGAGTGGACTACATAGAAACATTGATTTCTCTGTAAGTAACATTTGTTTGATTTTGAGATATTTGTGGACGTACTCTTTTTTTAACAAACCACCCTGCGTTTCACATTTTTGGTAGAATTATATTTACATGTTAACTACAAGGCACAGGACTTTTTAAAATACATATGGATTAACTGTAAAATGAAAATGCTTTGTGGCATATTAATAGTGAATTACAGTTTAAGAAGGCATGTTTCTGTTTTGTTAGGTCACTCTGTAGAGAATAATAAAGACATTATTTCAATTAAGAAGGAATCACTGTGGACATACATTTAGACTGCTAAAACAAACATGTTCGAACTAGGTGGCTCAGTGGCTACATAAGGAAAGAGGCGTAATCACTTCCTTTCTTCCGTTTGGTTTTGTAAGACATAATGACACATACTTTGAGGTATTCTCTTCATTGCTACCATATAAGGTGGATTCTCAGACTTTTGGGTAAAATTGATTACAGTTTGACTCATAAGCCAAAATAAAGTCCATGGTTAAAATAACCAGTGCTCACAGAGTCAGGATTTTATAGACTTAAGAGAGACATCAGTGATTGCTTGCTTTATTTCACCATTCTAACCTGCAGAAAGCAAAATCATTTTATTGCAAACGAAAGATGTTAAAGTGAATTCAAAGTAATCTCCAGTTTTAAAGGGGTATGTTCATATTACACGTTCAGGCTGGAGATTGACATTTTGTGTGTTGTCGAGTTGCGTTTGTAGTCTGGTCGAGGCGCCAGCACTGTAACAATAAACAGTGCAAGACAGAACATCTTTGAGTGCTGAGTAATGTAGAGCAGATTAGCAAGACTGGAGTGGTAGTGAATAAACTGGGATTTGAAAAAAAAAGTACTTCTCAAATGTTCTGCTCACTTGAGTGGCTGAAAACTGACCATTTTTGTTTATTTGTGATATTTCTTGGTGATTGAGTAGCATTCATGATTTGGCAGGAAAGCAAGTTCTGCGAATTCTCATTTGGAGTTGTGTTCATTCAGTCTTAGGTTTTTATGGGGTACGGTAGTGTAAAGAATCACATTCTCAGTATTCTGGGAAGCATGTGGGAGATAAATACCTAGGTGCTTTCAACCATAGGTTTCTATCTGGATTCAGATTATTTATTCTACAGTTGGTACTACCAGAAAATAAATTTTAAAACAAAATTAAGTATTGTCCACTAATTAGGTATTTTTTAAAATGAGATTTTTCTCTATGCTTTCTTCTGTCTCATGAAGATCCTTTGGTCAGATTGATATAATTTTTTCTTAGTATATGTATTTCTCTGAATTTTGGTAATGGCACTTAGAAAAACAATAGCTTTTATTTTCCCAGGACTTAGTTCCCATGGCTTTTGGACATGGGAAATTTCTGTTAGTGTTTCTTTCTCTAGCTGTCATATTTATGTTCCTTTTTTACATTTACTAGCCTGATGGCATTCCTGTCATACCCATGGTTTTAAGGTCACATATTTCCAAACATTCTGTATTTGTTGAAAATATGCAGAAGGTTGAAATTGGCACATTGGCAATAACTCATTACATAGGTACCTATTTCCTACTTGTTACCTGTAGCATGTAATAGGATCAATACCAAAGTAAATTTCTTTTGAACCAGCATGAATTGTTGTCAGTAAACAACTGACTTATGTTATCTGTATTGTAAAATGATCTTTGTAATATTCTTGGGCACATATATTTTCAAAGAGTCATTTTTATTGCTGGCACCTGTTTTCTGAGGTTTGTAACTGACTTATTTTCAAGGGAAGACAAGAGATTTTTTTGTATATATTGAGAATTCCCTATGATTTGGAAGGATACTTTTCATTAGAGAATTCTAGGGTAGTACTGGAGTCACTGCTTTGCTTATACATTTTGCCTTTTTATGAAAAATCTTTGTGCAATATAGCAGCTGTATTAAATGTACATTTTATATAGAAATCTTAGGTGGATTTATTTAAAATGTTATCTGCCATGTTGGCTTCTAATTTTTAAAAATGAAAGCCCTATAATGCTTTCTTTGATTTTGTCTGTTTGTTTTTTTACTATGAATTCAATGATTGGTTTGTTTCTATGATATACTCTTAAGAGGTGATAGCTATGGGGAAGGATTAGTTTAAAAGGTATGTCTATAATGCCTAAGAATCCCAAGTAGTTTACTGCTCTGTGGATAAAACAGATTTTCTCTTCAGTGTATGTTGGAGGTTCTCATCTAAGTGATATGTTCTCTTGAGATAATATTTAATTTTGATGTGGTTTTCTAAGGATGTGGTGCTACTTTCTTCTTCTGTTAAAAAGTTTAAAGAAGAAATACTTTTGGAACTACAAATTTGTATAGAGGCTAAGCATTTGGGAGAAGTTTAGTTGTAAATTTTACTTGAGTCCGATAAAGTTAATGACACGTTTAATAGCATACATAAATATTACTCTGAGTTAATTGGCTCTGCATCATAGTTATTAATTATAGTCGTGTAGGTTATTTTATCATAATTGTTCAAAGTATAAGACCTTCTTGCTTCTTTAATTAATTACTATTTTGCTATTGTATTCAGTTTGCATATTATTTTGTACAAATGCAGTGATGTACAGCACACTCAGAGAGAAGGCCTGGACCCCAAACCTGGGACGTCTGATAACTGTCTCCATTCATGCCCTTGGTTCTTTGTTCTGCCTTCTTCCCAGTGCCCTCCCTTGTTACGTGTTCTTTTGTTTGCTTTCCTTCCTCTCCTTCCCTGACCCCTAACTCAAGATTTCTTCACCAATATCACCTTATTGATTCTTGTTCTTTTGCCTTTTGGTACAGTGCCAGACTGTCCTGGGTGCTGATCATGAGGCCACCATCCTGTGGGAATAGAGTTTGAAAAATTCAGACTTGAATAGTAGTAAGCAGGGAGGGAGGGCCTGTGAGCTGGGGTTCTGAATCGGCATTGTATCAAGCTCTTTGGCTAAGTGAAGAGAAAATTTAGGCTTAGAGGAGCAGAGGGAAGAGAAGAGGGGTGTTTGGTCTTCCTTTAAGTAGGAAAGGGAAAAATAAGCCTGACTGATCAGCTTGAAAAGCTGTCTTTTCTGCCCTGTAGGTCCTTGAAGTAGGTGTCCAGCATATGCGAATTGATGGCATATTATGATAACGACAGTGAGCATTTACTGTGCGCGCTGTGTACTGTGTGTGTGTGTGTGTGTGTGTGTGTGTGTGTTGCTCGGTTGTGTCTGACTCTTTTCCACCCCATGGACTGTAGCCCACCGGGCTCCTCTGTCCATGGAATTCTCCAGGCAAGAATACTGGAGTGGGTAGCCATTCTCTTCTCCAGGGGATCCTCTTGACCTGGGAATCGAACCTTCGTCTCCTGCATCACAGGCAGATTCTTTACCATCTTAGCCACCAGGGAAACCCATGTACTGTGCTGGTGCTTCATTTAATCTGCTCAGTAGCTCTGTGAGGCAAGTGAAATCCTAGTCCCCATTTTCAGTAAGAAATACCTGAAGCCTAGAGAAGCCTGGTAAACTCATGGTGCACACTTTAATAGAAGACCAAGCATAGTATGAACTTATGTTTGCTTAACTTCAGAATCTTTTCTTGAAACTGTGTTCTTACTGTGGAGTTCTCTTTTCCCATCTGCCGAGCAGAGTAAAACCACCTGATAGTGGTGAGGGACGATGATGGGTCTCCCAGGATCCTTCGCTTACTGTTGGTGCCCAGTAAATAGTTTTATTTACTTTTTCTGGGTCATCTCTTTCTCAGGACAGAAAGAGACTATGTGAGAGGAACTATCCATCTAAAATGGCTGAAGAAAATTTACTTTTGGGTATTTCCCAGTCACAGCAAGATGAGGGAAGCCCAAGTCTGTGATGCCATTTTCTCTTATATCTTCCTCCCCACATCACACACACGTAGGTGCACACGACACACAGACACACAGTCACACGTACACACACGGTCTATCCATCTGCTTACTGAAGACTGGGCTGTTTTTCAAGAGAGGCCTTCTTATAATCCATACTTAAAAGGGTTAAAGTGTAGCGCTAGGGCTGAGGTTTAGATCCAAGTGCAGGTGATTAATTGGAGAAGGCAGTGGCACCCCACTCCAGTACTTTTGCCTAGAAAATCCCATGGACAGAGGAGGCTGGTAGGCTGCAGACCATGGGGTCGCTAGAGTCGGACAAGACTGAGTGACTTCACTTTCACGCATTGGAGAAGGATATGGCAACCCACTCCAGTGTTCTTGCCTGGAGAATCCCAGGGACGGGGGAGCCTGGTGGGCTGCCGTCAGTGGGGTCTCACAGACTTGGACACGACTGAAGTGACTTAGCAGCAGCAGCAGGTGATTAATATTAGATTCTTTCTTATCTGAGTTAACAGGGAAGCTCAGTAAAGATTCCATTCTCTCTTGAAGAGCAGGTAGTTATCCTGCTTTCTGCATCAGTAAACCGAAGCTCAGAGGTTGTTCCAACATCTGCAACCATGTCTACTTGGAACTTAAGTGAGATCACAAAGCAGTGTTTTTAAAGAAGCATACAGCTACAATTAAGTTTATGGAAAATTGGACAACAGTACTGAAAAATGTATTTAAAGATCAAAAGAGAAGCATTTGTTTGTGATTAATTTGATTTATTCTGGACTGGACCCAGGAGCCTCCCTTGACTGCTTCCTTCCTACACATTGTGCATTTATGAGATACACACATACTTATAGCTGTCATACAATATGGACAAGATTTATTGGTGACGGAAAGTTGTTACTGACTGCCTCGAACAAATGCAGGCTATTTAGACTTTCCACAACAAAGAAGAAATGAACTATGCAAATAACAAGTGACCTTGTAGTCTTTTCTTAGCTGCTCACAATTTATAATAGTGATACATCCTACCCAATTAAGGGGGAAATTTCATCTTTCTGTTGAGTGGCTGCCTTGAGGAAGTAGTTCTGGGGATAAATAAAAGGTCATGGGAGTTTTCAATGAGATGCCATCTTTTTAACAAGTTTTACATTTGTTTCTATGCATTGGGCCTTTTCCACTGGCATTAGTCTAGGCTCTTTCTGCTCTTTAAATTAGTGAGTAGAAAGCTTAAATATTGAATAATAAAGATGGTTAGAGATTTAGAAAATACATTCATGTCAGAAACTCAAAATAATTAATATTACTAAGCTCAAAAAAAAACTGTAGGCAAAAAGGAGTTTGACAGTTTAAATAACATGAAAAGTACAGATGGCGATGGACATTTGTTTGCATTTCTGATAATTGAGAAAGGTTTGAGATTAAATACAATTAAATTCTTTCTAAGCTGAAACTCCATTACTTTGGCCACCTGATGTGAAGTGCCGACTCATTGGAAAATTCCTGATGCTGGGAAAGATTGATGACAAGAGAAGGGAGTGGCAGAGGATGAAATGAATGGATGGCATCACTGACTCAATAGACATGAGTTTGAACAAACTCCGGAAAATAGTGAACAGGGAAGCCTAGTGTACTGCAGTTCATGGAATCACAAAGAGTCGGACACAGCTTAGCGATTGTACAACAACACTTGAAGTTACTAAGGGGAGTTGTGACATCTCTTTGGGAATTCTAGGGAAAATATATTAGCTATGTATCCGAAATGTGTTTACTTGTTTCTGTTGGAAAGGTAGTTTGATTTTTGACCTTTCTTAGGTTAGCTCAGCCTAATGTTCAACTGAAGATTCTCATTTTCAGATTTTTTTCTCTTTGATGAATTAAGTATATTTTGTCAGAATTTGGCATATTAATCTGATGGATGGATTTATTGATTCCTTATTTACTATGATTTAATCAGATATTTTTCTAATACCTACAATATTCAAGGCTCTTGAGAAGACATAGTGTAAAATATGATCCCTGAGGAGCTTGTTTTGAAGTTGTAAACAGGTTGACTACAGAATATAAATTGCTTGTATATCAGGCTTCAACTTCATTCTCCATTGTAGGAAGCAGAAAATATTTGAAGCCTTTTCACCCTCATTTTATAAATAGTTGACATGATGGAACTCTTCAGTGTGAGATGGTAGTTGGGCCACCATTATGGAAATAAGATGAAGGAAATGGCACGGAATTTGGAGAATTTGGCAGTAGGAATGTCTTTAGAAAACTCTTGCTTTAGGCAGCAGGCAAGATCAAGGTGACAGATGACCAGGGTATATGGACTGGCATGAGAGGGGAAAGGAAGAATCAACACAATTTAGCAATTTCCCTGGATGTGGTACCCAAGGCAAAGGCAGAATTCACAAGGGCTATATGATTTGTATGCTGCATGTTTTAAAAAGAAGGGTGGCAGAGTAAAAGCGGTCCAAAAAAGATAGGTAATTCTCAGACATTGGATCTAAACATCTTGAGATCATAGCATCTCAGAAGGCTACTGGATCAAAGGAGTGAGAAAAATGTTATACAGTGTGTGACATTTGATTAAATTATTTACTTAATTGTTCATTACCTTTATGTTACTATTGGACTGGGGATATTTAAATTGCTTTTGTTGGGTACACTTTGAGCAAATGCTCATAGATTTGTCTTTCTTTTTTAAGTCTACATCTTATGTTAGGAATTGTGAAGTAGGTAATTTAGCTACGTTCTATTTGTGGTTAAAAAAATTTTTTTTTTATGCTTACTCTTCTTGGTTAGAATATCTAGGCTAAATAATATAAACATAATTGTTTCCATAATTTTTCCTCTTTATCAGGATTCAAATTTCAGTTCATTTATTTTAGTAGGGAATAGATGTTCCTTTGTCCTACCAACAAAATTGTTCAGATATGACTTTTGTTTTAGAATTAGAGTTATACCTTTGTACAGATAGTTCATAGATAGATAACCATTTAAGACTGGAAGGAACCATAAAAGGCCTTTAACATCATCTAGTACAGCCTCTGGAGAAGGCAATGGCACCCCACTCCAGCACTCTTGCTTGGAAAATCCCATGGACGGAGGAGCCTGGTAGGCTGAAGTCCATGGGGTCGCTAAGAGTCGGACACGATTGAAGACTTCACTTTCACTTTTCACTTTCATGCATTGGAGAAGGAAATGGTAACCCACTCCAGTATTCTTGCCTGGAGAACCCCAGGGACGGAGGAGCCTGGTAGGCTGCTGTCTATGGGGTCGCACAGAGTTAGACATGACTAAAGCGACTTAGCAGCAGCAGCAGCAGCACAGCCTCCACATTTCTTGGGTTAGTCATCTGGGATCAAGAGAAAATAATAACAGATAACATTTATTAAGCTATTATCTCACATAATCTTTATAAAACCCTACAAGTAAGTCCCATGGAAAGCAGTGGCATCACTATTATAGCTTTAGGAATTGTTTTCTTGGTAAATGTCCTTCATAGTTTAAACAGTTTAGTTCTGTGCAGGAGAGAGTAACAGTATTTGTTATTTAATTAAATAATTAATATTTATATTAATAAAATACTGATTATTAAAAGACATTTCACATCTACTATTCAATACAGTAAAATTGTAGTATTTAATGTAGGTATTATTATTTTTAAAGACGTTTTCTTACTCTTAACACATACACATTTTAATAAATGTTTCTGTCTATACAGTATTTTAAAACATACTTAATAAAATTCTATCTTATTTTTTTCTTCTTGATTCTGTGATCCTGGAATTCAAATTAGATTCATTTAATTTTTATTGAATTTTGGTATTACTTTGTCAGTCATATAGTATATAATAAAATGTGTGTCTATATGTATGTGTCTATATATATATATATATATACACGTGTATATGTAGTATAGCTATGTTGATAAATTAGATATGTGTTAAATTTTAATGTTTTACTACTCTGGAAATGTTATTTCTTTATTGTCTGCATTTCATTAATTTTTGTTACCTTTAAATATCTGGGCAGCTGAGAGGAGTTGTTTGTTTACATTAGTACAATGATGAAAACAATCACTACAGTTGACCCTTGAACTCTTAGAGAGTAAAGGCACTGACCCTCTGTGAAATTGAAAATCTGCCTGTAATTTATAGTCTGTCGTCTGTGTATACAGTTTGGTTCCTCCATATCTATGGTTCTGCATACCTGGATTCAACCAATAAATGGATTGTGTAGTACTGTTGTATTCACTATTGAAAAAAATCCACATAGAAGTAGACCCATGCAGTTCAAACTCACGTTGATCAAGTGTCAACTCTATGTACTACATTTATATTATAATAGAGAATATTTCATTGAAAGGCTTTGTGTTCTGTATGTAGTAAGTTGCTGCAGTCATGTCCCATCTTTGAGACTCCATGGACTATAGCCTGCCAGGCTCCTCTGTCCATGGAATTCTGCAGGCAAGAATACTAGAGTGGGTTGCCATTTCCTACTCTAGGGGATTTTCCTGACCCAGGGATCGGACCTGAGTCTCTTACATCAACTCCTGCATTGGCAGGCAGGTTCTTTACCACTAGTGCCATCTGGGCAGCCTAGACTTTACATATCCTGGCTCAAATAGATATTTTTTCTTACTAATTTCAAAAACTTTGTCCATCATTTGCTATTTATATGTTAAATGAAATAGATTTCAAATCGAAAATTTTAGTTTTTCCTGACTTCACAATTTATAACAAACAATAGATTTTGCCCGTGTTAGATGACCAATGGCATCCATTGATTCAGCATATATTTTATGAAGGTCTCTGGTGTCAGGCACACTTCTAGCTTTAGGGCAGTGGGAGAGAAACACAGGCATGGGCAAAATGCCTGTGGATGGATCTAATCCATCCGGATGGATCTAATAGTCAATGCTGTTTCCTTGATTTTAGATCCAAATAGTTGTTCTTGTACACTAGGATTTATCTGCCTTGATCATTATTTTTAAGGAAAGAATTAGAGAATTGATGCTAATCAAAACCTACGGAACATACAACATTCATTTGTATTATTGCTTTGCTTCCAAGTTATGAATTCCAGCACTCAGCCATTGGTTCAGTTTGCTGAGGGATGTTTTTCTTTGAATCGAATAGTAATTTTAGTAAAATGTGCTCTAAAACATTTAGTTTTCAAAAAGTTGTGGTAAAATGTACTTATCATAAAAGACATTTTAGCCATTTTTAAAGTGCACAATTCATTAATTGCTTTTACAGTGTTGTGTTCGTAAAGAACTCCCCTGCTAATGCAGGAAATGTAAAACATGCGGGTTCAATCCCTGGGTTGGGAAAATCCTCTGGAGAAGGGCATGTCAACCCACTCTAGTATTCTTGTCTGGAGAATCCCATGGACGGAGGAGCCTGGTGGGCTATAGTCCACTGGGTCGCAAAGAGTCGGCCGCGACTGAGCGACTTCACTCACTCACTCCAGTATTCTTGCCTGGTAACTCCCATGGACAGAGGAGCCTGGTGGGCTATAGTCTGTGAGGTCACAAAGAGTCAGACATGATTTAGCAACTAAACAACAACAACATTAGAGAAATGACAACAACATTAGAGAAATGACAACAACATTAGAGAAATACTGCTTATTTTCTTCCTTTTTCAGGTCTAGTCTCAAGAATATGAATTCTTCCAGCAACCCATATTTAGTGTGATCTACTTGTATTTAACTGAATTCTGAACTTGTCATTTTAATTAGAATGGTTCCTTTTGATTTGTACGTGTTCCTTATTTCTGAATATCTATTAAAAATGCATCATCTTCCATTTGACTGTCATTTTATATTTGTTTGCTCCTTTTGGAGCAATGAAATAGATCCACATGAAGTTTAAAGGAGATCAAACTAAATGTAAACATGTATCACGTTTCATAAGGAAGGGAAGAAAGATTCGGAATTAAAGACTGTGGTACACGATAAAGTCTGACAGTCTCAGACACAACTGGTTTTCTTCCCCTCCTGCTAAATGCCTGGAACAAGAAGCCCGTCCAACATAAAAGATATTTAGGCCTGTGATCTAAAAGAGTTCAGTCCCTCAAACACTGGTCATGAGTTGGACTCAATAGGAAGGATTGTTCAGTACATCCTCCATCTGTATTAATCTTTGTGCTGAAACAAAAATACAGCTGTTTAAAAGAGTTTTAAAAATTATTTCTGAAAGAGTATTAAATACCCTATTCAGATTACCTTTTTTCCCCTAAAATGTGGTTTCCTTGGCTACTTCTCTTCCTCATTTGTAACATTCACACACTCCTGTTACACAATAAAGAAATGGAGAAATTACCAAAGACTCTTTCTCAGACAATTATTTTAGAGTTTTAGACAGCAAATAAAAATTTAAGAAAATAAGTATGAAAGTCATTTGAATTTTTACTTTACCTGTTAATTAAGAAAATTTGTATTATTTTGTCTGGTAGTATATGAGTATATTTTTCTTTTGATATGACAACAGTATAATTTTCATCTTTGTTTATTTTTAAAGAATGACAGTCCTAATGAAATATATTTTTTTACAGCTAAAAGATGGTGGGAAAGCATCCCAAGCAAACGTAAGAATAGGCGACGTGGTTCTCAGCATTGATGGAATAAGTGCCCATGGCATGACTCATCTGGAAGCCCAAAACAAGATTAAGGGTTGTACAGGCTCTTTGAATATGACTCTTCAAAGGTAAATTTTTTTCATTTGGTTCTGATAGAGAAAACAACACTGACGAATGTGTTTCTTGTGTCTGATTCATGTGTTAAGTAAGAAGCATTTTCTACTGCCATTGTTTCAGGTAGATAAATAAGAAATAGAATGACTTTTAAATTGGCTATTGAGCAGTATGAGAACTGGTGAAAGCTTTGGTTATAAGGCATGTATTCACATACTTGTAACTATTGTGTGTACAGTTTCAGAGAGTTTAAGAATTTCTGCAATTTCTCAGTAGAATGCAGCCTAAGGATTCTTGTTATAGGGTAAAACTCTTGACCTTAATATTTTAGGCAGGGTATTAGAAGGTATTCTTTTAAAATATTTGGCTTTTCTTTTACCATAAGTATGTTTTTTGTCTTTATACCCCTGGATAGAAAAATATAATTTTAATATATTTATTTGAGGTCCAAATTTTCTGAACTTAGTTTGGCTTCAATTTTAAAATACATAAACATCTTGTTGATTATATGATATCAGGTCTTTTCAGCATCCCAACATTTGAACTGTATTGAGATCACTTGGATTGCTGCTTAAAAATACTGCTAGGAAACTTGTACTATGGAGAACAGTGTGGAGATTTCTTAAAAAACTGGAAATAGAACTGCCATACGACCCAGCAATCCCACTGCTGGGCATACACACCGAGGAAACCAGAATTGAAAGACACGTGTACCCCAGTGTTCATCGCAGCACTGTTTATAATAGCCAGGACATGGAAGCAACCTAGATGTCCATCAGCAGATGAGTGGATAAGAAAGCTGTGGTACATATACACAATGGAATATTACTCAGCTATTAAAAAGAATGCATTTGAATCAGTTCTAATGAGGTGGATGAAACTGGAGCCTATTATACAGAGTGAAGTAAGCCAGAAAGAAAAGCACCAATACAGTATACTAATGCATACATATGGAATTTAGAAAGATGGTAATGATGACCCTATATGTGAGACAGAAGAAGAGACACAGATGTAAAGAATAGATTTTTGGACTCTGTGGGAGAAGGCGAGAGTGGGGTGATTTGAGAGAATAGCAGTGAAACATGTATGTTATCATATGTGAAATAGATCACCAGTCCAAGTTCGATGCATGAGACAGGGTGCTCAGGGCTGGTGCACGGGGATGACCCTGAGGGATGGGATGGGGAGGGAGGTTCAGGATGGGGAACTCATGTACACCCATGGCTGTATCATGTCAATGTATGGCAAAAACCACTACAATATTGTGAAGTAATTAGCCTCCAATTAAAATAAATAAATAAAAAAGAAAAAAAAATACTGCTAGGAATTAGACTACCTGGAAGTAAGGACCAAGAATTATATATTAATCAGTTTTGTTTGATTGTTATTAAATACAAAGTTAGAACCACTTCAGTGTCTTAGGTTGAGGGGGGAAGGTAGAGGAAAGAGAGAATAGAAGGAGTGTTCTTGAGTAATGGCTGTGAGCTTGTAGATTTATAAGGAAGGTAGTCATGAAATTAAAAGACACTTACTCCTTGGAAGGAAAGTTATGACCAGCCTAGATAGCATATTCAAAAGCAGAGACATTTCTTTGCCAACAAAGGTCCGTCTAGTCAAGGCTATGGTTTTCCCAGTGGTCATGTATGGATGTGAGAGTTGGACTGTGAAGAAAGCTGAGCACAAAAAATTGATGGTTTTGAACTGTGGTGTTGGAGAAGACTCTTGAGAGTCCCTTGGACTGCAAGGAGATCCAACCAGTCCATTCTGAAGGAGATCAGCCCTGGGATTTCTTTGGAAGGAATGATGCTAAAGCTGAAACTCCAGTACTTTGGCCACCTCATGCGAAGAGTTGACTCATTAGAAAAGACTCTGATGCTGGGAGGGATTGGGGGCAGGAGGAGAAGGGGACGGCAGAGGATGAGATGGCTGGATGGCATCACCAACTCGATGGACGCGAGTCTGAGTGAACTCCGGGAGATGGTGATGGACAGGGAAGCCTGGCGTGCTGCGATTCATGGGGTCTCAAAGAGTCGGACACGACTGAACGACTGAACTGAACTGAACTGAGCTACTGTTTACCAGGTGGTCATGAAGGGTTTTAAGCAAGTCTTGCTTTTGATAATTATATTAATGAAAAGGTTCTGTGTTCTATAAAATTTGGAAAATGCCGTTTCCCCCTAAAACATTTCATGTCGTTGTCATTGTTTAGTTGGTAAGTCGTGTCCAACCCTCTTGTGACCCCATGGACTGTGCCAACCAGGCTACCCTGTCCATGGGATTTCCCAGGCAAAAATACTGGAGTGGGTTGCCATTTCTTTCTCCAAAACATCTCATAGTCTTCCATAAATTGTTGTTTTTATTATGAGTCTTTATGAGGGAAATAACGTATGCTATATCTTCCTATTATTTTTAACTATGAAACCTTTTTATTCTTGGAGTCTCTCCTGGGAGGATTTAAAGGATATATACAGGGTAAATTATATGTAATTTTCTGGATGAGTATCAATTTTGTCTTAAAAGTGAATAGGAGAAATCTAGAAAAACTTAGAGATTTACTCTACTATATCATGACTTTCTGACCAGTTCCCGTTTGGGAGCATTTGTATGTCTATCTGTATGTCTTTGTGTGTTTCTGTGTGTGGAATTCCTTTCAGTGGGACTGTTGAATCAAAGTTAATGTGTATTTAAATCTTGAAAGCTAGTAGCTGTACATTTCATTGGATACAAAAGTAATCAATGAGAAAAAATAACCTTGTTAAAAAGTTCTATTTTGATAGTCTCTGTTCTATATATTGAGACATGTAACACAAAAATTGTTACTAATTAAGAGAAAATGGGCATTTTTAATGACAGGCATTTTTACTAAGTATGAATTTTGTAAGGGAACCAAGAAGTTAAGAAGCTTAATGTGTCATGAGATATCAACACAACAAAGCAAGTATATTGTTAGGTTGTTTCTCCTATTCACAAGTTAAAGTTTATGTGTGGTATAAACTTTTTTTCTGGGCTGTATATGGTTTCTTTCATAGTAGCCTACTTGTTCTCATATTGTGTTCACTATTTTATGACCTAGTATAGTATCTTATTTTCTGTTGAAAAGACTTCTAGGTTCCATGAGAGTAGATGAAAACCAGATGTTACCCTGTTTGGATGGGTTTCTAGTTTGAGTAATCTGCTACTGATTTTAATATAGATTGTTTTAAGCTACTTAAATGCAGAATGTCACAAGCCAACTTGTTACAAATACTTGGAGATACTACTTAATCTTATCTTCATATATCTGAGTATGGATATTCAGAGACCTACAATATGAGAGAGAATTTTAGAGTCCTGTTTTTCATTGTTATTATTCTCAATTTTTCGAACACCTCTTGTGTTAGGTTATGTCAACCTGAAAGAGATTTGCATTTAAGAGAATTCATGGTATAACCCTCACAATGCTACTGAAGAAACACTTTTTGCTTTTTTATGAAAAAAATAAAACTTTGAAGAGTTATCTTTCATCTTTCCCTATACTAAGGCCATTTTCTTCCTAAGTTCTCTTTTTTATATCAAAGCAAAATTTTTTTCCCCACTCATTTATGAATTTGAACAACAACATCCTTACTTGGCTTCCAGTCAGCTTACCCTCTTTATTCCATCTCTCACCAACTAGTCTGCTCAGGATTCTTCCAAATTGAATAACCTACAATAGCGATTTCTCTGTTTTCTTCCTGACTAGTACTCACCTTTACAGACTTGTCTTTAGTCTGGTTTCCCTAGAAGCAGAACCTGAGATGGGATTCATGTACAAGTGATTTATCAAGAGAGTTGTTTCATATGTTACTTACAAGGGAGTGGATGAAGCAGGACTGGGAAGAAGAAACTGAGATGAGCAAGGACATGGTTTCAGGGGATGTCTATCTTCAGCTTGCCCCAGGAGAGAACTTGGGAACAACACTGTACCATGGAGTGAGTCTTGTCTTGAGGGAACTGGGTTTTTGTCCCCTCTCCCCTGCATTTGTTAGTCATTGGCCACCATTGTCCTGGAAGTGTGTGTGTGTGTGTGTGTATGTAGGGGAGGGCTAGAGCTTCTGTGGCTTCCACAGAAAGTTGCTGTGTGAATCATTAGTAGCAATATAGGGAGCAGCTTGGAGCTATGTGTACCAAACCAGTAGACTGGTTCCAGAGGACCCACGCTGGGTGCTAGCATCATGTGCTGTGAGACTGCATCCAGACTGAAGACCTTTGCTCAGAGGATTAGGCTTTCTGTGACCCAGGCCCAATCTGGGTGTCCTCCTCAGATCATCACTACTCATCAGCAGATACCATCTTTCCATTTAAGACAGGTTTCTTACTGTCCCTCACATGCCTTTTTGTCCTCTTACAAACTTGGCTTTATATGGAATGCCTTCCCATATCTTCACTGCCAGTGAGTGCCTCCACATCCTCAGACCCCATATTGAAGCTCATCATCCCGACATAGTCTTTTCTAACTTGTAGTTTGTTCCTTTCCCCCCTCTAAACTCCTGTGACAAGTTTATACTGTTTGACTTAGCATTTAATTGTATACTAGATATAACCAGGACTGTCAAGACAGATTCCATGAATCATATACAAGGAAGCCTAACTGGTTAATAGTCATACTTTATACTGCCTATGTAATTAATTCACGTACATTAGTTCTATTTTCTTGAAAGCAACTAGACTCCTTGAAAGCAAAGACCATATTTATTTAGACTGTCAGTGTTTGACAACATCTTGTATAGTTTGGTGTTTTCAGTGTCATTTGATTGGTACCAGCATTATTTCTCAAACTTGGCATTATTTATTTATTCCATAAGTATATTTGAGCCATTACTATATGCCAGGCACTGTTATAGATGCTAAGAACATTGAGCAGTGAGCAAAACAAGCAAAAATCCCTGTTCTCATTGTGCTGATCTTTTAGTGAGCAGAGACAGACAATAAACAAGTAAAAGTGTGTAATATATTACATGATGATATACTATGTCATGGAGAAAAGCAAAGCATGTAAGAGGCATAGGGGACACAGGAGCGGAAAATTGCAATTTAAAATAGAGGTGGTCAGGAGAGCTCCAGGGAGAAAATTATTGGATACCTGGATCATGAGTGCCCCAGGCAGAGGGCAAGTTGGTACAGTGGCCCTGTCGGGAGGCCAGAGGGCTTGGAGAGAGTGAATGAAGGCAGAAGAGTCAGAAGTGAGGTCAGAGAGGTAGTAGGAAGTTCATGGAGATGAGACAGGACTTGTAGGACCCGTGGGTCACTCTAATGTTTGTAATCAAGTTTAAGTTTTCCAGAGGTCTGAAACAAACCTTGTGCGTACCAGGACCCAGACCCCACAGAGAATGAGACAGAACTGTGTTTGAGTGTCTCCTGCAGAAGTACAGGTCAGCAGTGGACTGCTGCAGGGGCAGGGGCTCTGGGTGCAGTAGACCTGGGTGTGACATAAGCCCTCTTGGAGGAGGTGGCCATTAACCCCACCACAGAACTTACACAGGACTGGGGAAGCAGACTCTTGGAGGGTACAAACAAACCTTGTGCACACCAGGACCCAGGAGAAAGGAGCAGTGACCTCACAAGAGACTGACCCAAACTTGCCCGTGAGTGTCCAGGAGTCTCCGGTGGAGGTGTGGGTCAGCAGTGGCCTGCTGCAGGGCTGGGGGCACTGAGTGTAGCAGTGTGTGCATGGGACCTTTTGAGAGAGACCGCCATTATCTTCATTGTCTCCACCATAGTTTGGCCTTGGGTCAAATAACAGGGAGGAAACCCAGCCCCGCCCATCAACAGAAAGTTGGATTAAAGTTGGATTTACTGAGCATGGCCCTGCCTATCAGAACAAGACCCACTTTCCCCTTCAGTCAGTCTCTCCCATCAGGAAGCTTCCATAAGCCTCTTATCCTTCTCTATCAGAGGGCAGACAGACTGAAAACCACAGTCACAGGAAACTAACCAATCTGATCACATGGACCACAGCCTTGTCTAACTCAATGAAACTATGAGCCATGCCGTGTACGGCCACCCAGGACAGATGGGTCATGGTGGAGAGTTCCCTTGCTGTCCAAGGGACTCTGAAGAGTCTTCTCCAACACCACAGTTCAAAAGCATTAATTCTTCGGCACGGTAATAAAGTTCATATACTATTTCCATTGATATCCTAAAATAATACGATAACTCAGTATATTCTAGTATCTAATGAATATAAAGGTGTGAAAGATTTCATTTCGATTTGTTTTTTACCTTTGCATAGGATTAGAAAATATTTTTTTTCCCCTGAAACTGGCACTGATTCTAAGAGCACTAGAAACTAGACAATGAAAAATTATATTTCAAATTATTTTTCCTCTTGTGAGAATCAGGCAAATTGTATTGTGCTGTTTTTAACCATCAAGTGCTTTTTGCCTATGTGTTTGATTCACATCAAAGTGGATCATTTAAAAAATTATGTTATTTTAGCTAATAAAAGAAAAAAACTATTTTCTGAAGCTTTGATGTCAAATAACTCTATGAGCTATATTAAAGTTGGAGCCTATGAATAAGATTTTTAACTATTTCATTTCAGTAATTCTTTGCATAACATAGATAAACTTGCTACTGACTTACTGTGTGAATTGGGATAAATTGCTAAATTTCTGGGCCTTAATTTTCTTGACTATAAAATGAGGTCATGAGTATTTCTGTGTTCCCTAAATTCTGTTTCTTGTTCTGGTTTTTCAACTGTAAATGGATAAGTTCCCTAGAGCTTGCTATTAGATCAAACTAACTTAAGTTTGCTTGTTTTGGCTGAGAGAATCGGGAAATTGGACTTTCTTCTTTGGAGTTATCTTAAACTGTGCCAGGTTAGCAAAGTCACTTGTACTACCCTGCCGACTTTAAGGTGAAAGGTAGGTCAGACGGAGATTCAAACAGCACTTAATCATTAAAAAAAAATACTTATATACATTTTCCCCTATTTTATATTTTAAAATTAATCCTCAGAATCACAGAAAATATATGTAACTTTTCTAATCTTTCTTGTTTTTTTGTTTTTACATTATTAGTAGTGGCATGTCTGTGGGTTTGTTTACTAATTTACTTTGGTTCCTTAGACTTCATTTAGTATATAGCTTGTTATGATTGGAAGTGAGAGATCTAGAAGGATTGAGTATTGAAAAATATTGATATATTCTCTTACTGTCTCCTCCTTTTTCCTCATCCTTCAAACAACAAAAAAATTGTCAGACATCCAGTAACTACTACTAATGAATGACACATTGGAATAATTTAATAGGCACATTGAATTACAAGAAAAAAGAAGTCACTTTGGTACCACACTGAAGCTGTTGGCCATCTTTTGTTCATTTTAATGGATTGCTTAACATCCTGTTACTGTTAAATTTAATGAGTTCAGCTCTGTTCTTTCACTATGAGCATAGAGACAAGATTTTTAAAAGTTTTTTTTTTTTTAATCCAAGTTTTCAGTTCTCTCGGATATTTCAGTTCCTGTGAATTAAAAGGCATTTAGTGTGATCATCTTTTCTTTTAGTTGGAGTTGCACATTATCCCACCCACCTCGGGTTCCTTTTTGACCTTTGGTGTTGCACATGCTTTTTGTTTATTTCTTTTTTTTGGCTGTGCTGGGTCTTCGTTGCTGCAGGGGCTTTCTCTAGTTGCAGAGCACAGGGGCTGCTCTTCGTTGCAGTACCCGGGTTTCTCTTTGCTGTGGCTTCTCTTGTTGTGGAGCTCGTAGTTGCGACTCCCGGACTCTACAGAGCACAGGCTCTGTAGTTGCGGTGAATGGGCTTAGTTGCTTGTCAGTGTGTGGGATTTTCCTGGACCAGGGATGGAACCCCTGTCCTTTACATTGGCAGGTGAATTCTTTACCACTGAGCCACCAGGGAAGCCCTTCATATGCTTTTTGAATGTGTTTTCTGCAGTTTAGATTTTACTGTTTGTATGGTCATTTATATTGGTTTTAGGTTCTCTTTTTAATTTTGTTTGGAGTATAACATTTGCAGGACTGTGATTAAACTTTCCTCCACCTCATCGTTAAAATTAGAAGTGCTGCTTAGGAAAGGGGGTGAAGGCTTTTGTGCAAATTTGCAAATTTGCTTCTTTTGTGCAAATCTTTTCACATATATTATTAAATCCTCCCATCTGTCCACTGAAGAATGAGTTAGTATACCCATTTTCCAGATGATTTGTTTTATGGTATCAAGAGTTTATGTGACTTGCCTAACAAACTTAGGTTATGTCAAAGACTGTGCCCTCTCTACTTTTTTTATACTAGGACTTAGTGACTATGGTCACCTTATAAAATGTGATAAGATAGGATTCAGTTAGGGTAACTCTTTGACTCTTTTAATTGAAAACAACAGTGTCTCTTTTCACTCTAACCTTTTTGTGTTCTGTAGTAAATATTATGCATAAATTATTTCCTATATGCTTCATAGATCCTATATGGTAGAACAAAACTAAAAGAGATAAAGGAGGCTAAATAGGTTGGTGGGTCACTAGACAGGAACATTCATTTGGGTACTGATTTGTATACGTAAGTTGCCTGTCCTAAATCAGAATATCATCTTTCTTTTTCTCTCTCAAGTTTATCAGCCTGTTGACTATATTTGCTAAATTATTTATGTATTAATACCTCTTCAACAGGCTTCTGTATGTATCCCATGAATAACTCAGGGTTCAGGAATTTTGTAAAAACATATGTTTTAAAGACTTTTTGCTCAATCTGACACTGACAGGAAAAGATACCGTAACTGTCAATTAACAAATCAATCAGCAGACATGAAAGAGAGGTATTTCTCTTTTCTTCATTTCAGTAGGGATCAAGACTGTTGAAAATGAACTTGAAGTCTCAAGTTAGTGCATCTCTTTTGATAGTAGCAATTTGACAGTAGCAGATTTGCTAAATATGAGTTCATCAGGTTGTATTTTGCATTTTGAAATTCTTACCTGAACTTTGCCTCTTGAAAGCACGCAGTTATTTTTAAGGATAAAAGTCTTATTTACTTTTCTGAAGGAAAAAAATTACTTCAGTAATAATTCTAAAAAATAATATATTAAAAGACCTGTTTAAAGCTTTATTGTAAGTTTTTAATTTATAGAATATTTCATATGCACAGTTTTAAAACAAGGCCATGAAGTAGAGTTATGAAGAAGGGGACTGGTAATAAAACTGGCTTTGGTTTGGTTTGGTATAAATCTTGATCCCACCACTTCCTAGCTGTGTGACCTTAGGCATATTACTGAGTTCAGTTAACCATTTGTAAATGGGCATAGCATTGTAATAACTGCCTTCAAGGCAATGGCACCCCACTCCAGGACTCTTGCCTGGAAAAATCCCATGGATGGAGGAGCCTGGTAGGCTGCAGTCCATGGGGTTGCTAAGAGTTGGACACGACTGAGCGACACTTTCACTTTTCACTTTCATGCATTGGAGAAGGAAACAGCAACCCACTCCAGTGTTCTTGCCTGGAGAATCCCAGGGACTGGGGAGCCTGGTGGGCTGCCGTCTCTGGGGTCGCACAGAGTCGGACACGACTGACGCGACTTAGCAGCAGCAGCAGCAGAGCTCTTATAACAGAGAAGGAAATGGCAACCCACTCCAGTGTTCTTGCCTGGAGAATCCCAGGGACAGGGGAGCCTAGTGGGCTGCCGTCTATGGGGTCGCACAGAGTCGGACACGACTGACGCGACTTAGCAGCAGCAGCAGAGCTCTTATAAAGATTAGATGAAAAACACATGTAAAGAACCTAGAACATGACAGAGATAAGTTTTGTCTCCTTTCTTCCTGTTTCTCGCTTCAGTGTAAGTAACTATTAATACAGTACCCATTGTAAGGTTACTTCCAGGAGGTCATATTTATTTTGTTTCTTAGCAACAAAATGGGTGTGACTAGAGGGAAATAGGGAGAAAATGAGAGGGCAGTCGGGTAAGTAGTTATCTTCGAAAGTCAGAAAGATGATGATGCCAAGTGTTAGAAGAAAGGATTCTTTAGTTAAGTGAGTGGTTTTTGATCATACAGCTGTAATTAAAGCTTTTTAAAAGCATGAGGATATATAAACATTATGCTGAGTGCCAGCTAAAGCTACTGCTTTGGCTAAAAAATTGTCTCAACCAATAATTTATGGCAGCGAAGAGAAATCAGTATACACCTAGACTTGTTTATTTGGCTAATTCCTCTTGTTATCCTTATAGGAACAATGCAGATGTAATTCCTTTTTATTGTGAGTTAACCCAGAAAGACAAGCAAAATAATTTTTTTTTCTGACACTCAACCAAATTCATGTGTATTCCCTTTAATTTCCTGAGTAACATTAAAATCAAGTTAAATTGCAAACTTTTGGACTGTGTTTTTATGATACTTGAAATAATTTTCCAAGTTTTCATCAACACTATCATTACTTAAGTTTAGTTGGAAAATTTCATAGTGTTCTAAATTTTTGACAATTGTACTTTTCTATATTTACCTTATGACCGGAAGCCATAAAGGGTAGATATAAAGAGAATGATTTATGATTTCTGCCTTTAAAGAATTTGTATCTATTCATTAAGACATTCATTGAGACAAGAAGAGACAGAGGTGCTACATAGATTCAAAGAGGGCAAGACCCAATTGAAATGAAAAGGCTTCCTGGAGGTGCTGAATCCTGGGCAAGACCTTGATGACAAGGCCATCTCGTGGAGGGGGCCAGTCCCCAGACATCTCTTGGGAGGAGCGCGTGGGCTATTTTGCAGTGGAGATAAGAATAGAAGTTAGATTTGAATAGTGCTTTGCAGATTTTTAGACATTGAGATATTAGCAGTTTTGTTTAAAAAAGTGACAGTTTCAGGATAATGTTTAGTGAGACTGCTTGGAAAAAGGTGGAGAGAGAAACAGGGAGACTGATCAGGCAGTGTTGCAGTAATATGGCTGCTTGAGGGCTTGGAATGGAAAACAGAGGAGAAATGTAAGAAATGAGAACTTGTGAAGAGTAATTCTGAAAGCCACAATAACAGTGTGGATGTGAAGAAAGAGGGGCGAACCAAAGACTGCTCAGGTGTCCAGCCTGCTTTACCCAGGCTCCATTCTCCTTTCACCTTCTCCTTTTTCCTCTCCTCTCTGGCGTCTGCTTCTGCTGCTGTCACGTCTCTGAAACTATGTTCTCACAGGTTCCTCAGACTCAAAACTGAGCTCTATACTCTATACTTCTCAGCAATTAGCATCTCCTGCCACTTAAATTGATGAAGGGCCTGCCATTCTCCCCATTACCCAGCTCAGAAAGACTCTTTCCTTGTCTGAACCTCCCACATTCTACTCTGTTCAGTGCAGTTTATATAGGTCTCAAAACAGGGAAGATAACAGGGAAGTTATCTTCCCTGATAACTCAGTTGGTAAAGAATCTGCCTGCAGTTCAGGAAACCCTGGTTTAATTCCTTGGTCGGGAAGATCTGCTGGAGAAGGAGTGGGCTACCCACTCCAGTATTCTTGGACTTCCCTTGTGGCTCAGCTGGTAAAGAATCTGCCTGCAATGTGGGAGACCTGGGTTCGATCCCTGGATCGGGAAGATGCCCTGGAGAAGGGAATGGCAACCCACTCCAGTATTTGTGCCTGGAGAATCCTGTGGCCAGAGGAGCCCGGTGGGCTACAGTTCATGGGGTCACAAAGAGTCGGACAGGACTGAGTAACTAACAACCAACCAAAACAGACTATGATATAGAATAAATTTGCATAGCCACAGGGTGTGGTGGTGAAGAGAGGTTCAGCTCCTAGTCACAATGCCTGTATCTTAAACAGAAAGTTTAATATCCATCTGTTTGGTATATACTAATCGAACATTTGCAGTGCTGATCACTGTGAATAGAAAGGAAGTCTTCACACCTGCCCTCAAGGAGTTAATAGAGTGGAGCACTGATTTCTAACCTTAAATAAAGACCTATTTTTTCATTGTCAAATATTTCTTGGGTAATCCTTCCCTTACACGTTAAGGTAATAATTGTAAACTGCACGTTTTTAAATATTGTATTGCGGTTTTAAATGAACAGGAAGGTTTTTTAATTTTATGTTCAAGCATCTACATTTCTTTAAAAATCCGAATATATACATGATTTAAACAGATTAAGCAGACTTTAAACAGTGTTTAGTACCAGAAAAATTCATGAATCATTTGTGAAAACTTAGAATTGCATGCCCTTTACCTCCAGCTGCTTCACGTGTGATTCACAGATTGTGAACCACTGGTCAAGAAACATTTAAGCCATCTGGAAGTAGAGAAAGAGGAGCAGAGACGTCTACAGGGAAGGCGAGACTTAGACAGCATGAGGCTGGGGAGGGAAACAAAGACAAACACAGACAGCAGAACCACTGAAGGAGTGGAGTAACAGGAGACGATTCTACTGGTCACATCGACTTCTGGGAGATTGAAAAAAGACCATGGTTCCACAGCATTGGATTCTACCACATTTACCTTCATTTTCATTTTAAGAAAAAATCTAATTTCAGAGTTTAAAAGGAGGAAGCATATAATACTTCCTTATGTAAAAAGAAAATAGCTAAGAAAGATGTAACATGCACCCTAAGTGGCAAGAATATCACACCCAACTTTTGAAGGGAAGAAATAGTGTTCTCTTTTTACACCCTCCAGTGCCTATCACCATGACTTGGACATAGGAGATACTCAGTAAATAGTTACTGGCGTGAATTGTAGAGATAGCTGCTTTTAAAATTATAATGGTTTTTTTGCTACTTTTGCCTGGTAAATTTAGAAATAATTCTTAAAGTTTTATTAGTGAGACAGAGAGACTAACTGCTCATTCTTGTGTTTTGATGGCAGTAGTCTCTTTGGAATTCCAAATAAACATTGCCTTCCACAGCATTGAGAGCTTTTGAAAGGACTGAAATTCAAGTCATTCCCAACTGTCTCCAGTGGCTGTTGTTGCTATTTAAGGGCTCAAAGGCTGAAATAGCTTTAGGCTTTATATGAGTTGGTAAGTAAATGGGAGTGATGGACTGTGCAGAACACAAGCATACAGTATTTATTCTGTTCAGCTTTGCAGCTTCCTTTTTCTTTCATGTATTTCAAAGGCTGTATTGTTCTAGTAAACTAGCTTTATAAATAGATTTCTAAATGTTGCTAGACCCAATAATTTGTTTTATCAGCTATGCTCCCTAGTAGCAGTCTTTGTCTGAAATTTAAAGCACATAAAAATAATCTTTCATTCACCTATTTTTTTGTATGTATGAGTTTTAATATATTGTGTAATATAGTAAGAATTCCTTTCTGTACTACAATAAAAATCCATAGATGATAATCTTGAATTCAGTGACCTCTCTTACAATTGACTCTGCCTTTATCTTGACTCCTTTGGCTGAAGTTTATAGCATTCTTTTCCTGTGTAATTCATCCTGTTACAATGAGTACAAGGGGCTTTCCAGGTTCTTTTGTTTTACTGGAATTTTGTTCTATAGACTGTGTTTTGAAATAATGGATTATTTATTTGTCCAGAATGTTTTTGTTATCCTGAAGATGTATCTGATTACTAAGTGATTCTTAAAACTAAGAGAAATATTTTTGTATGAAAGATAAGCTATTTAATTGCCTCTTTCAAACTGGATTTTAATCTCTTTGACACATTGAAATATAGAACAATAGAAATATCTCTTTTCCAGATTCCATAGATTCTATAAGATTTATGTAGATTTCATTTTCTAATGAGAAACTTGTTCGCTTAGTAAGGCAAAGAATTATCTCTGAGGGATCAAAGTAAATTGTTTCTTTATTGAAACTTTCAAACTTTACTGCGATATTTTTGATTTGTACATGTAATTTTTGTTGCTATATAGTTTTTACAGTTGTATTATACAGAAAAGTATTTATTTTTAATAATCGATTATATTGGTTATAGCAATATTTATGTTTCCAAGGACTTTAGATAATAGTTTTTCTTCTGAATTAGTTGATGGAAAAAGTGTTAAAGTTGCTATGGATGCCATTGTTAATAGCAGCATTATTTACAGTTGCCAGGGTGTGGAACCAACCTAAGAGTCCATCTACAGGTAAATGGATAAAGAAGATGTAGCGTATGTACACAATGGAATACTACTCAGTCACAAAAAAAGAATGCAATTTTTGCCATTTGCAGCAACATGGATGGACTTGGAGAACATGATGCTAAAGCTAAATAAGCCCAAGAAATAGACACTGTATGATATCACTTATATGTGGAATAAAAAAAAATGAACTAATGAACTAGTGAAAAAAACAAAAAAGAAGTAGGCACACAAATACAGAGAGAAACTGGTGCTTACCAGTGGGAGAAGAAAAGGCAGAGCGACAGTATACAGTAGGGGATGACAAAAGGATTGTTATGGATTATGTGAAATCACGTATGTGAAACTTTTGAAAACTGTAAAGCATTATAGTATGAGAAAGTAAAATAAAATACCAAACACTTAAAAAAAAGTTCCTAGGTATGCAATTACTGTCTTATTTCTTCGTACATAGTAAGAATTTAGTAAGTAAAGCATATTAAAAAAAAAAAGAAACTGAGATTTTAAATTCTTACTCCAGCAAGTTACTGAGCTAGGAACTGTATGTACTTTAGTCGTTTAATTGTCACAGCTGTTATTGTGGCAGATATTGATATTAACCCTCCACTTTACAGGAAAATAAAAACTTCAAAGTCACACAAGTTGTAAGTAAGCCAGAAGTCAAGCTCAAATCTGTTTTCCTCCTAATATAATGATTTTTCTACAGTCACAGACTCTTTAAACAAAGGAATTAAAAAATATTTTTAATTGTATAGTTATTGTAGTACCCGTTGTCTAAAAGTTCATTTTACTTTTTCAGATACACCACATGCTATTAAATTTGTTCCATAGGAGGTGCAGAAACAGGCAGTGATGGAGACATTTGTTTAATATTCCAGTAAATTTCAAATCCCATTGAAAATACTAGCAAGTAGTCAATGCTTTCTGAAAAATTTGCTTTTTAGAAGCTCACAAAATAGTCTAGCAGTAATACTACCTCATCCATTCCTTTAGCAGCTCCAATGTATACATTCTCTGGATAAATTAAAGTAGCATTAATAATAAAGCTATAGAACAGTTTTTCAGTTGAATTAAAATGCATGGCTAAGTTCAAGTATAGAGACAGGCTTCATAGATTCATAGCATTTTAAGAGTTTGAAGCAGCCACAGCTCTTCTTAGTCTACCTACACCATTTGTCTCTATTTGTACTTCAAAATTTCTTTGTGATCTGTAAAAAAATACCGATAGTGACCACTCTTTGACACTGGATTGGATTAGTACAGCAGAGGAGGGTCACAGAGGCCAGCCTGTGACCTGAACCTTCTCACTCCAACACTTTTCACCTGGTTCTACTCTTTCCTCCTCCTGTTTTGTGTTCTAACTATTCAATACAATGTTCTTCTGGTATCTCATCAATATCCTAACTCAGGTGTGGGAAATATGCTGGATTTTATCTCATCAGTATCTTAACCCAGGTATGGGAAGTATGTTGGATTTAGTAGTAAAGTGTTTATAGGAAATACCATAATTGTTAAAGAAGCCAACATCTTTTGTCTTTTCTCCTACTTTCTTTAAGTTGCTCATCTTCCTGCATTTCTTTCTTTAGAGCCTTAAAATCCCTCCTCTTGACTCTGAGGGGTCCAGATGTTCTCCCTGAATTATACGTGTCTGAAGCATGAATAATCCATATGCAGTTGAATTACAGAAATAAGAAAACTGTTTATGTTAGTTTTGCTGGACATAGAGACCTTAAAAATACTAGAGCACAGCTGCCGCCCCCACCCTATCACTCACTCCCCTGCGATACACACACACACACACACACAATCACAGGTGGGATGACTGGACATGGCAGGAAGGAGCAGAGTAGGATTGTTCCATCACCCGAAGTTCTGAATTCTGAAAAGGAAGAATTGTTTAGACTGAGGGCAGTGAGAGAGTTGCAGGGATATCCCAGAGAAGAGAGATCCTAGTTCAGAGTGATTCCATGATTAGAATATGGGGCAAGTTATAGGTTGGTGCAGAAAGAACTTCGTTTTCCCAAGAATCAAATGAGATGGGCTGTCCTTAAAAGCCCTGTAAACACTTTAGCAAGATGTGAATGAGTGACAAGATGAACCGAGTTTTTCTGTAACTTGTACATACGCATGTGTATCTAGATATAATATAGAATTCATAGCCCCAGTTCCTCTGTAGTGTGGAAAACTGCATGTGTGCTTTAGGCTGCTGACTGAATGTTTTGGCTAAAGAAGACTTTAATGGAGTATGGAGAAATGTCAGGGAAGATTGGGGCCCCTGAGGCCATGATGTATGGGAGAGAAGGCACCCTCTTTTTCTCCCTTCCTTTCTCCCTTTCTTCTGAAAGCATGTTTAACTATAGTTAAATGTATGAGCAATGACTATGCTAGAATCAGGGACTGGGTAGAGAAAAAAAAATGCACCTCTTTGTTCAAGAAGCCCCTAATGGAAAGGAACAGAATAGAGTTAGAGGGTTCAGATTATTCTAAAAGGTTCCCAGTTGTCATAAATCACATTTTGAATTTTGGTTCTTAGTTAATGGGAAACTGTGGAAGAGTTCCTTGGGAATAACAGGTTTTAAAACAATACTTACTGAGCAGATACTGTGTGTCAGGGCATTCTTTTAAATGCTTTATGTGTAATTCGTTTACTCCTGTCAAGATTTCTGTGAGACATGGATGCAGTTCTTCTTCTTCTGTCAGATATAAGGAAACGGAGGGGAACTATGCCTGCAATCAACTGTGAGGTCAGGGCCTAGGTACTGGGGCCGTGTGTAGTGTGTGTGAGGCCTGGGGAGGAGGAGACAAGGTCGCAGACTGCTTCACAGGTGTACGTGTAGGTGGCAGCTAGTGAAGGCCCAGTGGTGAGAATTCTTTTGATGGTGAGGCCAGAAAGTTCCAGAACTGGTTGGGTAAGTTTCTGGTGAGCAGCCTTGCTGATTCCGGTCTTCCTGCTTCCTTGCTCTTGCTTTTATCTCCCATTTAGGATTCATTCTGTTGCTTTTGTTTCGGTTTTCTTCTCTCCCATTAATAATGCTTATTTACTCATAATTTTAACAAATATTTGTCAGTTTTTTAGTTGGTGTGAGGCTACATTAATTACTGTGCAGTTACAAAAAAGAAAAAAAAAAAAATAGAGAAACATAGTCCCTGTCTTAACCGGCTGTATACAGGTCAGATAAGTGCAGAACTTGTAATTCAAGTCAGTGTGAGAGAGGCCATGAGAATGACACAAACTTCTGGTCAGACATGTTCATGTGTATACTTCATCTTCCATTTGTATTTCTCAAGTGATTTGAGAGAGCTTCATCTGGTCTGGCGAGATCCGCAGCTCCCTGGCACCTCAAAAGTCAGAGCCGGGCCCCTCACAGGGCCATTATGTAGTCTGTTTTTAGAGGTATAGACTACTTACTGTCCCTGACAAAGTCAAGCTCTTCCCAACTTTCCCAGTATTTTAGCCTTAGAGAAAAAAAATCCTCATTCATGTAAAACCTCATTCTTATCTGCTGCTGGACTGTAAGTTCCTAAGGGCAGAGCCAGGCCTCTCTTGTTTGTAATACTTACGTTCTGACTTTCCTTGTATAGAATTGGCCCATGATGTGTGCTGAAATATTTGTTGAATACTGTTCATCCGAGGGTGAAGCTTTTACCAAGAATTAGGAAAATTCTGCCCCTTTACCTCTGTCCTCAGGTGTGACAGGTATTCTGGGCAGAGGAGAGGATTGCTGTTCTCCATTCCCTTGCTAAGTGAATGGAGTCAAGGAGGTAGTGTTTGGGGTCTTAATGGGGTCTTGCATTTTTAAAGGGTTTACATTTACTTCTCATTTTGTTCACCAAGTCTTTGTAGGCCATGGCCCTGCAGAGAAGGGAGGTTTCAGTAATACATGTACCTTGAAGGTGAAGGAAGGTTTGGGGGCCCACTGCATTTCATGGGCTGTTTAAGTGACTGTGTGTCTTTTCCGGTTGGAAGTCATTGTATTTAATGTCGATACACTGACTGAAGCAGTATTTCACTTGTTGGGCAATGAGTAGTTCTCCTTTTTTTTGTTAAACCATTCACTCTGTTTTTATAATTCCATCTATTCCCAGTGAATTCAGATTCCTTTTATTTCATCTATTTAATAGATTGGGAGTGAATAGCATGTTATCAAGCCTACTGGTAAATTTAGCTTTAGCCTAAGTTAGTGATATAAGTGAGAAAATCATTTAAAAGTTACTTGTCTTTCCTTGAAACAGAGCTTAACGATTACAGTTGCTAATTTTAAAACATATATTTACTGGGGTACCAAGTATACAGTGGCAATTCATTTCACAGTGAGAAAAGAAATTTGTGATGTTTTTCTGGAAAACATCAAACATCCCTGGAAAAATTCAAAACAGATATTTGCATGTAGAATAGCTATCTTTCATATATATTCATTCATTAATAGTAATCACCAATATTTACTGTATACTTACAGATTAGGGTGCTTTGAATACACTCACTCATCAGATCTTTTCAGCAGTCTTTTTTGGTCCTGTATTTAATGGTTTCTGGTAGCTGATATAACAGATTACCAAAAACTGAGTGGCTTAAAACAATAGAAATGTATTCTCTCACTGTTTTGGAGGCTGGGAGTCTGAAATCAAAGTGGCAGAAGGACTGCAGTCCCTTTGGAAGCTCCAGGGGAGAATCTTTCCTTGCTTCTTCCACCTTCAAGTGGCTGTTTGCATTCCTTATGGCTGCATCACTCCAGTCTCTGCCTCCATGGTCATTTTCTCTCCTCCTCTGCATGTCTGTGTCTTCTACTTTTCTGTCTCTTACAGGAGATTTGCCGTTGGATAGAGAGTCTACTCGGAGAAGGCAGTGGCACCCCACTCCAGTACTCTTGCCTGGAAAATCCCATGGATGGAGGAGCCTGGTGGGCTGCAGTCCATGGGGTCCTAAGAGTCAGACACGACTGAGTGACTTCACTTTCACTTCTCACTTTCATGCATTGGAGAAGGAAATGGCAACCCACTCCAGTGTTCTTGCCTGGAGAATCCCAGGGACGGGGGAGCCTGGTGGGCTGCTGTCTCTGGGGTCGTACAGAGTCGGACATGACTGAAGCGATTTAGCAGCAGCAGCAGCAGCAGAGGGTCTACTTGGGTAGTACAGGGTGATCTCATAGCAAGATCTTTAGCTTAATTACATCTGAAAAGACCCCTTTTCTCAATACGTAACATTCACAGGGTCTGGGTGTTAGTGTATGGACTTATCTTTTTGAGGACCACCATTCAATCCATTGCAGTTACATACTCTTATTCCCCAAATTTTCCAGGGAGGCACTGATTGAGCAGGGGTTAATCTGTTGTGACCAGAAGCTGTGCCTTTCCACCACCACACTGAGCTGTCAATGCTAATTTATTCTGCTTCGTCTGTAGATAGTCTGTTTTGAGGCACCTGTATGATAGCTAGTCCTTTATTTACTTAGGAATTAATTTTAAATTTTTAATTGTTTTTTAATTTTTAATTAGGAAGAATTTTTTCTACTTGTTGCATAGTGTCTATTTTGGGATGTATATGCATAAGATTCATTGATGAATTCTCTTGAAAAAGATGGGAGTTACTGTGCCATGATTAACTCCAGCAGAACAAAAGCAGCATAGACTACCTTTCCTGATTCAGTGAGACCAATCAGAAACATCAGATTCTAATCCCGACTTCATTGCTTCCTAACTTCAGGACTATGAGCAAGTTACTTCAGTTCTTAAGGCCTCAGTTTATTTACTCATAAATAAGGAACTTCAATTTTGTAGCGTAGTTAGATTAGTTGAAAAATTAAACCTCAGTATTTAATAAGTAGTTTGCCAAATCAGGGCTTCCCCGTGGCTCAAACGGTAAAGAATCTGCCTGCAATGCAAGAGACCTGGGTTCAATCCCTGGGTTGGGAAGATCTCCTGGAGAAAGAAATGGGAACCCACTCCAGTATTCTTGCCTGGGAAATTCCATGGACAGAAGAGCCCGAGGGCTACAGTCCACAGGGTTGGACACAGCTGAGTGACTGTATTTCATTTCATTTCATTGCCAAATCAACTGTACTTCAATTAAAATTAGCTTACCTACATTAAGCATATAAGTTTTTAAAAACTATAGTTTCAGTGTATATGAATGTTTTATTTAATCTTCTTTTAATAAAAGTCATGATTTTTTAAATTTATTTTTATAGATTTTTAAAAATTAATTCTTATTGGAGTAGAGCTGTGTTTCAAGAGTGTGTTGGTTTCTGCTGCACAGCAAAGTGAATCAGTTATACATATATCCACTCTTTTTTTAGATTTCCTTCCCATTGAGGTCACCACAGAGTGTTGAGTAGAGTTCCCTGTGGTATACAGTAGATTCTCATTAGCTATCTACTGTATAGTAGTATATATATATCAATCCTAATTTCCCAATTCATCCCACTCCCCCTTCCTCCCATTGTTTTTTTTTTTCCCTTCCTCCCATTGTTAACCATAAGTTTGTTTTCTACATTTGTGTCTCTCTTCCTGCTTTGCAGATAAGTTCATCCATACCATTTTTCTAGATTCCACACGTATGTGTTAAGTGATTTTTTTTCTCTTTATGACTTACTTCACTCTGTAGGACTATCTCTGGGTCCATCCATGTTGCTGTAAATGGCATTATTCCATTCTTTTTTATGATTGGATAATATTCCATCGTATATATGGACCACATCTTCTTTATCCATCCTGTTGATGGACGTTTAGGTTGCTTCCATGTCCTGGCTGTTGTAAATAGTGCTGCAGTGAACATTGGGGTGCATGTGTCTTTTGGAATTATCATTTTCTCTGGATAAAAGAAGAAGACTGAGCACTGAAGAATTGATGCTTCCAAACTGTGGTGTTGGAGAAGACTCTTGAGAGTCCCTTGGACAGCAAGGAGATCAAACCAGTCAATCCTAAAATCAATCCTGAATATTCATTGCAAGGACTGATGCTGAAGCTGAAACTCCAATACTTTAGCTACCTGATGTGAAAAGCCAACTCATTGCAAAAGACCCTGATGCTGAGGGAGCTAGAAGGCAGGAGGAGAAGGGGATGACAGAGGATAAGATGGTTGGATGGCATCACTGACTCAATGGACATGAGTTTGAGCAAGCTCTGGGAGATGGTGAAGGTCAGGGAAGCCTGGTGTGCTGCAGTCCATGGGGTCGCAAAGAGTCTGACACGACTGAGCCACTGAACAACGACAACACCTGGATATATGCCCAGGAATGGGATTGCTGGGTCATGTTAATTCTATTTTTAGTTTCTTAAGGAATGTGCATACTCTTCTGGATAGTAGCTATACCAATTTACATTCCCACCAATAGTGTGGGAAAGTTCCATTTTCTTCACATCCTATTCAGCATTTATTGTTTGTTGACTTTTTGATGGTGGTCATTCTGACTGGAGTGAGATGATACCTCATTGTAGTTTTGGTTTGCATTTCTCTAATAATTAGTGATGTTGAGCATCTTTTCATGTGTGTTTTGGCCATCTGTATGTCTTCTTTGCAGAAATGTCTGTTTAGGTCTTCCCCCCATTTTTTGATTGAGTTGTTTGTTGATGTTGAGCTGCTTGAGTTGTTATTATATTTTGGAGATTAACCCGTTGTCAGTTGCTTCGTTTGCAAATACTTTCTCCCATTCTGTGGGTTGTCTTTTTACTCTGTTTATGGTTTCCTTTGCTGTGCAAAACCTTTTAAGTTTCATTAGGTCCCATTGTTTGTTTTCATTTTTATTTTCATTAGTCTAGGCAGTGGATCGAAGATGAGCTTCCTGTGATTTATGTTAAAAAGTTGTTCTGCCTACGTTTGTCATCAAGAGTTTTATAATACCTGGCCTTACCTTTAGGTCGTTAAGCCATTTTGAGTTTATTTTTGTGTATAGTTTTAAGGAGTGTCCTAATTTCATTTTTTTACATGTAGTTGTCCAGTTTTCCCAGCACCACTTATTGAAGAGACGGTCTTTTCTCCATTGTATATTCTTGCCTCCTTTGTCATAGATTAGGCGGCCAAAAGCTATACTTTTAAAATAGTTCTCTATATTACAAATTTTGCTTTAAAAAAATTTTTTTTTTTTAGCTATACCCTGTGTCTTTTGAGATTTTAGTTTCCCAACCAGGGATTGAACCCCAGCTCTCAGCAGTAAAAGCAACACATCAGCATCTTTGATTATCCATGTACATATGTGGTATATTTTTAAAAGCCTAGATAATATTTGCTTTGCCTATTTGCGGCATCTCCCTCAGTACACTTTGGTTTTATTGTTTATGCTTTTTTTATAAGATCGTTCCTCTTACTCTGTTCCTGACACACATACCAAAAAGGGAAAAATTCTAAGAAAGAATGTTCCTGAGATCACAATATTGGATTATTGTACTCTCAGCATTTTGTGAGTGCTAGCTTCTTCCTAAGGAAACATTCTTGTTAAGGTTGGAGGTCAGTGTTTCTTTTTAAGAGTCTTTAATGTTCCAATTCTAAACAATTCCTAGATGGGAAACATGACCATCTTTTACATAAAAATTGCCCTTTTTAAGTAGATGTTTATTGAGAATACTGGATGCTGAATAAAACAAACAGCCCTAGTCTAGTTGTTCTTATTCTTGTTTTTCACAGTTGCATAAGCCTGCTTGATAATAAGGTCCAGTTGTGCAGATATATTTTAAATCTATTTTTCTGATGAAAAGACTGACTTTTTTCAGTCTTTTCAATATTGTCTT
Organism: Bison bison bison; assembly: GCF_000754665.1. Classification (NCBI taxonomy): domain Eukaryota; kingdom Metazoa; phylum Chordata; class Mammalia; order Artiodactyla; family Bovidae; genus Bison; species Bison bison. The sequence goes on along the minus strand of NW_011494835.1, from coordinate 12,207,234 downwards.
GTCTTACCCTACTAAATTCCTGACAACTGAGGCATTTTCAAAAATATATGTTTTGGAAAACAGCATTTTTTGAAATATGTCTTGTTTTTTGGTGTTTTATAAAAACTTGTTAGACTGTAGTCTTAACATAATCTGTCTTGAATAGAACTGTTATTTAGAGAATGCAAAACCCTGTGAAGTTGTAGGCCCAGTTGAGTCGTATTTGTAAATATTTATTTTCCACTTTTGTGCAGATAATAATATGTGTAAACAATAACAGATGCAAAGTTTTTGACCATTGGTATTTATGATGCTTGCTTCCAGAAGAGTATATTATCACAGAATTGAATGGAGTGATGGGTTTTTAAAAATTCTGACCCAAATGATGCTGCATTACTCATGCAGCTCTTGCTGTTAATCTTTTCCTGGAGTAGAACGTGGTTTGTTCCTAGCACAGCCCGTTTAAAGATGCTCACCAGCTCCTTCTCACATAGGTGTACACACATCCATGTGCACACGCCCATGTTTCTTTGCAAAGCAGAATGGTTTCAAGGTGGAAGTAGCAATGTAGAAAAAGAAGTTCCACTTAGAGAAGTATTATGTAAGTAGCAGTTCCCCTTTGCACTTACTTCTTTTTTAAGTTGATATCAAACAAAAGCTACAGGCATGCCTTGGAAATACTGTCGGTTTGGCCCTAGAGCACCACAATAAAGTGAGTATCACAATAAAGTGAGGAACATGAAGTTTTCGATTTCTCAGTGAATATAAAATTTATATTCACACTATTTTGTGGTCTGTTAAGTGTGCAATAGCATTATGTCCAGAAAGCAATGTACATACCTTAATTAAAAAGTACTTTATTGCCAAAATATGGAAACTGTCATTTGAGCTTTCAGGGAATCATAGTAGTAACATTAAAGTTCACAGATCACCATGACAAATATAATAATAATGAAGAAGTTTGAAAATTGTGAGAATTGCCAAAATGTGATGCAGAGACTTGAAAGGGGCAAACGCTGTTGGAAAAATGTACCAATGGGCTTAATGGATGCAGAGTTGTGACAAATCTTCAATTTGTAAAAAAAAAAAAAATCACAATAAAGTGAAGTGTGGTAAATGCGAGACAGGATCTGCCTGTATTTGGAAATCTTTTGGAGTTTACTCTGAAAAGGTTCCAGGTGTATTGTTTTTCTGTACTTTTACTCTTAGGAAATACATTAATGTGTTTACTATTTATCTGATATTAAGTATAAATGAAAACTTCTGTTATCAATAGAAAATGTCTGAAACATAGGTGTTCTTGATTTTTTTTTTTAGCATCTCATCTATAATTTGAAGTAACTTTTGAAGTATAAAGCTAAATTTAATCTATGGAAATAAGTATGAAAGCATCAGGCATGTAAAATTTTTTAAACTATAATGTTTTAGGATCTATTATACATACATAATATATATATGTAACATAATATTTACTTAATTATATTCAACCCTAGCATTCCTTTTGGCAATAGGTCATTCCTTTTTCAAATCTAAATATGTAATAGATTTAACATATTTGAAATTGCATTTGGGTTATATTGTGGTTATCTCAATTAGCATCATAACAAAGTTTTACAGTAACTGTTAGTGATTTTAAGCTTAAGGAAGCATTTTTCTATAGTTAGTGGTAAACTGAAGTTATCCCTAAAACCTCAAGGCATAGCTAATTCTGAATAACTGGATTTTCTAGATACATTGACATTAAATAGCTCAATTCTTTAAAATGTTTACTGTAAAATTTTCATAAAAGTCTTTCAGAATGATTTCTTTGTGTATTAGTTTCTTATTGCAGCTATAACAAACTACCACAAGCGTCGTGGCTTAAAAAAGTCACAGATGTATTGTCTTACAATTCTGGAGGTCAGAAGTCCCAGTGGGTCTCCCTGAGCTGAAATCAGAGTGTTGGCAGGGTTGCCGGGATTCTGGAGGCTCTAGGGGCGAATCTGTTCTCTGGTTTTCAGTCTTCCGGGGGTTGCCTCCTTTCTTTGGCTCCCATTATTTCCATCTTCAAGGCAGCAGACACTACAGAGCCTCTCACCTCACATCTAGCACTGACTCTTCAGCCTTCCTCTTCCATATTTAAGGACCCTTGTCATTACATCCGGCCCCCTGGATAATCCTGGGTAATCTCCCTATTTTGACGTCAGCTGATGAACAGTTTAAACTTCACCTTACAAGTACCTTAATTCCCATTGCCATGTAATTTAACATTGTTAACAGGGGACACCCTTGGATTGTCCATTTGGGCCATTATTCTGCCTACCACATTTTGCTTTCTTCAGTTCAGCTGCTCAGTCGTATCCGACATTTTGCAACCCTATGGACTGCATCATGCCAGGCTTTCCTGTCTACCCCCCAACTCCCGAAGCTTGCTCACACTCACATCCGTTGAGTTGGTGATGCCATCCAACCATCTCCTCCTGTGTCATCCCCTTCTCCTCCCACCTTCAATCTTTCCCAGTATCAGGGTCTTTTCCAATGAGTCAGTTCTTTGCATCAGATGGCCAAAGTGTTGGAGTTTCAGCTTCAACATCAGTCCTTGCAATGAATATTCAGGACTGATTTTCTTTAGGATGGATTGGCTGGATCTCCTTGCAGTCCAAGGGACTCTCAAGAGTCTTCTTCAACACCACAGTTCAAAACCATCAATTCTTTGGCGCTCAGCTTTCTTTAGAGTCCAACTCTCACATCCATACATGACTACTGGAAAAACCATAGTTTTGACTAGATGGAACTTTGTTGGGAAAGTAATATCTCTGCTTTTTAATATGCTGTCTAGGTTGGTCATAGTTTTTCTTCCAAGGAGCAAGTGTCTTTTAATTTAGTCTTTAGTGTCTTTTAAAATAGTCTGCCACTGTTTCTGTTGTTTCCTACCTATTTGCCATGAAGTGATGGGACCAGATGCCATGACCTTAGTTTTCTGAATGTTGAGTTTTAAGCCAACTTTCTCATTCTTCTCTTTCACTTTCATCAAGAGGCTCTTTAGTTCTTCTTTGCTTTCTGCCATAAGTGTGGTGTCATATGCATATCTGAGGTTATTGATATTTCTCCCAGCAATCTTGATTCCAAATTGTGCTTCATCCAGCCTGGCATTTCACATGGTATATGATATAATAAGGCATTTTTGCCTTCTTAAAGTATTGAATAATGTGTGGGGAGTTGACTGATTATGTAGATTGCATGAGGTAGGAGGTCTGACTGATTTATCTTATCACCATCTTCTACCTTAGAGTGATTAAAAGTTGCTTCCAGGCTTTCTCAGCTTGGTTGTAGGGCCTTCTCTGTGGTTCACTGGTACGTTTTGTAGGTTGACTGTGCTTCTGCAAACATGGTAGGGATGGTAGGGATTTTTTCTACCAGAGTCACTAAGGGGTACCGTTGGGATACAGATCAGTGTTTGTTGGGATACTGATCAGTGTTTGGACACCCCTTCTTGCTCCTGGGAGTAACAATGGCATTAAATAATCTTTCAGTTGTTCACTCTTTATTTTACTGAAAAGCCCATTCCCATCCTTATTGTCACATCTCTCAACATTACCCCACTTGATGTATTTGACATCTGGTGTCTTAGCATGCCAGTTTTTTAAGACGTCTGGTCTTTATTAGATTCTAGTCTTACCCTGGTCTTTTTGCTGTCTGCTGCACCCTTTGTTCTTCATATTTTTTCCCTTTGTGTACAGGAGTACATTTTTTTTTTAAGTTGAAATGGAAGTTTGAGTAACTTGCACACAGTTACGCATCAGTGGCTGATTAAGGGTTTGACCCTAAGGTTCCTTAGTCCAGGAGAGCCCAGGCTTATGGCTTCACTGAATTGCTATCCCACATTCATTCCAGACCCTGAGCTTTTTCTTCTGAAATCCATTTATCATGACTTTTTAATAAAGAAGGTGTTGCAACTAGAAAAGAGAACGTTAATAATTTCATTTATCACCAGGAAGATAGAAATAAGATGGACTGATACTTTCACTTTGCCTTACCCCTTTTGAAGGCTGAAATATGAAATCTAAGGTATGATGCCTATATTTTAGTAGATTCAGTAGAAACAGTTCATATACCCCAGTTCTCAACTTGGGAAGAGATAAGGAATTGGGCTGTTTTTGTGACAGCCTTATAAGGGAAGATAAGACAGGAAATAAAGGGGTGAACCAAAAGACATCAGATATGAAGTGCCTGTTTACTCCCTGTGAGTCACTCACATTATTCTAGTTAAAAACATGTTAGGAATTCATCTAATCTTCTTCAGGGCACACCCACTTCCCTCTAAGCCCAGTATAGTTCACAGATAAATTGGTCTTTCTCAGCTCACCGCTTTTTGCTATGCAGTTACCTTGCCAGCGGAGATTTGACGTCCTGCAGCTGGCCAAACTTCCTATTCTCAGTTTCTTCCTTATATAAATGAGTACCTGACTAACAAATACTTTATCTAATCCTAAATGTTCCATTGCCTTGGCAGGATTTCTGTAAGTTGAAAAAGCCAACTAAGGTACTAAGTACATAGTGATGGTCACTTTGTCCTCTAAGTCATGTTTTGCTTTATTTGACTACTCTTATTATTTCCTACCTCCTTTGTTTCCACAAGTGATTATTTGCAGAAAGCATCTATTTTATGCATATCCGCTCTCTGTCCTAAAGTTTAGGATACTATATGCAGTGTTAATTTTCCTTCATTTGCATGCCTATCCTCTGTTTGGGCCAATATAATGCCTGAAGTTTCATATTATGAAATTCTATACAGAGTATATTAAAGAAGTGAAAGAAAAGTGAAAGTGTTAGTCAGTCAGTTGTGTCCGACTCTTTGCAACCACATGGACTGTAGCCCACCAGGCTCCTCTGTTCATGGAATTCTCCAGGTAAGAATACTGGAATGCTTAGCCATTCACTTCTCCAAAGGATCTTCCTGACCTAGAAATCAAACCCAGGTTTCCTGCATTGCAGGTGGATTCTTTACCATTGGAGCCACTAGGGAAGCCCAAAGAGTATATAGTTAGTTGCTACATGACTTCTGTACTCCTTAATTTCTTTTCTTCCTTCTTTCCTTCCCCTCTCTCTCTCCTTAATTTCTATCTTATTTTATGCATTCTTTTCTCTTGTTAGATTACCTGTTTGTATGCATTCCCAGAAAAGGCCCTTGATGGACATGACCTCTGACAGTTGGAATTTATATTTTAACATATTTATATTTCTTTAGTTTTGAATTTTTCTTTTAGAGGGAGAGAATGCATAATAATTATTCTCTATATTGAAAAATGTACTAGAAATCAGGATCCATAATTGGAGACTGTACTAGAAATAAGGATTCACCCTGTTTGCTTCTATTGTCAACTTGGCAGATCTAGAAATCTTTTATGCCTTATTGATTAAACCATAAGAATGTTTGGAGTTCCTTAAAGAGATTTGGCATCTCAATAGTTCAAAATATTTAAGTCATTATTCTTGAAAGTAACTACTGCCTCTAGAAAAAATGTTTAAAGCTATATATATGATAATTTGGAGCTGGGAATGTTCAGTTAAAATGTCTTGGCTATAACAAATTACTTCTATCTGAATCTCCTGGATATATGAGTTATTCTCTCTAGCTGAGTGTCAGAGCTGAAGTTTATCTGGATAGCATTTACTTGATTTCTGTATTAGAAAATGCAGGTTTGGCTTTTCTAGGAGATCAGAATAAACAGCATTTATTGTAAGGGGCCAAAGATGCCATTGTAAGTAGTGACATGCTGTAATAAAAAAAGTTATTATTAAAAAAAAAAAAAAAGACTAGCAGAGGAGAAAGGGTTTCCCTGATAGATCAGTTGGTACAGAATCTGCCTGCAGTGCAGGAGACCCCAGTTCCATTCCTGGGTTGGAAAGATCTGCTGGAGAAGGGATAGGCTACCCACTTCAGTATTCTTGGGCTTCCCTTGTGGCTCAGCTGGTAAAGAATCTGCCTGCAATGTGGGAGACCTGGGTTTGATCCCTGGGTTGGGAAGATCCCCTGGAGAAGAGAAAGGTTACCCACTCACTCCAGTATTCTGTCCTGGAGAATTCCATGGACTGTAGTCCATGGGGTCACAAAGAATCGGACATGCCTGAGTGACTTTCACTCACTCACTCACTCTCACTCAGCAGAGTAGAAAGCAGGCACTCTCTTGTCCTCCTGCTCTTCTGTGTCATGGAGTGTGAGAGACCATCCCTGACAAGAAGAAGAATTCTAGCTGACCTTTATTTATTCCAGTGCTTCCAAGTTTTCCTCAGGCTTCATGAAGACGTTGCATCATCTTCTGTCTTTGACATATGACCATACCACAAAGATCTTGAGCGTTTTTACTCTTTCTTCTTTATAAACAGAAGTTTATATGAAGTTCTAACTGAATTCTCTAGTTTGAACTGAATTCTGAGTATTAGGCTCATTAACCTTTTGTAATACTCTGAGAGTTTTGTATTTTATCTGTATGACAGATCAGTTCTTGAATGAACTTTTCTAATAGCATTCACCTTGCTACTGGGTACATAGGAAGTGGTGACAATCAGAACAAGAGCCAGGTATGAGAACACCTGTCACATAATTAATAGTATCTAAATCATTGTTCTACTGATGTATGTATATTAACTCATATAACACAGCAGCTTTCCTGTGAAGTACATGGTAGTCTTATTCAGTACTTTATATAGCCAAGTAAAGCACAGAAGGATTAGGTAACTTCCCTGAAACCATCCTTTTAGTAAATGGCAGCACCATGGTGGGTTTCCTTCTGTCATATCCTACCCTTAGTTTAACAGATACATCTTTAGTGTGACATTTTGGTGCTCTTAGGGACTGCTGAAAACTAAATGACTGTCAGCTTAGCTTCCTCCTGTCACCTATCTCTACTTACCCCTTCCTCCACACATACACATCCCTCACACCCTGCAAAAATAACCTATGGCCAAAGTGTTAACTGCGCTACTAAATTTAGATTGTACTTTGACTCACCGTTCTATTTTCTGATTCTTTTCTCTGAAGTCAGCATTGTATAAAAGCTGTAAACCAAAAAGCACACCCTCTCTTTTGGCACAACGAATGAAGCAGTCACTTTCCCCAGCCACATTTACTTGCTCTGTTAGTCAGAAGTGGCTTCTTTATTACTGAAGAAGGGGTGTTTTGCCAGCTTCTTTCTTCATTTATTCTTAACCGCTTATTAGGCATCCCTGGGCCAAGTTCTTTACAACTGTTAGGAGAACGGAGATTGGTGAATTATAGCATGATCAGAGGCTTGGAGTCTAGAATACCATGATTCTAAAATTCTTCAGTAAATCTTCAGGAAAATGATAATGATACTGGTGCTAGTGGTAAAGAACCCAGATGCCAACGCAGAAGACATAAGAGACACGGGTTCAATCCCTGGGGTAGGAAGATCCCCCGGAGGAGGGCATAGCAAGGCATTCCAGTATTCTTGTCTGGAGAACCCCCATGGACAGAGGCGCCTGGTGGGCTACAGTTCATAGGGTCACAAAGAGCTGGACACAACTAAAGTGACTTAGCATGTACACACCTGTACCTCATGTCTTTAAAATGGTTTGCAGAATATAAAGCTTCTATTTATATGCTTCCTTGCTGAAGTCAGTGATACAGTATCTGGCATATACACAAATATGCTCATATTAATTTTATAATAATAGAGTATTATAAAATTATATAATGATTGAATAGAATTATCATCTGAACACATTTTATTAATTTGCTTATTTACAAAATTTGATTTAAGACATCTCTAATCTTAAATATCATTTTTGTCCTAATCTGTGATTACATATGAATTATATTTCTATATGAAGTGTATTTTATTCTCACCTTCTGGATTCAAAGCTACAACATTTCAGAAAGATTTATGTATTATCTATTTAGTAGAAACCTTTCAATTACTTTCTAGTATATAAAGACTAAATCACAGAAGATAAGGAATTTGAAAGACTTGTTAGCAATCATTTAACATGTGCTGTTGTCCTTGTAAACTCATTTTAAGCTCTATTTGTTGTCACACACTGAAGGATGAAGGGAACAATGTGGCTTTGGCTGGAGCTTATCACTGCTCAGAATAACTTTGGTGTATTATCTTTAGTGGCATTTTAGCTTCGTTGGTCCACTTCAAAATGTCCATCAGAGACACCAAAGATTGACTTAAACTTTGAAGACTTGTGGCTCCATACAAATCTAATTTTGGAACCCTCAAAGTTTGGAATTTGGAAACTCTAATTTTGAAATTCTGCCATATCTGACAACAGTTCTTTCTATTTGAAGGGCAAAGGGGAATAGTTCTGATATTTGTAATTAATGACTTTAAAAATTACCTCTCTTATTAAAAATTACCCACCAAAAATATCTTGGCATTTTATTTGTACAAGAATTACTAGAAAGAAGTCCATGAAAATAATGTGTAACCTTTCTTGAAAATACATTCTACCTGAACTATGAAATCAAGATCCTTATCAGAATAAAATTAAATATAGAAAGGACTAAGAGAAGAAATGCCAACAAAAGCAGAAAGAATAGAAACTCGAACTTTAAACATGCCTATTTAAAAATTCAAATGAAAGAGCAAATAGCTGAGATACTTGAGTTTAGAAAATTTTAAAGAACGAAGGGAGAGGTTGCCTTACAGTAAGTCACAATGTAAAGACAAGTGCGGTGAGGCTGCAAAGTGATTTTAATTTAAAAAAAAATTGTTCTCAGCTTCTGCTGGAAAAGGTCATTCTCGTCTCAGACTTTTCTGGCTAGTCTGTCTCCGGCTCAGTTAAATCCACAAGTCCCCCCTGCCGTGAAACTATTTCATTTATTAATTAGCATTTATTTAGTAAATTTATTGTGTACCTGTTTCATATCAACCATTCTGCCAAAATTTAAGGAGAGAAAAAATGATAATCTGAGTGAAGGCTAGTGGATTTACTGTTTGCACAGAGCCCTGTGAGCTGCTTGTACTCAAGGTGGCCTAGTGAATTTATGAGTGTGCAGTATATCAAAGGGTAACCCTTAGCTCTTCCAAAATTGAGGTCCTGAAACTTTATTAAACTTACTGAACTTAAAAAGCTCGAGGCAGATTACTGGGTTCTATCCCCAGAGATTTTGATGCTAGAATGAAGTTTCTCTCCCTCCAGAGCCCATGTAGTTAACCTCTGGCCCTTATGCTGTGTTTATTTATCTCCCCCAGTAAATGTTAAGATCCTTGAAAAAAGAATTCATTTCTTATTCAGCTCCATAATATCTCCTACAGACCTGTTGTTGTTGCTTAGTCATTAAGTCATGTCCAACTCTTGGGACCCCGTGGACTGTAGCCCAGTGGGCTCTTCTTTCCATGGGATTATCCAGGCAAGAACACTGGAGTGGGTTACCACACCCTTCTCCAGGGGATCTTCTACCAACCCAGGTATCAAACTCATGTCTTCTGCATTGGCTAGTGGATTACCACTGAGCCACTAGGGAAGCCCCTACAAACCTGTAACAGAGTCTTAATACACAAGAGGTGCTAAAATATGCATAAGCATGAGGAATCCAGGTAGTGGTTTACCTAACCAGTCTCTATGTCCAGTATATGACCCATAAAGGAAAAACTAAAAACAACTGAGGTCAACTCAGAAAGGAAAGTCTTCCAGTGCAGCTGCAGTATAAATTGTTCTCTAGGAGGATATGGAGGAGTGGAAGAAGCTTCCTTTCTTTTTGCTTTAGGAAATGACATTAATTCTCTGAAGAAGGACTGATTGACCTTTTTTTTTTTTTACCAATATATGGACCAATTATTTCTTGTATATTAAATAGGCAAAGGTATTGTAAAGTTCACTTAAATAAGGTAGGTTTTTTGGCTCTACCAAATGATTTTAAAGCTTGCTAAAGCAATCCTTTGGAGCTGCCTGTTAGCTCATAAGAGTATGCTTCTCTAGCTGAAATGACATGGGCATGGATGTGTGTTTGTTTTACTGCTGTGAAAAACACATACTATGGACATTCTTTTTTATGTATTATCGCAGTTCACTATTTTCAGAATCTGAGGAGCTCAGTATCCTTTATAAGTCATATATTCCATTTAGTGGCAACTGTTCCATGACAGTGTAAGATATACTCTAGTATAATTTAAAGATGCCACAAGTTGTCAGGTTGAGTGGCTGAGAGATTTGTTTAAAGAAATGTGGACAACATTCTTGTGGTTGGGAAAAAATAGGGAGAAAGTGAAATTATTGTTTAAAAGCTGTTTTTAAAGCTCTATTATGAAATGGATTATATCTGAGACTTAGAGTCTGTTTTTAAAATAAAAATTAGAACAGACTGCATTCTTTTTTTGAGGTTTATGATGTTTTATTTTATTTTTTAAGCCTTTTATTTTATATTGGAGTATAGCCAGTTAATGGAAAATTCTGAAAGAGATGGGAATACCAGACCACCTGATCTGCCTCTTGAGAAATTTGTATGTGGGTCAGGAAGCAACAGTTAGAACTGGACATGGAACAACAGACTGGTTCCAAATAGGAAAAGGAGTTCGTCAAGGCTGTATATTGTCACCCTGTTTATTTAACTTATATGCAGAGTACATCATGAGAAACGCTGGACTGGAAGAAACACAAGCTGGAATCAAGATTGCCGGGAGAAATATCAATAACCTCAGATATGCAGATGACACCACTCTTATGGCAGAAAGTGAAGAGGAACTCAAAAGCCTCTTGATGAAAGTGAAAGTGAAGAGTGAAAAAGTTGGCTTAAAGCTCAACATTCAGAAAACAAAGATCATGGCATCTGGTCCCACCACTTCATGGGAAATAGATGGGGAAACAGTGGAAACAGTGTCAGACTGTATTTTTCTGGGCTCCAAAATCACTACAGATGGTGACTGCAGCCATGAAATTAGAAGACGCTTATTCCTTGGAAGGAAAATTATGACCAACCTAGATAGCATTTTCAAAAGCAGGGACATTATTTGCCAACAAAGGTCCATCTAGTCAAGGCTATGGTTTTTCCTGTGGTCGTGTATGGATGTGAGAGTTGGACTGTGAAGAAGGCTGAGCGCCGAAGAATTGATGCTTTTGAACTGTGGTGTTGGAGAAGACTCTTGAGAGTCCCTTGGACTGCAAGGAGATCCAACCAGTCCATTCTAAATGACATCAGCCCTGGGATTTCTTTGAAAGGAATGATGCTAAAGCTGAAACTCCAGTACTTTGGCCACCTCATGCGAAGAGTTGACTCATTGGAAAAGACTCTGATGCTGGGAGGGATTGGGGGCAAGGAGGAA
>NW_011494835.1:12120462-12195885 GCF_000754665.1 Bison bison bison | reverse complement strand
ACCAACTCGATGGACATGAGTCTGAGTGAACTCCGGGAGTTGGTGATGGACAGGGAGGCCTGGCGTGCTGCGATTCATGGGGTCACAAAGAGTCGGACACGACTGAGCGACTGATCTGATCTGATCTGATAGCCAGTTAATTGACAATGTTGTGATGGTTTCAGGTGGACAGCAAAACCACTCAACCATACACACATATGTGTATCCATTCTCTTCCAAACCCCCCTTCCATCCAGGCTGCCACATAAAATTGAGCGACCCTGTGCTTTACAGTAGGTCCATGTTAGTTGTCTATTTTAAATATAGTAGTGTGTTCATGTTGATTTCAAACTCCTTAACTGTCCCTTTCTTCCACCCTTCCCCCCTGGTAACCATAGTTCATTCTCTAAGTCTCGAACAGACTAAATTCTAACTCTGCAAGTCTCTTCTAAGTAGGAGTCACGTAGAGACAGTATTAACTTCTCATAATGCATTTTGTGACCTCAGTAGAATGTTTGTTGACTAAGTGAATGAAAATAGATATAAAGGTCTTAAATATGACGAAGTTTTCTCTAAAGGTGAAATCTCATTTTAATGTATAAAGTTTTCCCTAAGCAAAATAAATAAGTAAAATAAAATAGAGAACATAGAGAAGGAAAAGATTTTTTTCCCTCCAGTTTTGCTTGATAAAACAGTGGATATTTGCTATGGGCTAAACAATGATTGCTCGAATTTCATATGGTGTAAATAGGAAAAAAGGCCCATTAGGGAAACTTTAGGCCCATTGGTGATATACATGGTCATAGAATCTGGAAAGCCCAGGGCAGCACTGGGTAACTTTGGGTCATCTGGTTTACCTAGTGCTTTTGGAGCAGAAGGAGAGTAGCTGAAAATGTAGTGAAGGTATGTATGTTGGTAGATATGGGTTTCTTTTGTTTTTTAGTAAACAATTTTCTTATGTGATATTTGAAAGTCTTAGGCATAAATCCACTCTTTATAAATATTCCTAATGTTTCTACCTTATTTTACATTTTGAATCACCAAATGTATTTTTAAAACTTTATTTTTAATAAAAATAGCCAGGACATGGAAGCAACCTAGATGTCCATCAGCAGATGAATGGATAAGAAAGCTATGGTACATATACACAATGGAGTATTACTCAGCCATTAAAAAGAAAACATTTGAATCAGTTCTAATGAGGTGGATGAAACTGGAGCCTATTATACAGAGTGAAGTAAGCCAGAAGGAAAAACACCAATACAGTATAATAACGCATATATATGGAATTTAGAAAGATGGTAACAATAACCCTGTGTACAAGAGAGCAAAAGAGACACTGATGTATAGAACAGTCTTATGGACTCTATGGGAGAGGGAGAGGGTGGGGAGATTTGGGAGAATGGCATTGAAACGTGTAAAATATGTATGAAATGAGATGCCAGTCCAGGTTCGATGCACGATACTGGATGCTTGGGGCTAGTGCACTGGGACGACCCAGAGGGATGGTATGGGGAGGGAGGAGGGAGGAGGGTTCAGGATGGGGAACACATGTATACCTGTGGGGGATTCATTTTGATACTTGGCAAAACTAATACAATTATGTAGTTTAAAAATAAAATAAAATTTAAAAAATAATTAAAAAAATGTTTTATGCAAATAGTATAAGAATTTAAAAGGCTTATTTACAGAAAAACTCTCCAGCAGTCCCTTTTTTGCACCTCCACCTCTCTGTTCTCTTGTATCACAGGCAATCAATTATTTCTTTTGGTATTTACCTTTGTATTTCTAAATAATCTTTAAATGCTGGCTCTTGAATCATCAGTTTTAATTATTATTCACTAACTTCTTTCAGTAGGTAAGAATTTTACCTTACTTCTAGCTCTATTTTTCTAGCTGATTAGTCATTATCATTATTTTGGGAAGATTATTTAGAAATATATTTTAAAAAATCTGTATCTAGTCTTTTCATTCATAGAATATAAATGCTCAGTTTTGGAGAATTCAGTGTATCAATTACAGTGTATCAAGAACACCAACAGTGTCCCACAGAGACCATTTTCAGGTATTGTGGGTGCTAAAGAGGCATGTGAACTATGGCCCTCCCGCTCTGTGAATTAGCTTGGTGTGCTAGGCCAGTGACTTCAGGCTCTTCATTTCCATATATATACACATATATACATTTAGCATTTCAGAGAGTATACATAGATGTGGCATTGGAGGATAAATGGATTAAGTAAGTTTGTGGGAAATGGGAAAATATTTTCAGAAAACAATTTTCTAAAAAAAAACACCCTTCTTTCACATTATATATTTATTTATATTGTTCCACAAGGTTATCTCCACAGATAATGTCTTCACAATCACATTCTCTTTGCTATAGATGAGACATTCATCTTCCCTTTTATTATTGGACTTAGCATCTTTCTATCGTCTTTATACAGTTTTCACCATTTGATTACTTAAAGTTAGTTAATTGCTTCTCTGTGTCCCTTTATGTGGGTGCTGCTGCTGCTGAGTCGCTTCAGTCGTGTCCGACTCTGTGCGACACCATAGACGGCAGCCCACCAGGCTCCCCTGTCCCTGGGATTCTCCAGGCAAGAACACTGGAGTGGGTTGCCATTTCCTTCTTTATGTGGGTACATGATGTGTAATCCCTTTAGAGTCCATCTTCTATTAAGAGATTACAAAATCATTTGAGTTTAAGTGGCTTTCAAATTAGGTCTGTTGTGTTCCTTGTTCTCTGTTATCTTTTATTTCAAGCACTTTTCTCTTTAAGAAAGTATTTAGTGGCTTCTTCCTATTTCTAAAATAGTTACACCTTTCTTGAAAATCGTTTGGAAGATGAAGAAAATGAGAAACTTATGTGTCATCCAAAGAAGACAAACATATTTGGTATGTGCTCCTCTAGTCAGACTGTATGCACACACAGATAATGCCTTCTCCCAACACATACTTCAGGAATATAGAGGTGAACAAGATAGATATGGTACCCGCCATCATGGACCTGCTACACTGGCTAATAAAATAATCAACATATACTAACATAATTCTTTAATTGTTATTTTGACAAATGCACATGGTATAGGAACACAGTTTTTTTAAATTGAAGTACAGTTGACTTATATTAATGTTGGGTATATAGCATAGTGATTCAGAGAACACAGTTTTAAGAAAGGGCATAGCATTATCAAATTTGTGAGCAGGTTTTATCATTAAAAAAATTGTCACAATATGTAATTAAATGCCTCTGTAACATGCCGCATTATATATATTTAGTCTCCAGTGTTTATAAATTTTTTAAATGTTACTTCTTTTTAGGAGATATAGAATTGTGGCCTAGTAGAATTGAATATTGGAGAAGGAAATGGCAACCCATTCCAAGCTTTAGTTGACTGAAGTCACGAGGGTCAGAAAAGGTCCACATCACCCTCCCTTAGGTTCTTACCGGTCTGGGGTTTTGCATCCGTACCTGGGTTAGGGCCCTGGTTCCTGTAGAACTCAAAGATATGTTATCAGATGATTATGCACTTTGGAGAAGGAAATGGCAGCCCACTCCAGTATTCTTGCCTGGAGAATCCTGTGGACAGAGAAGCCTGGTGGGCTGCTGTCCATGGGGTCACTGAAGCGACTCAGCAGCAGCAGCAGAATTGAATATTAGTGTGAAGAATCCTTCTGCTTTTTACTTTTCCTTTCATATAATAAACTTTTTCATTTGAATCTTTTATTTCAGTCACCGCTGAAGTGCCAGGGTAGTGAGATACACTGCTTACACTGAATCTGCCTATGGAAGTATCAGATAATTATGGTGAAGTAGATTTATTTTATAAATACAGGGAAATGCCATACAAATTCTAGACTGTTTTATTTGCTGGCTACAAGTTACAGGTATCGTGCCAGATGGTTTACATATATGACATCACTTAATCCTCCTTCTTATAACGATCTCAACTGGACCTTCTTTTTAGTGCAAGTCTGCTCTACCTCGATGAATGTGCCTTCTAAAAAACTGGTTTCTTATAACCATATGCATCAGTGTTCCAGCACATTTAACTGCTAGTCTCCTTTCTTCAGAACTAACATTAAGACACATAATTCGACTAGAAGGTGCAGTGAGTCGTGCTGTATCTTGTTTTCATAGGAGTACCAAAGCATAAGCATACGCCCTATCTGCTTTGGCGTAGGTTACCTAGAAAATGGGAGATTGGTGAGGTGCTAAATTGCAATTTTATGTGACAGACAGCTGAAAACAAGGCCATGTGTGAGAGTAGGCGAACCCTTAGATTTTGTGCATGTCAAAACGGGAACAAAGATTAAAATGCAAGTTTTAATTTCCTTAAATATGGATCCCAACATTAATTGAGGTATGCAGCTCACACACAGCCTTGGGTGTGGCCCGTGAACACAGCTGCAAACTCTGATCTGTAATTTTTATTTATTTTTCGCCCTGTATGATGGGGCCTTTGGGTTTGTAACCCTTGATGCAAATGAAAGGGAAGAACACATACAGCAACATACATATTTTTTGGCTTTGGTGTTTGTGTCATCAGAATTTTTTTGTTCATAGAACCTTAGTACTTGGAAGCACTTGTGGAAAAAGTTTAATATGCTGGATTTTTTTCTTGGGGATTGGGAGCAGAGCATGCTCTCTGGCCGGTTTGTGGTAGTTTCTTATCTGTGCCGATCCATTGCAGATCACGGTGATGATTTCAGAGGTATCCAAGGCCTGCACTGTCCCTTACATGACCTCTGCAGGCAGGTGCACATAATCACCTGCCGTGGTGAGCCTCAGGATTGTACCTTGTGTTCAGGGAAGTGCACAAGGGGATTGCAGAAAAGGAGAGTCACTGACCTCACCTTTCTCCTCCATCTAACTTTATAAGAACCAATGTATCATCACCAAGCCCTGCATTGTTGTCAGGTGAAAGAATTGTTTAGAAAATCAGTAGACCTTAGTTTCATTCTGGGATTTAGGGATTACTGTATATTATGGATGATTTGGACGTGAGTTCTCTTTCCCATTGCTGCCAGAACTCCCCCAATACTTTCTCATTCTTACGGCAGCCAAGAATGGACATTTTCCCAAATGGGACCTGTGAACTGGCTTTCACAAAACTATATTGTGTTTAATGTTAGACTCTTACAAAATCCTAGAGCCTGGAAGGTTACAAAGTTTATGTTCGGCTTTCATATCATGGAGAATGAGAAATATCATGGCTGACACTATAAGAGTGTGGATTTGTGGGGCAAGCACTATTCTGAATATCTTACAGACATTTTTCCTTTAGTTTTCACAAAGCCCTATAAGATGGATTAGTATTGTTATTATTCTTAACTTACATGTGAAGAAACTAAAAGAGAGTGCCTAAGTAACTAGTTGTAGTTCAAGTAACTAGTGGATGGAGGAATTAGTGTTACTTGAAAACCAGGTTTGCCTCTTGGTCAAGCCAAAAGATACAACCAAGCCAAAAATCTGGAGAAGGAAAGATTTATGACTTGCAGCAAATAAGGAGAACACTGGGGATCTTTATCAAAGCAGTGTCTCCCTGAACAGCAAAATCGGGGACCTTTTAAGCTAAGCATGTATGCAGATTCATGAAGGGGGTCTGAACAGAGGAGAATTCAGCATAGAATTGGGGCAGCCAATTCTAAGTTGCCAAGCTTTAGTTGACTGAAGTCACGAGGGTCAGAAAAGGTCCACATCACCCTCCCTTAGGTTCTTACCGGTCTGGGGTTTTGCATCCGTACCTGGGTTAGGGCCCTGGTTCCTGTAGAACTCAAAGATATGTTATCAGATGATTATGCACTTTGGAGAAGGAAATGGCAGCCCACTCCAGTATTCTTGCCTGGAGAATCCTGTGGACAGAGGAGCCTGGTAGGCTGCTGTCTATGATCACATGGAGTCGGACAAGACTGAAGCAACTTTGCATGCACGCATGCATTGGAGAGGGAAATGGCAACCCTCCAGTATTCTTGCCTGGAGAATCCCAGGGATGGAGGAGCCTGGTGGGCTGCCGTCTATGGGATCGCACAGAGTCGGACACGACTGAAGCGATGCAGCAGCAGCATTCACATCCCTTGAGAAGGAACTAGGACATTGTTTTATCATTGAACTAGTGTTTCTTGACAGCTTTTCATTTGTTCCTGAATTCCCTTAATTCCTTTACAATCATTAATTACTGAGATCTTTCAAGAGCAAGCATTGTGGCCAGGCTGAGATCACAAAACAGCTTGGGCCAAAAATGGCTTCTCTTATGTCAAGAAAACCATGCCTTATTCTCTTTCTGGGGACTCCCTACCATGTCTAGTAATGCTAAGGTTTGATTCTGGGACATCTGCTTTCAACTCTGTGAGATACTGGACATTCTAGGGACTACATTGCTTATTAAAGTGACCAGGCTAAGAATTTTTTAAATTTACATATAGTTTGCTTGTCTTTGAGGCCGGTATTAATGTTGGGCTTATTTGCCAATCTGTCCTGAGTCTCACATCTTGTTATAAGTAATAAGTGCTTAGAGAAATGAAAGAATTAGCTAATGTAGACAGTTTTTCTGAAAGAAAAAGAACACTGTATGATGCAAGCTGTGTCACAGAGGTGTTGATGTTCCCCTGAGCTTGAAGGCACCTTGTAGGCAATTGGCCTCATCTTCTCCTACGAAAGGACCCCTATAACAGTGTCACAGGTCCTGTGTGAACATCACCACTGGACAGCCCTTTCCAGTTAGACAGCTCAAATTAAGAGAAAGTCCTTTTCACTAAAAGCTCACGATCAGTATTTAACAAGAGCACTTTAGAAAAGCAGCCAAAATAATTAAATATCAGAATAGTTATGGAAGAAAAAAAGCATTGTTGTCTTGAAAGGAATTGGGAGCTTTGGTATGAGTTACAAAAATGCATTTTGCTTTATTGTAAATGATTTTCTAAGGATCACAGGATAGAGCGCATTGTGCGTTTGTTTCTGAATTGGTTCTAATCTTTTGTGAGGTCTCAGGTCCTTCTGTCAATCTTTGAAAAGAGGAAGTAAATACGACAGGAATCTCCTGTTTCTATTCTCTAGAGATTTTTTAGGTGGTGCTTAACATCGTGTGTGCATGCTCAGTCACTTCAGTCATGTCTGATTCTGTGACCCTATGGACTGTAGCCTGCCAGGCTCCTCTGTCCGTGGTATTCTCCAGGCAAGAATACTGGAGTGGGTTGCCATTTCCTACTCCAGGGGATGTTCCTGACCCAGGAGTCGAACCCATGTCTCTTATCTCTCTTTAATTGGCAGATGGGTTCTTAACCACTGACACCGCCTGGGAAGCCCTGTGCGTACCGCCAGTGTATGGGAAACAGTGAGGATGCATTTTTCTCTCACTAAAAACCCCTATACATTTCAAGTTGCTTGTCTTGAGAGTTAAGGATTGGTGTTTGGCTTCTCTAAATTTTCACACATTTTCAAATAGGGAAAACGTTCATCATCCAGTTAAGCTTTTAAGTTGTTGGAACAATATAATACATATGGTAGCCTATGGTCAGCAGTTCTGTTCTTTTCAGTGATTGTAATTGTGTCAAAAGCAAATTTGGTGAGATGGAGCTTTAAGACATGTCCGAGCCAGACTCATGTTAATTGTTGTTGCTACATCTGTTCATTTTGTGCCTTTAAGGATATTATTGAATGCAATACTTGCTGCAAGTTAAAACTAGCCTAATATTGTTTTGTGAATTGGCTGTTTCAGTTCAATGAGTATTTTTGTGTGGCCTCTGTTAGGCAACCATCATGTTTATTATCGAGCTTCCAAACCCTTCTGAGTTCTCTGCCCTCCTTCCCCTTCCCCTCCCCGACCTGCGCCTAGTCAAGATTCAAAGTACTGTTCATCAAACTGAGGCTCATATGCATTCAGTTTGAGTCAGGGCCAGCATTTCCCATCCCCCTTTTTTGTTTTGTAAATAAAATGGACTACAACAGAATATATTATAATGGATTGCATGTGAAACTACGTGTTTTTATTGGTTCAGATCTGTACCAGTTAGGTCATGAAATAAAGTATACTTTTCACTGTGTATTGTGATGAAGAGTTTGAAAACAGGGGTCTACTTTGGTGCTACTCAATTTGCAGCCCCTGGACACTGCTGCCAGGTCGTTTGTTCCTGGTCTGCAATGGGATACGTACTGAAATTGAGAAGAAGCATTTACAAGTTTTTGTAGCAATTTGACATTGCCAGTTTTCAAGGTTTTGATCAGTGGATTTGTCCCATTAAAAGGTGTAGACCAGTTTGGCTGTTGAACTTGCATGATGAGAGACATCTGTTTTGAGTTGTTTACTGTTAAGAAGCACTATTTGAGGATTTTTTTATATGTGAGATTCACAGCATGGTGGAGAGAATGAATTGTCTCAGGATAATAAGCTTATTACACCTTTTGGTAACATAGGCTGAATGTGCTTCTAATTTGCTAGAGTTTCAAATTTTCTTTCTGTAATGACAGAGGCATTAAAGAATATACAATGTTTTATAATCTCTTTGCTTAAAAAAAAAACTTTGTTAACACTGGACAACTTTGAAATTCTAATATAGGTATATTTTACAACAATATCCATTAAATCATCAATCAGAAATATATGCAATACATCCTTATTTTATAAACAAAGTTTAGTTTCTATAAACAGAAATAAAGTTTCTGGAATAAAAGAAACAACTGACTGTGTTCCAGTCCTTTCTTTGTGATAGAATAATTGTGACGTTAATCACAAATAAGAATTTTAAAAGATGAACAAATATTTGAACACTTAATCAGCTTTAAATTTTCCTTTTTTCAGATTTAGATATTATTATCATATAGACTACTTTGAATTACTTTAATAAGATTCAGTGATGAGGATGATTGTACTTCTGAACTGATAAGTGTGAAATTTAGGGCTCATCTTAAAGTTATTAAGGATAGATCTGGCTTATCTACGACTAAAATAGCCGCATTTGATCATTAATTTTTAAATTCCTAGACTCTGAGTACTCCAGATTTTTAAGAAACCTAAATCCACCCCAAGTTATTTTTTAAGTGTTAAATAAATGGAAAAACCTAAGTTTAGACTATAAAGAATGAAAGGTTTTCATTTCTGTGCTTTCCACGAGACAGCAGCCTGACTTTGTTTTCCTAATAAGGCTGTGCTAAATGTTGGAATGCTTATCCCCTTGAATTTTACTGAAATACCTAAAAATACTCACTTTACCGAAAAATTTCACAATTTAATTTGTTTAGCCTAGACAAGAATAGAAAAAGTGATGTATCTGGAAAAAGTTAGTGGCAAAATTATGCCTCCAGTATTAACATAGGGCAAGAGAGCATATAGAAGTGAGCCTCAAAGAGCATTATCTTACACTTTGGATTTTTGAAGAACAAATTAGTTATTTTGTTCTTTTCCATCTGTATTCCATTTGTCTTTATATATTTAAGATCTGGGGCAAGTTTCAGTTCCTCTCTCTTCTCCTTCCTTAAGTAGCAGCTCATATAGTTCAAGCATACTCATGGGCTACTTTATTGCTTGGCACTGTGTTGAGATTTACTCTTCTTTGATGTGAGATTTGGATTTAGCTTTCTTACAAAATGAAGTACTATATTTAGGAATACGTTTTCATCTGACTTAGAGGGGTAAAAAGACACGGTCCTTATAGTGGTATGAAGTAGCTTATGTGTTCTGCCTCCTAGTTGGCTTTCTGGCTTTCTCTCACTGCTCTTTCTGTTTTTACTCTCATTCCAGCCCATTGGCACATTGCTGACTCCAAGATTTAACACTTGCTATATTCTGGTCTGCCTGGAATTCTCTGCTTCAGGTCTCTGCTCAGATTTCATCTTCTGGAGACCTACTCTGGCTCCTTCATATAAAATAATGTATCCCTGCCCCTGTTTTTGGAGAAGGGAATGGCAACCCACTCCAGTATTCTTGCCTGGAGAAACCCATGGACAGAGAGCCTGGTGGGATACAGTCCATAGGGTCGCAAAGAGTTGAACACAACCGAGGTGACTTAGCATGCCCCTGTTTTGCTTTACTCTACTGTATTACATCATTGCCATGTGACATACCTTGCTTGTTTATGTTTAGCCTGCTTCTTCCAAGTAGAACATAAGCAACTTCAGAGTAGGGATCATGTTTGTGTTATTCATAGCTGTTGTGCCATCTCCTACAACGGAACCTACTCTTTAGGGGCTCAATAAATATTTGGGGAATTAATCAATGAAATAATCAAGGAAAAGATATAACACGGGTATTGCCCTGCACTTGACGTGACATTAGGTGTAATACATATAGGTCAGGAATGAGAAGATGCTAGGTTAAAGTAATTTATGGTAATAGAGAAGCCCATAATAATTACAACAGATCGGTAGTATAAACAGAAGTTAGGTTCTGACCATAATATAAGGGTATGTGTTTGTTTATAAAAGTATAGGCTGATTCAAAAAGAATTGAACACTGTTAAAAATGTATTACTAAGTGACTAGGAATATATGAATATATGTTCAGTCGCTCAGTAGTGTCTGACTCTTTGTGACCCCATAGACTGCAGCATGCCAGGCTTCCTCGTCCATCACCAACTCTCAGAGCTTGCTCAAACTCATGTCTGTCAAGTCGGTGATGCCATCCAACTATCTCATCCTCTGTTGTCCCTTTCTCCTCCTGCCTTCAATCTTTACTTTCATCAGGGTCTTTTCCAGTGAGTCAGTTCTTTGTATCAGGTGGCCAAAGTATTGAAGTTTCAGCTTCAACATCAGTCCTTGCAATGAATATTCAGGACTGATTTCCTTTACAATTGACTGGTTGGATCTCTTTGCAGTCCAAGAGACTCTTAAGAGTCTTCTCTGACACCACATTTCAAAAGCATTAATTATTAGGTACTCAGCCGCCTTATAGTCCAACTCTCACATCCATACATGACTACTGGAAAAACCATAGCTTTGACTAGATAGACGTTTGTTGGCAAAGTAATATCTCTGCTTTTTAATATGCTGTCTAGGTTTGTCACAGCTTTTCTTCCAAGGAGCAAGCGTCTTTTAATTTCATGGGGCTGTGGTCACCATCTGCAGTGATTTTGGAGCCCCCCAAAATAAAGTCTGTCACTGTTTCCATTGTTTCCCCATCTATTTGCCATGAATATATGTAGCTAAACCAAATTGAAAAGGAGGCCTCATAGTTATTTCTGTAATCTTGCACGTGCAGCACAGGGCACTCGTCAGACTGGCAGTCTTACTCATTCAGGGATACCGGTAGCACATCATCGTCAGTAGGTGTGATGGGGACTATGATGCCAGTGCTTTATGTTCTCAAGTTCACCAGGAAGAAGAGATAGAAATGTAAGGTTCTTGACACAGACCCACAAGAAGATATGTATCTTGGGATCTGCATGACCCCTGCCCCAGAAGCCAGCTGCTATTTTAATCAGAAACCCAGTTTAGTTTAGCACCCAGGTTAGTGATGTTTATTAAGGAACCTCCAGCTCCATCCTGCTGGGAAATGAAGTTTAGAGAATTCCTATGCGAAAAATAGCCCTCTTTCTCTGGAAAAATACGGAAGAGTGGACTGAAGGTGCTTGTTTCTTTGTTTTTGCATGTTTATAAATCCTTAACTGGGAATCTTCTGAAGAACTTAAACTTTTTTTTAATGTGTGTATTGTTCAAGCTGTAAAATGCGTACTTTCTATAGGTCGAGAATCAGATAGGTAGATAGATATCTGTATATATATATATCATCTATCTCTGTGTATCTGTACGTTAACTAATGTCCATACATATATGTGTGGTTTACTATGAGTAACTTCTGTTTTTATATGAATTAAAACAAAGATGGCATTCTGTAAATAACATGATTGAAAATAGAATAGTTTTTAGTTAGTAGAAAATTAATAGTTATTCATTGTTTGAAAGCATTTCTCTCTGTAGTTCTTCACCAAAGTTACTTTTGTGGCTTTCACTTTGGTATTATTCCTAGAAGGCAGACTGTTGGAGTTGCATTTAAAGCATCTGGAAGCATCTTGGGTTCAAATCTTGGCTCTACCATTTTAAAATTCTAAGTTATGGTCAAATTATTGAACCTAGTTGAGTTGCTTCTTCCTGTAATTAAAATGAGAACAATATTATTTTCTTAGAAAAAATAAATGAGGTAATTTATGTAATGGGCAAAATGAAATTATTGGCATTTGGTATGTATTCACTTAAATGATATTTTCTTATTAATTTCTAGTTTGTTGTTGTTTTCTCTTGAAACATACCCTGGTAGATAATTTGGCTTGGCTCTAACAGTATATAATCCAAAGGGAATATTTCCAGAAATCCAGGCTCGTATTTTCTGCATGAGGGGTAGGAAATGAATGCCTGTCACTGCTTACTTCGTGCCAGTTACTGCTAGGTGTGCTACATGCATGACCTCATTCCACCCTCAGAACAGTTTTATAGGGGAAGGATACTGTCCTTATGCTAACAAAGAAACTATAGCTTTTAATTTTGTTGGTGGCACAGACTTGCAACCTTTATTTAGTGTTTCAGTTGTTTTTCAAAGTATTCCTCTATCAATGAAGAGCTTGATGAGAGAAAAGGCTGAGTATGAAAGATAAGAGGATCTCTCTGTCTCTTTAAGGCCCTAAGCTTTTCCTAAAAGGAAGAAAAAAAATAGGTAGACAAACATCAGGGTATGAACTGTGCCTGCTTATGCCGCTGAACTCCAATACTTTGGCCACCTGATGTGAAGAACTGACTCATTGGGAAAGACCCTGATGCTAGGAAAGATTGAAGGTGGGAGGAGAAGGGGACGACAGAGGATGAGATGGTTGGATGGCATCACTGATTTGATGGACATGAGTTTGAGCAAGCTCTGAGAGTTGGTGATGGACAGGGAAGCCTGGCATGCTGCAGTCCATGGGGTTGCAAAGAGTCGGACACAACTGAGCTCTTGAACTGAACTGAACTGATGCTGCTTTTATCCTCTTCTTCAGCATCTGACCCTTATGTATTGCTAGATGTCTGTGAAAATCCATGTGTGCATATGATGTGTTATTGATTCTTTCTCTCTTACTGAATTTTAAGAGATTTTTAGAATTCCTTCTCTAAATGGGCTTACTGAATTTTAAGCACATTTGTTAAGGGTATTAATAATGTCATGAAAAAGCCAAGAATAAATGGAATAAATGTATAAATGGAATTCCTAATGTTTCACAGGTGGGTTATTTGCTTTGCAAATCCTATTAGTTTCTTATTAATAATGAAGTACTTACTATTTTGATAAAAATTTGTTTTCTCTACTTGATTGGAGCTGGAAGAGAAGGTATATTGAATAAAAGTAATTACCATTGTGCCATAAGGAAGATAGAGACCTAATAGGTTTTGAGTGAATGAAACTCTGCTACAGATTGCTTGTTTATATCAGTCCTAAAAGTATTATAATCATGTCTGATATGAAATAAAATATGGAATTTTGGTGAAAAATTGGAAAAGAAGGAAATTATACTCTTCAGCTTCTCTCACAGAAAGCATGGGGCACCTTTTTTTTTTTTTTTTTAAGAATGAAAAAATGAACACCATTACATCACTTGCACAGTTGCATTTGTAATACATAGAAGCAGAAGGTGAGAGAGGTCTTTAGTAGACTTTATCTTGTATTAGCAAAGGAACCGAGGTGCAAAGTTAAAAATAATACTTAAAATGTCACCCTTAATCCAAGAATATTAAACCTGTCCCTTCTCCAAGCTTCAATATCAGTCCCCTGTGGTATGAATTTTATTTGAACAGGTGGTTTGGTAGTTTAGATGGATCATTCAGTGGCAAGTAGTATGAAGGTTTGAAGTAGAGGAATTAAGAGAGAGTGAAAGGTGGTGTCTTGCAGAAAGAATAATGAGAAGCTCAACTCTCATATCTTATGCCAGTCAGTGTCTGAACAAATTGTAATTCGAGGTTTCCCTTTATACAAAATGATTATGAGGTTTAGACTCCAAAAGAGCCACAGTCATGTAGGATTATTTCCTAGAATGTTTGTTATAGTCAAAACCATGAAATAATCTAAACTAGGGGTTAGCGAACTATGGCCTACAGTCCATCCCCCTACTGTTTTTATAAATGAAGTTTTGTTGGAACACAGTCATGCTCACTTACATTTTGTCTGAATCATCTTTCTTGCTATAACGGCAGAACAGGGCAGTTGAATCTATATCCTGTGGCCCACAAAGTTTAAAATATTGACTGTCTCACCCTTTCCAGAAAAGTTTGCTGTTTTTTAACAATGGAGCATACAAAATAGCCTCCTTGTATTATATAAACCCTTTATTGAAATAGTATTTTTACTTGATAAAAATTTTATTTTTAATAAGAATGAATTATCCTGAACACTGATAATTATCTTGAACACTGAGCCTTTTATTGAAACTTGAACATACCTGTGATGTTATATAATCTCTTCAACTTTATTGTTTATAGAAATTATTTTATAAACACTAGTTAGAAAAGTGCATTTTTCCCCTTAAATGATGCTGAGATTATTTGGAGTGTGGACATGAGGCACAATAAACAGATAAAACTTTCTTCCCTGATAAAAATGCTTTTGTGGAAATATAGTGTTAAAAAATAAATTTTTTCCATATAGAATCAAGTAGAATAATGGGAAATTTTGCGTTTATCACTATGTGAAACTCTTATTTATTGGCTTATTATATGCCTCTTCCAGCTCAAAATTATTGAAGGCTGGGCAGATGAAAGGGTGATTTCAAGTGAAGGATATCAAGTAATATATAAAACTCTCATCCAAACTAGTTATTTAAACTGATCAGTATTCAGTTTGCAATTCTAAAGATCTTAATAGCATTAAATTGGTGAACTTCAACCATAGAAAATAAAGCAGCACGTCAAGAGATGAAGAAATATTTGTCAATTTGCTGATTCCTGCTATGTGAGATGGATATATCAGAGGAAGGATAATGTAGATATTGGCATTAAACTTTTTAGTGATCCAAGTTCTTTAACATTTGTAGACTTTATTTCTGAAACTTAAGCAATACATTGTGTATAAGGCCTTTAATTTAGTGTGGAGCTCCTAATAAGACCCCAATAAATGTAATGTTGACCGTGATCCTCTCGTTGTTTGTATAATAGGGAATTATGTTGTCATTTTAAGTTCAGCCTAATGCTCCTTTCTCTCACAAGCCCCTTATATTCCTTCTTGAAAACGCTGTAACCGATTTGGTCGGGGAAGGTCAGTAGAAGTCCTTTCCTTCCCTGCCTTACTCCCTCAGTCCCTCCCTGTCTCCTTTGTGGCTTGATTTAGAACTTGGTTGCTGAAGATTTCTTCTCAAGCCCCATCAACTCTTGTAATGACCTGAAAAGAATTTTTACAACAAAAGCCATTTCCTTACACAGAGAGGTAATTATTAATATCAAGTGGTTAATTGCCTGTTGTGAATTTCTCAGTGCCCCTTGAGCCAAGCCTCAGCAGAGGAGGCCCCAGGTACTCAGAGGGCTTCTAGCAATTCCATTGCTTCTCTCTTTTCCTTCTTTCTCTACTAAGTCTGTTGGACTTTGGGTTATTATTTCTGTCTGTCTATATTTAGTACTCGTAGTAATAGAGAGGGGCTTCCTGGTGGTTCAGATGGTAATAGAGAAAATGCAAAGAGAGAGAAAGAAACTGAGACTATGTGTATGAAAATGAATACATGTGTATGTGGTGAGTATAATCTTTTATAAGCTGAAAGGTATTGTGTTAATAATATGCTGCATGTGTGCATGCTCAGTTGTATCTGATTCTTTGCAACCCCATGGACTGTAGCTGGCCAGGCTCTTCTGTCCATAAAATTTTCCAGACAAGAATACCAGAGGGGGTTGCCATTTCCTCCTCCTGGGGATCTTTGCAACCCAGGGATTGAACCTGTGTCTCCTCTATAGGCAGGTGGACTCTTTACCACCGAGCTGCCTGGGAAGCCCTGATATATAACTACTACTGTATATACAGCACACTGATACATAGCTATTTTGTACTCTTGTTTGTAGAAAAAATAATCCTTATATGTTCTCAAATCATTTGGAAAAAAACCACTGATGCATTGCCATAAGTGATTTAAATGTTTAAGGTTTGAGTTTTAGGAAAGCCGACTAACTAGAAGTACAATTAAATATGGGGAAATGGTTTAAAGAGACATCCCTCTACACACTTGAGTGCTCACTTTTTTCCCCTCTGGAGTTGCTTTGTTATTGCAAATTGACAACTTTGCAATTAAAGTGATTAATGATGTGCCCTAGTGTTTATGGGTCCTGAGGTCAGTGAGCCCAAAGATGGCCATGCTGTGGGAAACTTAGATAGAGCTCATCTCACAGAAGATGAACTGAAATTCCTTCTCTTTTCTGTATGATTGTTTATGAATTAAGTGTATTAGATATGGTTGAAGGCATCACCAAGACATAATAAATAATGTGAGTAATCTTTATCAGTCCAGTTCTGTTGCATAATTCCTTATTTTTAAACACTAATGTGAACATTCATTGGTGATTTTTATTAGCTAAAAAAGTTTTACTTTATACAGCAGTATGAGAAAATTCATTGAGTGTTCAGTGAAGTTTTTCATGATCCCTTTGATTTAATCTTTATTAGATCTATCGATTATTTGGGGTATTATTTTTCCTATACATTATTTTAACCAGGGCATCAAAATTGTGATTTCAAATACAATGTTGTAACTTGGAACTCCTTTCAACCATTCAGCCAGAAGTTCTGAAACTGGTTGTAATGCTTCAGGGATTTTTATTTTGGATACTGCGCTTATAAAAATCAATCAGCTTTCAACATAGATTGTTCTAACCACACTGTGGGCTTTGTTCTTTGGATTCCACAAGCTGAGCATAGTACAGGGCCAAGGCACTAGCCTCTCTCCCCGTCGTGGCTTACTGCCCTACAGAAGTGTCGCATCAAGGGAAGAGAGAACAATAAGTGGATTGTTCTGTCTGTGGCACCGAGCCATTGCCAGGATCTCTGCTGGTTTCAGACACACACAGTGCACAAAAGTGACTTGTGACGATCACTGTGGTTGAATGGGAGATCTATATATTACACATTGCTTATTTCCCAGGATTTGAACAGAAAAATGTAGGAATAATTATTAGCAATTATACATCAGTTTTTAAAACTTTGTCTTTGCAAAATTGTTTGCTTATATGTAATCTATAACATTTCTAAAGTAAAGGAGCAGATTCTCAGTATAATACTGTTCTTGAAAGAAAGGCAACTATAAAAATTTTAATTTGGGGAAGTAATCTCCTTATTCGTTTTTTAGGATTTTCTCCTCAGGGAATATGAGAAATGTGTATTTCAGTTTGGTGGAGGAAATGAGATTTTCTCCTTAAACATTGATTAAATTATGCTCGGAGTATTTGGGTATCTTACTTAACAACGTTCAAGAAAGCACCAGCTTGTCAAGAAAGATACGCTGTATAACAAAAGGTTTTGAGGGGTTTGTGGATTGTAATGTTTCTTTCTCTTAATTTTAGCCACCTGAAGCAGACTTAAGAAAACTTTTCAGACTGACAGAGATTTACTCTCTTTATTTAAAATAACATTGCTCAGAGGGTTTTTCCCTTTCATAATTCCAACCTTGAGAAAGGTTTCCTAAGTAAATGAATATACTAAACATGAGTTCCAGAAATGAGTATTTCAAGCTCATGGGTATGGACCATGATCCACAGTGTTTTCTTCTTTAGGCATTTAAAGGCTTTGAATAGTCCCATGGTTACAATGCTTATGTAACTTTAAATTTTCTACATTTCTCTGATAACAGAACCTTTTTTGGGGGGAGGGTGTTTTGAAAAGTAGTTTTCTGTGAAGCCTACTTTGAGAAATAGCCTTACTTATCATAAGAAGTAGAACATGTACAGTGCATAAAATGTGGAAAATACAAGAAAGGAGAAAGCATATCATTCATAGAGAACTTCCACTAAAATGTTGGTGTGTTTCCAGTTTTTTCCATGTGTTAATCATGCTCCATATATGCTATTTTATATTTTTCTTTTTTCACTTAATATCATAAAGTAAGCATGTTAGCATGTAATTCAGAATTCTTTCTAAAAATTATTCTAATTGTTGTATAGTGTTTCATCATTTGGTTATACAACAGCCACTTCCTCATTGTATATTTAATTAGTTGTTTCCTAGTTTTCACTGTTGTAAGTTACACTGTTCAGTTCAGTACAATTGCTCGGTCATGTCTGACTCTTTGCGACCCCATGAAGTGCAGCACGCCAGGCTTCCCTGTACATCACCAAATCCCAGAGCTTGCTCAAACTCATGTCCATCGAATCGGTGATGCCATCCATCCATCTCATCCTCTGTCGTCACCTTCTCCTCCTGCCCTAAATCTTTCCCAGCATCAGGGTCTTTTCCAATGAGTCAGTTCTTTGCACCAGGTGGCCAAAGTATTGGAGTTTCAGCTTCAGCATCAGTCCTTCCAATGAATATTCAGGACTGATCTCCTTTAGGATGGACTGGGTGGATCTCCTTGCAGTCCAAGGGACTCTCAAGAGTCTTCTCCAACACCACAGTTCAAAAGCATCAATTCTTCGGCACTCAGCTTTCTTTATTAAAGTGCAACTCTCACATCCATACATGACTACTGGAAAAACCATAGCTTTGACTAGATGGACCTTTGTCAGCAAAGTAATGTCTCTGTTTTTTAATATGCTGTCTAGGTTGGTCATAACTTTTCTTCCAAGGAGCAAGCGTCTTTTCATTTCCTGGCTGCAGTCACCATCTGCAGTGATTCTCGAGCCCCCAAAATAAAGTCTCTCACTGTTTCCATTGTTTTCCCATCCATTCGCCGTGAAGTGATGGGACTGGATGTCATTATCTTAGTTTTCTGGATGTTGAGTTTTAAGCCAACTTTTCCACTCTCCTCTTTCACTTTCATCAAGAGGCTCTTTAGTTTTTCTTTGCTTTATGTCATAAGGGAGGTGTTGTTTGCATATCTGAGGTTATTGATATTTCTCCCGGCAATCTTGATTCCACCTTGTGTTCATCCAGTCCGACGTTTCCATGATGTACCCTCATAGCTCAGTTGGTAAAAAATCTGCCTGCAATGCAGGAGACCCCAGTTCTATTCCTAGGTCGGGAAGATCCACTGCAGAAGGGATAGGCTACCCACTCCAGTATTCTTGGGCTTCCCTTGTGGCTCAGCTGGTAAAGAATCCGCCTGCAATGCAGGAGACCGGGGTTTGATTCCTAGGTTGGGAAGATCCTCTGGAGAAGGAAAAGGCTACCCACTCCAGTATTCTGGCCTGGAGAATTCCATAGACTGTACAGTCTATTGGGTTGCAAAGAGTCGGATACGACTGAGCAACTTTCACTTTCACTCTGCATATAAGTTAAATAAGCAGGGTGACAATATACAGCCTTGACATATTCCTTTCCCAATTTAGAACCAGTCTGTTGTTCCATGTCCAGTTCTAACTGTTGCTTCCTGACCTGCATACATATTTCTCAGGAGGCAGGTCAGGTGGTCTGGTAGTCCCATCTCTTTCAGAATTTTCCACAGTTTATTGTGATCCACACAGTCAAAGGCTTTGGCCTAGTCAATAAAGCAGAAGTAGATGTTTTTCTGGAACTCTTGCTTTCTCAGTCATCCAACGGATGTTGGCAATTTGATGTTTGGTTCCTCTGCCTCTTCTAAATCCAGCTTAACATCTGGAAATTTTTGGTTCAGGTTCTGTTGAAGCCTAGCTTGGAGAATTTTGCACTTTTCTTTGCTAGCGTCTGAGATGAGTTCAATTGTACAGTAGTTTGAGTATTCTTTGGCATTGCCTTTCTTTGGGATTGGAATGAAAACTGACCTTTTCCATCTTGTGTCCACTACTGAGTTTTCCAAACTTGCTGGCATATTGAGTGCAGCACTTTCACAGCATCATCTTTTAGGATTTGAAATAGCTTAACTGGAATTCCATCACCTCCACTAACTTTGTTCGTAGTGTTACTTTTTTTTTTTAATTTTGATTTTTATTTTTAAACTTTACAATATTGTATTAGTTTTGCCAAATACCGAAATGAATCCATCACAGGTATACATGTGTTCCCCATCCTGAACCCTCCTCCCTCCTCCCTCCCCATACCATCCCTCTGGGTCATCCCAGTGCATCAGCCCCAAGCATCTAGTATCGTGCATCGAACCTGGACTGGCAACTCGTTTCATACATGATATTATACATGTTTCAATGCCATTCTCCCAAATTTTCCCACCCTCTCCCTCTCCCACAGATACTTTCTAAGGCCTTCTTGACTTTGTTTGCCAGGGTGTCTCATTCTAGGTGAGTGATCACACCATTGTGGTTATCCGGGTCATGAAGTTCTTTTTTGTACAGTTCTTCTGTGTATTCTTACAACCTCTTCTCAATATCTTCTGCTTCTATTAGGTCTATACCATTTCTGTCCTTTATTGTGCCCATGTTTGCATGAAATGTTTCCTTGGTGAAATGTTTCCTTGGTATGTCTGATTTTCTTGAAGAGATCTCTAGTCTTTCCCATTCTGTTTTTTTCCTCTATTTCTTTGCATTGATCACTGAGGAAGGCTTTCTTATCTCTCCTTGCTATTCTTTGGAACTCTGCATTCAAGTGGGTGTTCTGTTTCTCATTTGCCTTTTGCTTCTCTTCTTTTCTCAGCTATTTGTAAGGCCTCCTCAGATGGCCATTTTTTCATTTTGCATTTCATTTTCTTGGGGAAGGTCTTGATCACTGCCTCCTATACAATATAGGGAATGAATATATTTATCCATAAAGTCATTTTCTTATTTTAGATTAGTTCCTTATGATAGACTCAAAGAAATTGATTTAATAAGTCAAGAGGCCTGAGATTTCTTCAAGTCTTTTTATAAATAAATGCCAAATTATTTTCCGTAAGAGCTGTAATAATATGTCATCCTTCCAACAAAATACAGCGTATCCTCAGGATCATTATGTATTAATATGTTTAAAAATCTTGACACTATTGAAAATAAAAGACATTGTAACTTTTTTTTGGCTATTTTGTTATAGTGAAGTTTGATTTTTTTAAAACTGGTGTTACTGCTATTCGTTAATTTTTCAGATTTCTTTTGTCATGCTTTCAAAATTTCCCAAACCACAATAGTTTTAGTGTTGTAAGAGTGTGTAATCATGCTTAAATGTAAGATTTATGTACTCTATTGATCTTTAAAAATGTAACTCATATATGTTACAGATTTTATATATGTATTCTGTGCATTAAAAATGCTTTTCCTAATATTTTTAATGTGGGCAAGTTGACTTGTTCTGTTTATTAAAAAAATAATATACTAAAATGAAGGCCATTTTAACAGAAATATTCAAAAATTACATGGCTTAAACTGTGAGCTCTTGTAAATATTCAAACAGAGGTCAAACATATATCTGATTGGCATGTGATAGAGTAACTCTAAGGCTTCCTTGATAGATCAGTTGATAAAGAATCTGCCTGCAATGCAGGAGACCCCTGTTCGATTCTTGGGTCAGGAAGATCCTCTGGAGAAGGGATAATCTGCCCACTCCAGTATTCTTGGGCTTCCCTTGTGGATCAGCTGGTAAAGAATCCACCTGCAATCCAGCAGACCTGGGTTTGATCCCTGGGTCGGGAAGATCCCCTGGAGAAGGGAAAGGCTACCCACTCCAGTATTCTAGCCTGGAGAATTCCATGGACTGTATAGTCCATGGGGTTGCAAAGAGTTGGACATGACTGAGCGACTTACATTTCACTTCAAGGAACCGTCTAAGTTTCAATGATTCTATGACTCATTTGGTAATTATTTAAGTATTTAAACCAGCATAACTAATTTTTATTGCATATAATGTCAGCTGTTTCGTTTGATATTTAATTATAAGCCAGTCTTTTTTTTCCACCTACACATAATGCTTGTAATCTTCATGTGTAATGGACTTGATCCTGGAATTTTGAGGACAGGTTTTCCTCTTTTCTTTGACTGCTTTTCTTATTTCATGTCATTGTACTTGTGGGCCTTTATCAGAAGGTGAGCAGGCTAGATAGTAAAGATTCAGTTTAAATTTTTTTGTGAATCCTATATTTTAAGAAATAGTTTTGTAGAACTTTCAATCCATAAAATATGGTAAGACTCGTTCTTTAAGTTCTGAACAGATTAAGAGGTTGGACTCTACAAAGTTAGTGAAAACTAACCATTCTGGGGTTTTTGTTGTTGTTTCTAATGCTATTCAAGTAAGAACTAACACCCAGAAAAAACTAAGGGGTTTGTTTTCATAGACATGGGATATATACATTTTATTCTTCTTGGAAACCATTTTATTCTGTTCAGGTTAAACATCATCTTTTGTTTATATTGTTTTTGTGTTACTAGAAGAGCTCCATATACCTTTAAGTGTCCAGATGAAAAAGGATTCTGTCCTCTCTGTTACGGCAAAATTTCAATCGTGTCTTGGGTGGTTTTAATAAGTAGATCGTTTGTGATTGCATCTTACTGTGAAATTTCAGTGAAAGAAAGATTCCAGTGTTCTGTTCTTGAACTTGTTTCCTTTGCTTGTTATAATAAGCCTATGAGCTAAAAGAGAAATTGATTGATAGCACACATGGAAAGTTGTGCAATTGCAGAGTGTAATTCTCCATAGCAGTAACTGAATGTTAGCATCCATTGTTGTCTCTCATTATGTTAGTCAATTATTCAGTCTGTGCTTGCCCTGGCTAACCAAATTAGTTGTTATTGGAAAATTCAGTTGCTCCTAAAAATGTTGATCAGAGTTCATTACTAGGTTATGACTGTAGAGACCAAATATCCTATGTTAGCTTCTCTGTAAGTAAAATGATCTCATGATTTGCAGCTTAAAATTTATCACTTATTATTTACCTACTGTGGTTACATTTCTTGAATTCTGTTGTATCCTCAGGCTTGTGTGATATAAGAGGAGTTAGACTGCTTCTGACATTATTAAACTTAATGTATACCTTCAGTTCAGTTCAGTTCAGTCACTCAGTCGTGTCCCTTAATGCTGGGAAAATAGCTTTAAGTCATTAGGAGCTCTCCAATCATTTACTGTCCTTGACTGCAGCCAGTGTATTGTAATACATAAGGATGGTTGGCTTTAGCTCCATTCTAGAAGTAATTTACTTTAACTCTGAAGTTCCTCCTGTGAAGAATGGGGGTAATGATTGCTGCTGCTTTGGTTATTTGTCATGATTATAAGAGATAATTGCTCCAAATCAATTATCGTTACTATTAGTCCATGCTAACCAAACTGACAGTAATAATACAAAAAAGTATAGATTGAAAATAATGAATTTGTATATGAGAATAGTTTTATGCATGGATTTTTGTCCTCTTTTCCTTTTTGTCTTCTTTCTATGCTCAGTACTGATAACCTGTTATTAATACATGCCAGCCCGTGGTGATACAGAGACTCAAGTAGGCCATGATCATTGCCTTCACTGAAATTTTAGCCTAGTGGAAGAACTTACAGTTTGGTTTTAGCAGAACAGATCCATTAATCTGCACTTAAAATATAAATACAAAATTAATACTCAGTGAGCCAGTTCAAACAGAATTTATTTAGTATCTTCACACAAAGATCCACATGTTCTTTGGGCATATTCATGGATAGTAAGAGAGAAGGCAGATACTGTTGGACAAAGAGATCAGTTATTTGTTTCAGGAACTACTGAAAGTCTTGTTTATTTTACTTTACCCTTTTTGGTGAGGGATATAACCTTAATTTAAAGGTTAATCATGGGTTAATTAGCAAACAGGATTGATGTTTGTCTTTCTTCATTTAAATGTGTAGAGAACTGTTGAATACTTAGTGTATGAGTTATTAGATCTTACAGCATTTGAGTTTCATGAACTAATTAGTAGATTGTGACTAATTGAAAGCATGAATTATGAAACTATAAATTCTGATGATTTAGTATGTTAAGGTACATAATAATAAAAATTCCATTAATAAGTTTGCAAAAATTCATGTTTTCTTCCTTTTTCTGTTTTTTCCTCAGAGCATCTGCTACACCCAAGCTTGAGCCAGTTCCTGTTCAAAAGGTGTGTTTCTAATCCAGCATTACTGGGATAATATTTGATTGTCCCTCCTGAACCACTCTAACTTCCATTCCTGTCTCCAGCCATACTGACAATTTAAAAATCTCATATAGATTTTCCTCACAGTTCTTTAAAGATGATGAGGGATAGTGAAAATCAACACATAACAGAATTATCATGTAATTATTCCTTACTATTTAAACAATGTAATTATTCCTTATTATTTAAATAGTATTTCCAGTGTCATATATTATCGGTAACTCATTTCCAGATGTCTTACCTTCACTTTTAATTTGCCTCTTTATTCAAATAATCTAAACAGATTAAATAAGTGGTTACAAAAATGAATGTCACAGTAAATCTTTAATGACAGTTTACTGGTAATATTAAATTATATTTTAAATTATATTTTCAGAGTATTCTTGGATTAGGTTTTTGGCAAGTACTCTATTTTTATATATATATATATATATATATATCTTCAAATTGTCCCAAACCATTGTTCATTTACATCTGGTTTTGTGCTTTGGGGGGTTTTCTCCTCAATTTTACTTGTGCCTTTTCAGTGAATTTGCTCATATTGATTCCCTGAGGCATTAAGTTACTTTATCCCCCTCAGCTTTATTATTTCTGTAAGATTAGATTACTTTTTCTTCCTTTAAATTAAACATAATAGAGCTACCATTATGTACTTTTTAAAGAATTCGATTGTTTTTCTTTTGAGATGATAAGGACTTATTCTTGAATATCATAGAAGATTAAGCTGGGTTTATTTTTAAATTCACACTTACTTTGCGATAGGGGTTTGCAAACACAAATTCTGTTAATTTTAGGTGGAATTGATCTTAGTTTTTTTTTTTCTTTGATGTCTGTGAAGAAACATTTAAGATCTTTTTTTTTTCCTCATGTTACTTTTGAATATTTATTTTGGAAAAGGGAAGAATTTTATTCCATCTTTAGCGATACCTCAAAACATTCCAGAGAGAGAAATAGGTGGACTGTAGAAAAGGGAAAGGATTGATTTTGTTTCATTTGTTTTGTGTTTTATTTTTAAGGAGATCAAAGTAATTAGAATGTTCACATTTCTGAATTAGATGGAAATGAACATTCCTTCTTTTTTTTTTTGATTGAAGAATTAGAAATGTCCAGCTGCTTCTGCATGAATCAAATAATTGTGCTCTGGAGAGTAATTAAACGTGTTTAAAAGATGGAATTGTAGTTGAGACTCTGGATATTTTAAAATAAATGTTTTGATTAGTGATGTTTTGTTTACTGTGGAGTATTGAAAAAATTTTCTTTTGGAGTATGTCTAAATTGACACTTATGTTGGCCTTTAGGCTTTTTGATAACTTTCCTAATCTATTTCCTAAATATTTTGAACTCCTTTCATTTTTTAAAAAACATTTATTTACTCAGTATGTGCATCTGTGTTATGCATGTTGAGACCAGTTAGCATGCATGCTAATATTTTATCAGCTCATTATTTTTATCTGGAAACATGTAAAGTTTGACCTGCTAACATAATTGTGTTTGTCTTTTTACAAACTAGCTGTGTGTTCTTTTCAGTGGATCTATTTTGCATGTCTTTGCCGTGTTTTGTGTATGTTTATTTTTATTTTACATAGGGAGAACCTAAAGAAGTAGTTAAACCTGTGCCCATTCCATCTCCTGCTGTGTCCAAAGTCACTTCCACCACCAACATGGCCTATAATAAGGCCCCGCGGCCCTTTGGTTCTGTGTCTTCACCAAAAGTCACATCCATCCCATCACCATCGTCTGCCTTCACCCCAGCCCACGTGACCACTTCATCACATGCTTCCCCTCCACCCGTGGCCGCTGTCACTTCTCCCCCATTCGCTGCATCTGGACCGCATGCTAATACCAATGTTAGTGCTGACCAGCGGTCATCTGCGCTGAGCGCTGGTAAACCTGCAGTTAATGTCCCACGGCAGCCCACAGTCACCAGCGTGTGTGCCGAGACTGCCCAGGAGCTAGCGGAGGGACAGAGAAGAGGATCCCAGGGTGACAGTAAACAGCAAAATGGGTAGGTGGCCGAGGGTGCTTTCTGCTCTTATCAAACTCTTCTTTCAGGCAATTTCCAGGCAACACTTAATTTCCACCCACCCCCAAAATCAGTTGTTCTCTGAGAGAAGGGAAATGAAATTTCATTTGCTTCATTAACATGTGATGTAGCTTTATGTTATATACAATACAGCACTCTGTGCAAGGCAATTATAGGTTAATCCAAACCTAATTATGCATCTTGACCTGTTATGAATCATGTAACGGACTCTGTAACCCTTTTTCTCCAAGTCTGGAACAGCGTTGGAGCAGCTGGCCCTTATAATGCAAGGCAAATCTTGAATCTTTCTTTCTCAATTTTTCCATTCTTTTGTGAATCACCAAAAGTTGAAATAGAATGGTTGCAGTTGTGTCAGCTTATGTATCTCATGCTAAAGAGAGAGGAAATGAGAAGCTTGTAAGAAGCTGTTTTTCTAGGAAGTATTTTGAAGACAGAAAATAAATTTAGTTTTGACTCATGTCTATGTATGATGCATTAGCTTAGGTCAGCTGGCTAAGCCACATTCTTTTCAGATAAACTTACACTGAAATTTAGTCTTAAAAGCAGACAGTAATGAGAGGACAGTAACATTAACGGATGCTTAAAAACATCAGAAGCAAATTAGAGAATATTTTCATTGTAAACATTTTTCTAAAATGAGTAGATTTAAAGCAGTGGACACTAAATATATAATGTTATAATAATTTTCTGAGAATCCATTCCTTATAATTTTCCTCTTTTTTTGTGGCACAGATTTTTAAAAAATTGAGGTCTGTTTTCAGTAGCCATCATTTATAGATGGGTATTTTATTTTTGGAATCCAGTGACTATCATGTAAACCAAAGTCATTTCTGTAAAGTCATTTTGATCAGATTTATTGTGACAAAAGTATCTTTTAAAAGGAAATAATCTGCATGCATGATTGTTTTTAACCAATGTCAGGTCCCAGGAAAATATAATTAAAATAATTGTGTAGTTAGGTCCTTTCTGAGATAATCCCTTCTGAATGTTAATTCATGTAATGTAGGGGCTGTGCTTTCATAGGACTGCTCCCATGGTAACCTGGGGGCTTTGAAAAAGAAGGTGGCAGGGTTCCAGGAGCAAGTCTGGAAGGACAGCTCCTGGGCCCTATGTGTGGTTTTGTGGTTGTGGGTGACTTTTGAAAGTTTTGATGTATATACTGAGGAAAACTAGTGCCTTTCAAAGAAAGTTATTTCTCTCTTATGAGGAAGATAAATAGTATGTAGTGTTGAGGTGCATTTGGTTGTCATTTTTCTGATTTGTCTATTTTAAGATGATAGATTTTAGAGTAATCAAAGTAGATATCTTGAAAAGACAGATGTGTGTGTGCTGAATTGTGTCTAACTCTTTGCAAACCTGTGGACTGTAGCCCGCCAGGCTCCTCTGTCCATGGGATTTCCCAGGCAAGAAACTGGAGAGGGTTGCCATTTCCTTCTCCAGGGGATCTTCCCAATGTAGGGATTGAGCCTGTGTCTCCTGCATTGCAGGCGGATTCTTTACTGCTGACCCATCTGGGAAGCCCCCTGAAAAGACAGATGCTGCCTATCAAATGCAGTCTCATTGAAGACTAAAAGCAGAAGTTTATTTTGTTTGTTAAATTCCAGGTTCAGTAGGAAAAAAATACTTCTTTTGAAGGAAGTGTTTAAGTTAAAATCTTTTCTCCTTCCTAACATTTCATAAAATTTTATAAGGAAGGCTTCTATATTTGGCAAAACTAATACAATATTGTAAAGTTTAAAAATAAAATAAAATTTAAAAAAAAAAAGCTAAAAAAAAAATAAAATTGTAGAGATAAAAGCAAAACTGAGGTTACAGAAAACTATTATATTGAAAACACTAAGCTGAAACTTTGTGTTTTATGGGTGTAGCTTTGGTGATTCCTGAAATGACTTATTATTTTCAACTTTGTAGGCAGTGATACAGTTACAGGGACTTTACAGTGGTTTC
The DNA here is from genome assembly GCF_000754665.1 of Bison bison bison. NCBI lineage: Eukaryota > Metazoa > Chordata > Mammalia > Artiodactyla > Bovidae > Bison > Bison bison. Next base: position 12,167,851 of record NW_011494835.1, on the reverse strand, counting down.
TTAGTCAGTTGACATGTAGTTATTGAGCACACGTCTGGTGTCCTGCACTGTCCAAGATTCAGGACAAAAGGGACTGTTATATGTTTTGCATCATTAACAAGCAAGTTACTGCTTTGCATTTGTAAATTGATTGCATTTAAAAGTAGCTTAATTTCAGGTGTTGACCCGATGTGTTAGCACAATGAAAACTTGATTACTATGAAAACAAAAGTGTGGTTTTTGTGAAATTCTATAGACAAATTTGCAGTGCTCTTTCTGCTGTTTCTCTTACTATGTTTAGATCAGAGAAATCAAAAAATAAATCTCACATTTTACTATTTACTAGTCAGTGATGTCATTTTGAAAAGCAGGTGTTTTGTGGTATTAATGAATATATTTCCTGCATCAGGTGTCAAACTCTTTTCCTGAAATCACTGTCAGCCTTTTTACTAAATGTGTGATTATTGAATTTTCCATATTTTTATAGTGTTACAAATGATTGCAACAAATGTCTTTCACAGTTGAGAGTTGTTACTTTTTATTACTCTTTATTTTAAAACCTAATTGCCAGTAACCAAAAATTTAGGAGTTTATAAGGATGTAAAGTTAAATGGATAGATTATGTTTTTATTCAAAGCAGGAGGACTATTAGTTTTTATAGGTGTCCCACTCAAATTTATGTAGTTTTATAATAAACATAAGACACAACGAGTACTTATGAATTATGCATCATTACTGAGAAATAGTTATCCTAATAGTATGAAATCTAACAACTATTGATATTTTTAGAATATTAATAATACTATGCTAGCATTCTTGTTCCTTCTTACAAATAATAATGGAACGAGGCACTTTTTAGAAATTTTTAGTCCACCTTCTTCATATATGAATTTGTAGTCTTGGCTTACTATTTTCTTTACTACTCTCCTTACTCTACTTTGAGGGGAAGCCGCAGCTTCCCTGGTGGCTCAGAGGTTAAAGCGTCTGCCTGCAATGTGGGAGACCCGGGTTCAATCCCTGGGTTGAGAAGATCCCCTGGAGAAGGAAATAGCAACCCCCACCAGTACTCTTGCCTGGAGAATCCCATGGAGGGAGGAGCCTGGTTACGCTACAGTCCACGGGGTCTGTACATTTCATGTACACAGACATGACTGAGCTGCTTCACTTTTCACTTACTCCACTTAGAGCAAAATGGAGTTTTATATTCCAAACTGGAAGGGAATCCATTTTGAATAACGTAGTTTAAGTAATTTACCTTTTTCCTTTCCATATGCTCTTGCATTATAATGTGCCACTGCGTTCAAGAGGTAAGTCTTTCATGTATTCTTTATTGATTTTAATTTCATTGGACTGCAGTCTCTTCTAACAGTTCGTATGTGGTATTTTGATGAACCTGGCCTTGAAAGATACAAAATATGATATGGTAGTAATATTTTTAAATGCTTTTCTCTTTGCAGAAAACAAAAGTGACAAAGTTAGTATCTACATTACTGGAGAGGAAATATGGTGATTTATATATGAGTAAACAGCATGAATGCCCGATTTTTGCAAAATTAAGTTAAATTTTGCAAAAGAGCTGTAATTTAGAATAACCACATTTAGTCTTTTCAATAAGTTTTGTTTGCATCGCTATGTTGTGGTGAATTGCTTTATGGTAATAAATAGTAGTGTTTAACTTTCGTCATGAAGTATATGTGGGGTTTGCTGTGTAACAGTTTAAAAGAGGTTATGTTGCAGGTAATCTGTAGCAGTCAAGACTGTTAGACGAGAAAGACAGAAGAGAAAGCGTAAATACATGTGCCACTAGTGAATAGTCTATATTATAAAACTGAGTTGACTTCCAAATTCATATCAAAACCCAGTATTTCCCAGGTAGAATCTCTAAGAACCTTTTTGATTTTTCAGCCAGTGTTGCTGAAAGATGTAGAACTCTATGTATGCAGTTGTGTGTCATTGGCTGATGGAAGGTCTGTACACCTTTGCAATTAGTTAAGTATCACAGGTAGTTGGCATAGACGTTGGAAATCACCACGTCAAAACTTTGTGTCTATTGGTATTGATGATAAACTAGTGATTACTAGCTTTAAAGTTAATAAAAATCACATTAGACAAGAACTTAATTTTGTGTTATGATTATTCTGAGCATATGCTGAAATTTCCTCATCATACTCTAGAGTAGAATTGAAAATATGGAATATCTTAGGCACACTTGAGGGAGTTAGCTATTGAATAATAATAATTATTATTATTGTTAAATTAGAGAACTTTATTCCGGTATGGTTATGATCTCACTCATTGAATAGGGCTTCCCTTGTGGCTCAGCTGGTAAAGAATCCGCCTGCAATGTGGGAGACCTGGGTTCTATCCCTGGGCTGGGAAGATCCCCTGGAGAAGGGAAAGGCTACCCACTCCAGTATCTTGGCCTGGAGAATTCCATGGACTGTATAGTCCATGGGGTTGGAAAAAGTTGGACATGACTGAGCGACTTTCACTTCACTTCAAGGAACATGTTACAGTCATATAAGAATATTATACACCAGTGCACTAGAGAAACATCCCCAAACCCTGATTTATTGATTGTCTACTTAAAGTTAAATTCTTATTACACAAAGGCTTTCACTAGTTATAAGATGCCAGTGTAATAATTTGACTTGTAAGGGGGGAAAATGGGACTTGAAAAAATAACCACATTTAGGTTAAATGCATATTTTTTAAAATTCAAGGATAATATTCATTAAATTACTAAATATTAGTATGCACTGTGCTATATGTTTTTAACTGCAGTATGTGATTGAATTCGCATTTAAACTTTGGACCTTGAGAAGTTACTTAAATTTCTAAGCATGCAGCTTGAAAGTGATAGAGCCAAGATTGGAGCCTAGGGACTTTTGAAGCCAAATTTTGGTGTGTCTTACTCTGTCACCTGTTTGTGACCTGAACTTATTTCTGTTACTTTGAATTGGTATTTGTTTTTAATGGTTATAGTCTTGATAAATTGAATGAATTGAAACTACATGAATGAATAATGTGCATAAACTACAGTTGGGTTTAACGGTGCTTTTTTTATATAGAGCAGCTGGAGGATCTATTCTAACAACAAATTTGTATTTGTATAGTTATCAAAGTGCTTTCAAGAGCATGTAAACATATGCCCCTATAGGAAGTCTGAAAGATAGAGAAGTATCCATTGGATAGACATATCTCTATCCAAAGATAGAGAATGTAGTCTGGTTCACTGTTGAGGGAAAAGAAGCTCCTGGGGGTTGCAGCTTGTCCAGGCATAGAGGGAGTGGGCAGCATAGTCAGGGTGAAAAGCCATGTTAGTCTGACTGCCCCATTGGCACAGATGCCACTGTGTTGTATGATGGGCTATTCCACTTGGACACACTTTTAAAATTCATGAAAATACCTTTTCAGCATATTAAAATTGACATCTTTAGACTTTAACCAATCAACCCTCTTCTGCTTACCCCTCACCACATCATAGAATACCTCCACCCCCACAACTTCATTTTGACATAAACCTTCTTTCTCAAACTTTGCAATGTTCAAATATATTTCTAAGATTTTATTCTGGTCAGAGGAGGTTATTTTCCAGAACTGTTTCTCTGCTATTTGAAGTGTCAAGGCAGAGGAGAGAGTACTTTTCATTGAATAAGAAGGCTTAGAGAAGAGTAAATACCCATAAATTACTGAGATTAACTTAATCCTGTGTCTCACCCCCCACTCAGCAAAACTCAGCCCTCTATTGAGTTTATGACACTGACTTTGATGTGGAAATACAGCTTAGCTTCACTGTACAGTCTTAGCATTCAAAGTGGTAGGCACTTTTTCTTACTGTATTTATAATGAATTTTTACTTACTCTGACTAAACTTTATTGTAGTAGAATTGATTGAACAATGTGTTGAGAAACTATATAGAGTTAATACTTGTCTTCTTTATATATAATGGAATATGAATATATTTGTTTTTAATGATCCGATACTTAATAGGCTATGTGAATGAATTTTATTTTCCCTCTTTAGATGTTATTAACCTAGTTCTTTTACCATATATCAGACATGTCTTTCTGGGCAGTAATTATGCTGCTGCTAATATAGTACTCTGGAGTTCCTACAAATCACTTCTAAACTTCCTGGGATTTGCTTGTGCATGAGGGCTGTGGTAATAACAGGGGAGAGTATGAAAATTGAGTAATAGCCCATTATTAATGACCCACTGCTTCATATGTCTTTCATCACAATCACTACATTTTAAAAAATAAGAGGAAATTTTCAAAAGTGTATCATTCACTTGTAATGTATGGTTCAGAATAAATCATCTGAGAAGACTATACTTGTTAATATATACTTGTTATATTATGTGAGAATGACAGATTTTCTTAGTCTGCTCTAATTTTTAAAGTGATTTTAAAATGATCTGTTTCTACATCTGACATCTAATTTATATTTTAATCTCTGACTTTTGTTAGCCACATTGTAGGATAAAATACATTTTATAGAAACCTAGAAAAAAATATTCGAGGCTTCCTGGTAGCTCAGTGGTAAAGCATCTGCCTGCAATGCAAGAGATGCAGGTTTGATCCCTGGGTCAGCAAAATCCCTTGGAGAAAGAAATGGCAATTGACTCCAGTATTCTTGCCTGGGAAATCCCATGGACAGAGGAGCCTGGCAGGCTACAGTCCATGGGATTGCCAAAGACTTAGACACGACTTAGCAACTAAACAACAACAGCAAAGAAAATATTTTAAATATTAGATCTTTCTCTCTTGGTATTAGTAACTTGAGGCTTGCTGCTGCTGCTAAGTCGCTTCAGTCGTGTCCGACTCTGTGCGACCCCATAGACGGAAGCCCACCAGGCTCCCCTGTCCCTGGGATTCTCCAGACAAGAACACTGGAGTGGGTTGCCATTTCCTTGTCCAATGCATGAAAGTGAAAAGTCAAAGTGAAGTTGCTCAGTCGTGTCCGACTCTTATCGACCTCATGGACTGCAGCCCACCAGGCTCCTCTGTCCATGGGATTTTCCAGGCAAGAGTACTGGAGTGGGGTGCCATTGCTTGATCTAGCATTAATACACAAATTATTTTTCAGTGTTTTTGGAAACAAGCAGCATAGATAAAACTGTTATCCAAATAATAACAATGTGATAGAATTTCAACTAACACTTGTTCATTTTTGTTTGTCTGCCTTTTACATAATTATTTTGAAGCATGATGTTTGGTGTAGCATCTTAATTTTCATGTAAATTCAGTGTTTTGAATTTTGTTATTTCATTTTTTTCTTCTTTTTTGGTCTCATCTGTGTTTTCCATCATCCTGGGAACTTCAATGTCTTTTCCCCTCTGTCACATCTTTTTTTGTGTGTATTATTCCTCCTTCAGTAACCCTGGCACCGTGTAAGTACCTAATCACTGGTTTCTTTCTAATTTTCATCATTGTCTCTGTAAGTTTTCATCTGGCTTTCAACTTAACACCATCAGCAAATTTTATCAGTTTCTTCTCATTGCTTAGCATTTTCCGATATGCTGAGGAAACTAGGAAACTTGTTTTTCATGTCAGAGAACTTCATATGAATTAGTGGGTGTGTTTAGAAAATCCACACTTCTGCAGTGGAAAAACTTGTCTTCAGAAAGATGGATAGGTATTATAGACAGCAGATACTGGAGTCAGAGATGTAGGTGGGGCCTCCCTTGTTTAATATTTTTTTAAAAATTTGAATAAACTTGCTGCTTTTAATGTCTATTTTGAAATAAATTATTTGCTCTTGATAGTATGTTCTATCCCAAATGAATTTTAAAAATAAAACTCATATTATTCCCTTATTTAATCATAATCATAAGAGTCTAGAGTGTCAAAGCCAGTAAATGTTTAGAAACTTTCTATCACTTGACATAGAACATAAGCCATGGTGAATGTCACAGAGTCTGAGATGTGGTATACTTTTTCAAGTGTGTCGTAGCTAGAAAATATTCTTAAGTGGTGTCATTCTATTAATCTTAGTGTCTTAGTTAGACATTTTTTTCTTTTGTATGTTTATAACCCAAACCTTTTATAGAGGATTAAAATACCTGCAGCTGGCACCATTTAAGAGTAAACAACACTTACTGATTATAGAGAAATTTAAAACTGTAAGTTTAGTAGCTTAAAAATAGTTTTTCAAATAATTGCATAAGATAAAGTATTGCCTGTTTAGGAATCTGTCAATGTATTTATGAAATAATGTTATTTTCTAATTTAAAAAATTATTTATAAAAGAACTAGGAGATTTTATTCACTATTAGTAAAAGGTGTTTCAGGTATTTCACTTCCAGGTTATTGAAATTTTATCATAACTAATTTGAATTACTATTAAACATAATCATTAAATATTAATAGTATTAAAATGCTATTATTAGTATTATATATAATACTATTTTGTTACGTATATATAGATGATTTATATACATCCATAAATATATATATTCCTATAGCCCACCAGGCTCTTCTGTCCACAGAATTCTCCAGGCAAGAATGTTGGAATGGGTAGCCATTCCCTTCCCAACCCAGGGATGGAACCAGGGTCTCCTGCATTGCAGGCAGATTCTTTACCATCTGAGCCATCAGGGAAGCCCTAGATGACTTATAGTCTTAGAATATGCATTGCAGATAATTTTTCTAGTAATCATAAAAGAACACCATTATGTGATTACTTTTTGTTACCTACTCCGGGAAACATTTTACCTACTTTACCTATCTTATTATTTCTCGAAACAACCCTTTAAGGTAGATAAAATCCCCATTTCTTTATTTTATTTTATTTTTTCTTTTTCTTTTTTTTATTTATTTTTTATTTATTTATTTTTTTTATTTTCGTTCCCCATCCTGAACCCTCTTCCCTCCTCCCTCCCCATACCATCCCTCTGGGTCGTCCCAGTGCACCAGCCCCAAGCATCCAGCATCGTGCATTGAACCTGGACTGGCATCTCGTTTCATACATGACATTTCACATGTTTCAATGCCATTCTCCCAAATCTTCCCACCCTCTCCCTCTCCCCATTTCTTAGAAGGGAAATATTGAAACTTGTAGAAGTTAAATGACTTGCATAAAATGTACACTGAGTAGAAGATTATGCTTAGAACTATTGTCTGACCGCACAGCTAGTGTTAACGTTAATTCTGTCATGTCACTGGGGCAGAAATGTGTACTGTGACAGGTTTTGATCGTATCCCTGTTAAAATGACAGCAGTCGTGTGGCATTCTGATAGCAGTAGGATTTTCTAGCAGTGAGTTAATCTAACAGGTGTTTCCATGCATATCTGACACTCTGAGGGTACTTTTTCTGCTTGGATCTTGTGCTGGGTGTCTGCTAGTCCATACTCAGGTTCCTATTTCTCTTCTGAATTGAAACTCGAAACTCATTAGTATTTATCCTACGTTGCCTGGAGATGTTGAGAAGGGGGAGTATTTATAAAGTTACCTAGATCTTAAAGTGTTATAATAATGTACATTTTAAATTCCTTAATATTTATGCTTTCTTAATAGAAAAATGAATATTCTTAGCAAACCTAAGGTTCTTGAACTCTGTAGTTTGCAAATCCCTTTCATATATATTATTTCATTTAACCCTGAAGACAGTGCTACTTTGTTCATATTTTTATTTTATAAATGAAAAAATTGAGACTCAGTGAGATTGACTTGTCCAAAATTATGTATTTGAAAAGTCACAGAGCCATGATTTGTATCTTGGTCTTTTGATAAATATTTTGTTTGTTTCCATTTCATTTGTGTAACACTACATCTCTTCACATTGATGATCCTGCACCTAACTTTGTTTAGGGTGAGGGATATCTGTACACATAAATGAGAATACTATAGAAAATAACAGTTCTGACCCTTTTCAAAATTGTGTTTTGAATTGCTGATTCGGCCTGTACTAAATTAAATTATTCCTGGCTCTTGGGCCTAGTGAGGAAATGATCATTTAATTTTGTGAAAGCCAACACATTTTAGCAGCATAGTACCCCTATTTAACCATGCTTGGGAATATAATTCACATCTGTTTTGTTAGCCAGAAGATGAATAATACAAGTAATTTTGAATTGTTTGATTTTAATTACTGTGGACTTTGCAATTTCTTATTATTTTCCTTCTTTTCTTATTCTTTTCTTTTCCTTTTCTTCATGTTGGAAATCTCTCTTCTGCTGCCTTCTTCTGTCAATTAAAAGGAAAATCCCACCCAAACGGTAACCTTTCTGTTGAATAGATATTTATACTATAATTTTATGTTATCATATAAGTACCTTTTTTTAAAACTTAAAAAGCCTAGTATACTTTTTAAAAGGATCCTTTTTTTTTTTTAAGAAAAAGATGTGAGTATGCCTGAAAGACATGACTGAGCATATACATGTATGTCGCACATACTTGAAAAAAGCAAAATATACAAAAGGAACATTGAGGCTTAAATGTATAACTTGTAAATAATATGGGAGAGGATATTTTAGCCTTAATGTAATTAAAAATATTTTAATTTTTTTTTTTTCCTTCTTAACCCTAGCCCACCAAGAAAACACATTATGGATCGTAATACCGAGTTTTATCACATACCTACTCACAGCGATGCGAGCAAGAAGAGACTGATTGAGGATACTGAAGACTGGCGTCCGAGGACTGGAACGACTCAGTCTCGTTCTTTCCGAATCCTTGCCCAGATCACTGGGACTGAACATCGTAAGTAAATAGCTAGGGATTCTATTGGATGAATATTTTTTTTTGCCACAGAGCGTAGCATTTAGACTGCTGGACAGTTACTGGGAAATAGTAATATTCCTGAAACAGTTTGCTTTTAAATTATGCCTAGTGGTACTGTAAATAAGTAACCAGCCTAGAAGAGTTATGTTAAAAAAGTATAGAAATATTAATAGTTGTAGTACTGACTACAGTACAGTCAATAACAGTAGAGTGATATAGGAATTTTTTAGTGGCTCTGGTAACTTAACCGTTTGATATTAATTGATAAAGGTAATTGCATAAAAGTTAAAAAAGCTAACTGATATTGGACATTGCTTATTTTATTTCAGTGAAAGAGTCTGAAGCTGATAATACAAAGAAAGCAAAGTAAGTGGTGCATTTTTTGGTAAATTGAATGCTTTCCTTTTATGAATGGTCTCTGTTTTTGTTTTCCACCTTTTCAAAGGAATAGTGTGGCATTTTGTCTTTACAACTAGGGGCTTAACTTGGGTGCCTTTTGTGGTACTTAAATACACGATTTAGAGGTTTTTAATTTAGTTGATAATGTCTGAATTTTTTGTTTGCGGCCTGTTTTCTTCAGTATTGAAGTAAGTGGGCAGAAGGGTATATTTGGGGGTGCTTTGCTAACACTGCAGATCTCTGTGAATGAGTTCATGAGTCTTGCAGTTGCTTCATTTGGGGAACAAAGATTGAAGTTTCCAAGAGGGCTCTATAGATTAATTTCCATATTTCTAAAAATGCTCTACCCTTAAAATCTTTGCTATTAAATCAAACAGCTCTGTGAGACTAAGCTTTTAGAAGGCATGTTTTCTGCATGGTGATCTAAATGTAGAAACTTTTCTTTCTCTTTCTTACAACTCTTCTATCAATCTCTTTTTCTTTTTTCTTTTCTTTTTATTTCCACAGGGAAAAGATACCCCTTCACGTCTTTAGTCCCAAATACACAAAATTACGTGACTGGCACCATGAAGTTTCAGCACGTGCTCTTAACGTACAGTGATTTCTGAGGCTTGCCCCCCCTCCCCCAGCAGGCAGCACATACCTTTTCATTCACTTGTTCTTTTTCTCCAACTTCTTAGCCTAATCTGTATTAAATTTGCCTTATGAAAGAAAAAATAGAACCTTTCTATACTTTTCTAACCATTTCCTGCTATTTCGAAAACGAGGAGGATGAACATGTTTTGTGCTATTTGGTAGCCCACAAATGTTAAACCAAGAGAGAACAGTAAGGAGCTAGACTGATTCAGTGGATTTACATGTGTTTTTATTGTTTTTATGGGAGTAACCTTGGAAAAGGAATTCTTTTCGTAAGTGCAATTGGGTTGGTTGGTTGAAGCTTAAGTGAAAATAATGTCCTTGTGTAACTGGGAAAATATTTTCTTTATCTTATTACATTTCCCAAGGTTACTTTAAAGTTCATTATTATGTAATGTTCAGAGTAGGTTGTAAACGCTTCTAAGTAAGCAAATACAGAGGCAAGATAAATAGAAATGACTTTATTAGAATAAATAGAGTTTGTTATAATTTGGGTATGTTTTAAAGGAAGAGCTATTGAGGATGGCTGTCTGAAGAGCAGGAGGCCCAGATTTGGCTCCTAAAAAAAGGAAAGAAGAGATTTCTGCTTCTATTTGCAGTGGGGAAATAAAGTGCTCTTTTGGTTGGTTAGTTTAAAAATCCTATTTTCTACCAAAGGAAGTATCTCTAAGCTGGTGGATACATTTAGGGTATAAACAACTTCTAGGTATTAACTAGTAACATGTAGACAAGATAGCTTTGCTTTATTTCTAAAACAGGGTAAATGAACATAAAATAAATTGCAATATGAATGATTCTTTACATGACATCAGAGAAATAGTTTCCTTAGTGATATAAATAATTGTGAGTTGTTGCTCTTTCTAGGAATCTCTGTTTTGGGAGATAACATGCACGCTAAATATCTGACCAGAAATGCTTTCTATCTTGTAATATAATGTATTATATATTAGATTAAATTCAATAATGAATGCGTTTTGAAGTTTGGAAAAGTATTGTAATAAAGTTGCCTTTAACTTAGCTTTGTAGTTGTTTTCTGTTTCCTTGAAGTCAGTAACAAACTCTCTAGACTTTACAGTACCACTTGGGTAAAATAAGTATTTCTCTTGATTTAATTTGGAATATGTTTTTTTAATTTTTTGAGATTGCTAAAATGTGAGCATAGAATATGACAAAGATACATATTTTTTCTGTGCTTTGTTACATTATTTTATATAACATCTTTTGTGAGAAACACGTAAGAATAGGTTGGGGCACAACATAGAATTAGGCTTTGTGTGAAAATTATTGCTGAAGCATCTTTGTCTTCAATCAAGGTTCCATTTTTATTTTTCCAGGTATTCTTGATTTTAATGTCATTGTAGGATAGAGAAACTGCCTCATAATTTGGAGAAACTAACATTAATTTCAGTTAGTGATTACTGTTTAAAATAACACATGTATACTAATTAAATAATTTTCTATTAAAGAAAAAAAAAAAAAAAGAGCTGTAACAACCAAAAAAAAAAAAAAAAAATTTGGCATGCCAAATGTGTTTTTAAAAATAATTCTAGGATTTATCTGTGTTCATTTGTACTACAGTACTTTTCTTTCTTTTAATTGTATCAGTTCTTCAGATACTGCTTATGATTTTATGTCTCTGACATCAGTCCCAGTTGCTACTGTGTCTCTGGCTTCTATAAGAAAACATATTTTCTTAGGCCATGTTTTCATATACCCTATAATTCTTCACTAATCTCAGGAGATGATGCTTGAAGAAAAAATTCTTGTGAAAGTGAATGGTCTTGGCTAGAGTAAACATGGTATCTTAAAAGAATCAGATTTCTAGAATAAACTTCAGAGTTAAGAGAAAGAGCTACTAGAAAGAGAATTTTAGGTAAATAAAATAATTTTCCCTTAATAAAAAAAAAGAGAACATGTGTATGTAAAACCATATAACTTGAAATAGGTACCACTGAAAATTAGAGTTTTAATACCATACCTAATTAAAAATAAAATAATGTCTCATTGAAACCATAGATTTAGATAAATGGAATGATCCATGAGTATGCGGGTAAATGTTCAGCCAGGATCGCAAAGGACATTCTGTTTGACCCTGTCAGAGGTTGAATTCCTGTGCTCAGTTAATCTCCTGGGACATCTTATATTCCAAGCTTAAAAGCTAGCCAAAAATTATAAAAACGTCTTGCAAAAATATTGTTGTAAGTCTAGTGACCTAATTTATAGCTTGTTTTTGTTTGCCTCTCTTCAACAGACTTTCTTTATCAACAGGCTTGTTTTTCATGTAAAATTGGAAATGTTACTTTTAAGAATTTTCGCCATTTTTTTCTTTTAATATTTTAACAGCCAGAAGCTAGAATGACTCCCACATAGTCAATCTTTTTTTTGTTGTTAATACCTTGAAAAACAATTATTTGTGGAAACAGAAACCTACTCATTTTGTACATTCTTATGCCCTTTGGGAAAACTCAGATAAAAACAGTCCTAGAGAGCTTGTTTAGTAAAAGTTGTGATGTTAAGAGAGTTTTCTTTTATTCATGTTTTTGTTTTTCAGAAATGTGGGATGAATTGATTTCCCCAAATAATTTTGCAATTGTTGTAGTTGCCAGTGTATATTTAAAATATTATAAATTTTAAATATTTATTTGTTGCCTACTTTCATTCTTTCACATGAGTAGTTACTGAATACTTGAATCCCTAGCACATAGCACCCTGTGCTAGGGATTTAGGAGTCAATAGCAGATAAATATGTAAACAAGATCATCTGTGATAATTAAGTTACCAAGATAGTAAGTTAATATAAAGGAAATCTGGTTTAGGCAGGGTGGGATCACTTAAATTGTTTGGATGGACAGGGGAGCCTGGCAAAGAGTTGGACGTGACTTGAGCGCCTTATCACACATGTACACATTGAGGAGATGACCTTAATGGCATTCCCTGAAGGGGAAAAAGGTGTCAGCCAGGTGATTTTTTGACTTGGGATGAGTGCTCAAGACAGAGGAAACAAGTGTGAGAACCCCAAAGTGGAAGGAAGCAGAGCAAGTATACAAAACAGAAAGAAAAGTGTGGCCAGAATGTGGTATGTGAGGGGGGAAGCATGATACAAAACATAACTCTTAATCCATATAGACAAATAAAATGTGTTCCCAATACTGTCCACAGCATTTTATTTTTTTGTTTGTTTGTTGTTTTTTTTTTGCCCACAGCATTTTATATGGGAAGTTTAAAGGTGATTATCATACCTGAACACTTTCAAGTAAAATTAGGAAATGAAGAATCAGGGAGGTAATCAACTTTCTAAATAAAGTTTACTCCACATACTTAGTGCCAGCCCTGATCAATGTAATGCATTTCCCATTGAGATCTATTGAAGATGAAAAAAGGGAGACACTAATGTATCTTGTAATGTATTTGTAGGGAACAGAATGCCCCAGAACACACATAAAGTCACTTAAAAACAGAACTTTTATGTATAGAAATGTGGCATATAATGCCCTGTTCATACTTTAGTGATGACTTTGACAGCTTAGTCCTCTGTGAAAAACTGTCTTGGTTTTCACACATCATTGCAGCTGCAGACATCGCTTGTTCCAAGCCTTCCTGGAGCTGCCCACCGGCAGTGAAGCGATTGGAGGGAGGGTGGGGAGGAAGCCTGGCCGTCGCAGCACAGGTAGGGCTGAACTGGAGGGTACATGCTAGCTCTGTTACATCTCAGGTTGACCCTCACTTGTATCTGTTCTCTTCAGTGTGGTTCTGGTCTTCACCTTCTCATCGTTCGTTCTGGGACACTTCTCATTGCTTCTCTTTACATCACAGACCAGATTACAAACACCATTTAGGGAAATCATTAGTGAAAGATCAGTTTAGGGCAGCCTGAAACGTGTGGAATTCAAAACAAAGATATGTTTACTTTTCTCTGCCTTGAGGAAAGGATGTCTATTTGCCAATTGCATCAGAAATACCCTGGAAGTAATAAGTAGGTAAAGGTATTTCTATTATAAATAACTTTTATTTCCTACCTTAGTGTTTGTAGTGTTTTATTTTTTATCCTTGAAATAAAGCAGGTTTACTGGCAAAAAAAAAAAAAAAGGAGAAAGTAATCAGATATAATCAGGGCTGTAGGAATGAATTAGTGAAATAAGCTTCAAAACAAAAAAATATTAACTGAATAAATGTGATAAGATCTTGTAACTAATAAACAGTACTTAATAAATTTTTTATAATTTTCCATATGGAACATTTTAGAATCAAATGTATTAGCCACATAATACGTTTTATTTGAACACTTCTGCTGTTTCCTTTACGTCTTTAAAGTGTGAAAGTGAAAGTCACTTGGTCGTGTCCGACTCTTTGCGACCCCATGGATTATACGGTCTATGGAGTTCTCTAGGCCAGAATACTGGAGTGGGTAGCCTTCCCTTCTCCAGGGAATTTTCCCAACCCAAGGATCGAACCCAGGTCTCCTGCATTACAGGCAGATTCTTTCTTTCTTTTTTTTTTTAGACTAGTCAAGTGCAGTAGTGAGAAGAGGGGAAGAGTAGAATGAGGAGTTCGATCTGTAACTGACTGTGAACAATCAATTGAGATAACTCACTACCTTCGGACCAGCCCAGGCAGATTCTTTACCAGCTGAGCCACAAGGGACATCTTTAAAAATTTACCTCTAATTCTTCTCTCCTGGGAGGGATACTGCAGCTGAATGGCCTTTGGAAATGTATGAGATAAACGGAGATCTCACAAGGACAGGAGGGTGCTATTGGGGGGCCAAGGGAAGAAGTGTCTTCTAGTGCTGTGAATAATTCCACAGAACCAAGCATCATCTTCCCAAAACACCAGTGGAATGCCACTGAGAACAGTGGGGCGAGTGCAAATGTTTCTCTTCCAAGATCTTATTTTACCTGCCGCTGTAGCCACAGGTTCTAACCCACAGTGCCTCCCCACCCCACTTCCTTTTCTAATTTGTGTTACGGATATTTGTCTACATATCCTACATCTCCAACCAGAATTTGAGCTCCTTGAATACAAAAGTCTTAGTGAAACATAAATTGAAGGGAATAGGCATTCTAATAGGCATGCTGTTTCTTCCTAGACATTTATACATAAATGTATATGTAAATATAAATATTTAAGTATATAAATATAGTTGTTCTCTGAACAGTGTAGGGAGTTAGGGGTGCCAACCTCCTGTACAGTAAAAAATACACAGATAACTTTACAGTCAGCCCTCCTTTTCTGTGGTTCCGCATTCTTGGATTCAGCCAAGATAGATTGGGTAGTACTACAGTATGTATTTAGTTAAAAAAAAAAAAATCCACTTGTAAGTGGACCAGTGCAGTTCAGATTCGTGTGTTCAAGGGCAACTGTATATAAATAAACAAATTCTATTTGCAAGTGGGTGCTTACAGTGTAAACGTCATCTCTAGTGAACTACTTAGTCCGCTGAGGCTGCCATAAGAAAATATCCAGACCTGATGACTTAAACAACAGAAATTAATTTTCTCACAGTTTCAAAAGCTAGAAGTCCAAGACCAAGGTGCTCCAGGGTAGGTGTCTGCTGCGGCATGCCATGTCCGGCTGAAAGCTGGCCAGCTTGTCTCTTGTCCTTGCATGGCCTTTACTCTGTGGACTAGTGAAAAGCGCGAGCTCTGGGTGCCTGTCTCTTGTGTTTCTTTAAGGAGACCAGTCATCTTGGATTAGAACCTCAACTGTCATGACCTCATTTAACCTTAATTACCTCCTTATAAACCCTGTCTCAAAAATACTGTTGCATTAGGTGTTAGGGCTTCAACGTGAATTTAGAGGAAGGACACAATTCAGTCCATAATACACACCAGCTGCCTTTCTATACGAATATTCATTTTGACAAATTAGCATTTAGAAAAAGCTATTCTAAAGTAAAGTCACTGACTTAGACCCAGTTGAAGTACTGTTGTTACCTCTGTTGTGATCGTCCTTTTCTGACCGGCATACTAAGTGTTTGTCTCCATGTCCTATATCCATAACTAGAGTGTAAGCTCCTTGAACACAAGCTTTTTGTGTTCCTCACCACCCCCGGATTTGGCTCTAATTAGCAATAACTAATGGTACCAATTATATATAATTGCATATTCCTCCAATTCTTTGTTCAGTTTTAGAGAAATTGTTTGCAACAGATTTTACATAACTTTTACTTGCGTGAAAATTCAGAATAAGGTCAAAGCTTCATAAAAATATCAAGGAATATAGTGAGGATAAGGGAGAGCCATACCTAAGCTGCTTGGAAGGAGAATTGTTTTGCTATGGGCAATCTAACTGGCAAAAGTAGATGCTCTTCCCGTGTTATTATCTGTTGAATAGTTGTGGAAGATATTAAATGAACATTTGTTTGTTAATCCATGTTCCCTTCTGGTTTTGGTCTGTTTTAACATGAATAACTCCATGACTCCTGTGAGGTGACAATACATGACTAATGTTAGAAATAGGCATGTGAAATGCTTAGTGCTCTGATTGGAAAAGCCAATAGAAATTTTATCATTACGAAGGAAATGTCTCAAGTTAAAAGTATAATCTAAAACACTAATTAAAAAAAAAATTCAGCCTCCATATTATCAGATGTACTGAAAGCTAATATTAATATGTGGCTGACCATAATAGAGAATTATTGAAGGCCATAGAAAATTTTATTTAAAGTTAATTCTTTTAGAATCATATACCTAAAATACATTGTGTCAAGCACCATACAAAGGATGATTTTTCTTGACTCACTATTTTCTCAGTTTCTACTATATGTAGTAAAATATTTTTCTAAAAATTTAAAATTTTTTATGCATGTATAGAAGATCCCCCGGAGAAGGGAACGGCTACCTACTCCATTATTCTTGCCTGGAGAACTCCATGGACAGAGGAGCCTGCCAGGCTAGTCCATAGCGTGGTAAAGCTTCCAACAAGAGTGAGGGACTAATACTTTCACTCTCATAGGTCTACATAAATAAGTACAAAGTAGTATTTTGAGGGCTTCCCTCCTAGCTCGGTCAGTGAAGTATCTGCCTGCAATGCAGGAGACCCAAGTTCTTCTATTCCTGGATCAGGAAGATCCCTTGGAGAAGGTAGTGGCAACCCACTCCAGTATTTTTGCCTGGAGAATCCCATGGACAAAGGAGCCGGGTAGGTTACAATCCATGGGGTCGCAAGAGTCAGACACGACTTAGCGACTAAACCACCAAACCACCACCCAAGTAGTATTTTTAGTTTAGCGAAAAAGATTTCTAAAATTATCATGACCCAGACATACTTTCATTAGTCTTTGTTTTTTCTCTCTCTCTTGTTCAGGTAATGACAGGTTCTGATTTTTCAGATTATGCTGAAGAATTAATGTGTGATGTAGTTTCCCAGTTTCTAAAGACTTAAATGTACTCGCCAAGGGAAAAGTGACTGCCTCTCCCTTTAGATAGAAAACAGTTCAAACTCCAGTCACCAGTTATATTACACAGAACTGAAGTGGTTATGGGGGGAAAAAATCTTCCAGACTGTCCCTTGGTACTAACTACTGTCGCTGTGATTTTCAGTTGAAGGCCATCAGAACAGATGTTACTTCTTGAACAGAAACTTGTCAGCTTTGTACATTCATTGAAAATTTAGACAGCAGAACCTACATAAATTTTTCCAAACAGGCTCAATTTACAGCAAGTTTTTAAAACATTCTAGGTTGTTCACAGATATTCACAGGATCCACATAAAACAGATTTTAAAAAATTTATTTATTTATTTAGCCTCTCAGCTTGTGGGATCTTAGTTCCTTGATCAGGGATTAAACCCCAGCCCTCAGCAGTGAAAGTGTAGAAATAGATTAATGAAGAAACACAGTTTGCTAACCTGGGCATGTCTTCATTATTGCTGTTTCACAAATATGCTGGACTCTGTTGAATATTCTTATTAGGACATGTGTCATTTGAGTAAATTACCTAAAATTGTTATTTAAAAACTACACAAAGAAATTAGGAATCATTTCCTTGGCTCATAATCTCACATGTTTTCATGAGGTTAAAATCAGGTTTGTCCCAAAACGCAGAACACAAAGACTTTCACAGCACAGTCTAATTTTTAAAAGCAAAAATGGAACGTTAATAACCAGATAGAATTGCTTAGCTGATAATATTATCATATGCATTCCTGCAAAGTATTGTGTTAACCTGGAAAAAAAGACCACAGGTTCAAAAATGGGTATATAACCAAATAGTAATTATTGTCTATTGCAAAATATGGCATGTTTGTAATTTATCTCCTTTCATTTTCTACTAGTTGGTTATATTGTCCTATGGGCTTCCCTGGTGGCTCAGACAGTAAAGAACCCACCTGCAATGCGGGAGACCTGGGTTTGATCCCTGGGTCAGGAAGATCCCCTGGAGGAGGGCATGGCAACCCACACCAGTATTCTTGCCTGGAGAATCCGATGGATAGAGGAACCTGGCGGGCTACAGTCCATGGGGTTGGAAAGAGTCAGACACGACTGAATGACTAAGCACAGCACAGCACACATGCAAATACTGGTTTGATGACTATAATGTAAAAGTCGCCATCTATTGAACATAAGTAATTACTACACTTGAGCTCCTTGTGAGAAAAGTATATTATTGAAGCAAGAAACATAGTTCCATGTACTCTGTTTTCACACACAGATTGTTTAATTTTCTGTATAATTATGGAAATACTTGAATACTTTTTCCAAATTTAACTGTGAAGACTAATATTTATGAAGTTGTTTCATGAAAATCAGTGTTTGTAATAAGCAAGCATTGACTTTCAAAGTACAGAATGTGCACTAAGTTCTTTAGAAGTTTTATCAGACTAGCAGTGCTTCTATTATGATGCTGTTTCAATAAATTCTTTTCTCTTAACCTTAAATAGTTCAAAATTATTTTATTGAATTAAACAAGAAAATATAAGGAACTTATTTTCTTAAAATTCAGTGTTAAAGACACTTCCTACAGCTTACTTTTTTTAATTCAAAAGAAATTATAATTTAAAAAGATTAGGGGTAATGATAATAGTCTTCCCCATGATGGAAGACTTAATATTCTATCTTTGACTGCCATTCAGTTTTACATGTTTCCATCGCATTGAAAGTTTCAAAACCCCAAGTTTTTCTACCTTTATGTGAAGGTGTGTTTATTATGATGGTGAAGTGAAAATAGCTTAGTCGTGTCTGTCTCTTTGCGACCCCATGGACTATACATATTCAGTCCCTGGAATTCTCCAGACCAGAATATTGGAGTGGGTAGCCATTCCCTTTTCCAGGGGATCTTCCCAACCCAGGATCAAACCTAGGTCTCCCGCATTGCAAGCAGATTCTTTACTGTCTGAACCACCAGGGAAGCCCAAGAATACTGGAATGGGTATGTGTTAGTCTTTCAGTTGTGTCCAACTCTTTGTGACCCCATGGACTGTGGCCTGCCAGGCTTCTCTGCCATGGAATTCTCCAGGCAAGACTATTGGAATGGGTAACCTAGCCCTTCTCCAGTGGATCTTCGTGACCCAGAAATCTAACTGGTGTCTCCTGCATTGCAGGCAGATTCTTTACCAGCTGAGCTACCAGGGATTTTATAAAAGGAAATTGAAATAATTTGTTGCATAGTATAGCATAAAACATATGATAGGTATGAACATTCAGGTATGTCTTAATTTTCTTCTTCCTAGTCAAATTAAAAAACTCTGTTTTCAAGTTACATTATTCTTATGAGCAATCTTAATTGTCTATATTTTCTCTGTTGTATTTCTCTTGTTTATATCTATTAACAGGTATACATTGAGTGCTGCTTCTTTGTCCAATTTTGATATGTGTTCATCTCCCAATACATCTAATCTAATACTTCTGAAGAGTCTTTAATCATTTCTTTAAAGTTATGTTCAAGCTAGGACAACACCTCATCAATTTTTGAGTTAGTGTTACATATGTATTTTATCTTTTCACATATTTATTACTCTAATATCCTAATAATTCTAGGATAGGAAAAATGTTTGAGGATAAATTTCTGAAAGATTTTAATGGCTTCAGGTAGTTGTATATCACTGTTCAGATAATGGGTAAACTGGAAGTTTTGATACAAAGAAGCAAGACTTTTAAGCGAAGTTGGTGTACTCAAACTTACCCTTTGCTTACAACAATGGAATCAAATATCTCTTGTTAATATCATCAGATCTCTTAGCAGTGATACAAGTAGGGATATTGAAGCAGTACCACAAACATGTTAAGAAAATGTACATACACATAATAGTCATTTAAATGTGAAAGATAAAACAACCAGACAGTGTTAATTTAAGAGATTAAAAAATGTTTAATGTATATATATATATATAAAACATTGTCAAGGATTATTATTAAAATAATAAATGCTGGTTGTTGAAAGATATTAACAGGCAAACAAAAATCACTCAAACCCAGAAATAAATACCGAAGAAGTTTATGTTTGTTTATGTTCTGGAGAAGATTGAAGCCCAGGTAGGAAGTTTTTCTTAAGGTACTCCCTAATCCCTAAAATGGGCTTAAAACTCAGTATTCAAAAAACTAAGGTCATGGCACCATCACTTCATGGCATATAGACGGGGAGACAATGGAAACAGGGACAGACTTTCTTTTCTTGGGCTCCAAAATCACTGCAGATAGTGAATGCAGTCATGAAGGGTAAAAAGTCATTTGCTCCTTGGAAGAAAAGCTGTGACAAACCTAACAGCATATCAAAAAACAGAGACATTACTTTACTGACAAAGGTCTGTCTAGTCAAAGCTATGATTTTTCCAGTAGTCATGTATCATGTGAGAGTTGGACCATAAGAAAGGCAGAGCGCCAAAGAATTGATGCTTTTGAACTGTGGTGTGGTGTTGGAGAAGACTCTTAAAAGTCCCTTGGACAGCAAGGAGATCCAACCAGTTCATCCTAAAGGAAATCAGTCCTGAATATTCATTGGAAGGACTGATGCTGAAGCTAAAGCTCCAATACTTCGGCTACCTCATGCGAAGAACTGATTGATTAGAAAAGACCCTGATGCTGGGAAAGATTGAAGGCAGGAGGAGAAGGGGATGACAGAGGATGAGATGGTTGGATGGTATCACTGACTCAATGGATATGAGTTTGAGCAAACTCCGGGAGATGGTGAAGGACAGGGAAGCCTGGCATGCTGTAGTCCTTGGGGTTACAAAGAGTTGGACACGACTGAGTGACTGAACAACAAATAGGCTATAAATCACTGAGAGAAAAAGACTAAGTATTTAGAGAACTTATGGATTTGCTAAGTAATATAATTTTTTTTTTAAAGTCTGGAGGATGGAGAAGAAAGTAGAACACTGGTAACAGAAAATATGGTGCTAGGTTTTAAAAAGGAAAAAGGTCTGCTTCTAAACTATAAATTAGTTTGAGCTTGAGGTCACATGAAAAAAAAGGCCTCAAAAGCATTCTTAAAAACCATCTAGTGAGCACTGAGACGAGGAGGGCAGGATTGCTGTGACCCAGAATTAAGTTCTGAAGAAACAGATCACACCCAATTAACCCATTTTGGATAGATTGGGGGAGATCTTAATTTTAACAGTTATCAAAAGCTTTTATGATCGTCTTGAATTTAATGATAAAATGAGGCTAATGATTATCAAGTAGATTCATAACAGGTTGAAGGAGTTTAATGAAAGGACATTGTTTGGAGATGAGTCAGTGGCTTGGATGAAGACCCCTTCTACAGCTGACTGCCTTAATTTGTAGCTAATATGAAGCAGGAAGGTATAGCAAGTATGTTTCATACCAGATCCTCCTCAATAATATATTGACATGTAGGAAAATGGACGAAATCTAGTTTTTTGTTTTTTTTTTAAAGGAAGGAAAGAAATTTGATATGGTTATGTGCAGTTTAGATCAAATCATTTGCTCCTCTTGAACATATTGGGAGGAGTGGGATAAAGTTATCAAAAACAAATATCTGAAAAACTAGGGATTTTGGAGGAAAATGAACCCAATATGAGTTTGTCACGTCACATGGCCTCTAAAATTATAAGCAAGTAATAGTTCTGTTCTGTGCTAGTAAACTCTCATGAGCATATTATGTTTAATGTTTATTATGTTTAGTCTTTGACAGTTATATAGCTAACCCCAACAAAATCAACTGAAAAATCATGGGACATTTGAGTGGTCTTTGGGTCAGAGGCAATTATATAAGTGTTTGTTTTTAGCGGATAATATGAGCTAGTTCCTTGACTAAAATCCATAGCTCCATCTTCTTCCACAAACACTCTCCCTTAGTCTCAGGCCTCATAGATGGCTGTGGAGATTGATAAGCAACTGAGTAAATAAATGCCAGAGCATTTATTGCCTTGTGTATAACGTTAAGGGATTTAGATTCTTACCACAAATAAGAAACCAAATATAGGATTTTAATCATGAGAGTAACATCTGATGTCAGTTTTTTAAAAGATCATTCTGAATACTATGGAAACTTAATTATAAAGGAGAAATAATGAAAACAGAAGGCTAGTTCTGTGTATTTTCTTCATTCAGTCAAGAGATGATAGTCACTCAGGCCATGAAAGTTCTAATAGAGCTGTAGAGACTTGAACTGGTTTATATTTTAGAGGAAGAACTGGCAGGAGTTTAGAAATAAGGGGGGTTGTTGATAGATAATGGAAAATTGCTGAGTCAGTGAATTTGGTAAGCATTAATTCAGTTGGTAAAAGTCAGTGAAATTGACAAATCAACTCAGTACAGTAAAAAAGCTAAGGGAGTCAAAATGTAGAGGAATGAGTTGGGGAAAAGGGTATTTTAAATATAGATTTTAGGCATGTTAGACTTGCTGATGAAAAAGTAAAGGTTATGAATTCTGGAGTGCGTGGTTGTGGCATTCCAGGCCTGTGACCTAACTGTAGAGGGATTATCACTGAACTGAAGAAGTTAAAGAATGCAGCAGTCTGATTATTTAGTGATTCAGCATGATGACATTGAGGTCATCAGGAAGATTGTTGGAATGGGGTAAAGAGAAAGACAGTGAGCCCGGGGCTAAAGCCGACAGTGGGCAGGGTTAAGGCCAGACAGTGAGTGGGTGCGGAGTCAGCGGTGTAGTCTAATGACCCAGGCCCCGAAGCACTCAGCATATTGCAGGATCAAAGATGATTGATGGTGTAAAAAGTAAGGAGAAGGACACTTGCTCCATCTCTAGGTTTATAAACTTAGCAGTGTGAGAAAAAAGGGACCTCTGAGGGACAGCAAGGAAGATCTAGAATGGCAGAGGGTTTGTGAGGTCTGAGAGATATGGGAAATGGATCAGACCAAGAGACATAAAACAGTAAAGAAATAAGAGTTCAGAAGATGATGGATGGATGACTCAATGGGTAGTATTTGTGGCAGATAAATAGAGATGGGAAGTACGATGGACTTGATCCTTGGGGTCTGTTGCAGAAAAGTGGACTTTAGACCATAAATTCCATGAGAACCGGAAATTACAGTGGGCAGCATGCACGGTGTGAAATGGGACTTCAAATAAGATTCTGTTGTTGAATGAATGAATGGATGCAATGAATGGTTGAATGGGAGAGCTCAGGATGTATGATCCAGAATATTTAGCCAGAGAGCACGTGGCCAGTGGCTTCTGTTCTCTAATGCTGGAAGAACAGTCTCGCTGGACATGGGGCGGTATAGTGACTTTCCCAGGATACCTGGCTTTTCCAAGGACTCACACTGGGTGGCTGTTCAACATGGCATTCAGAAAGATTTATTTATATTTTCAAATAGATAACAGATTGACTCAATACTATCGAATAATACATTATTTTAATCTGAATTTGGAAAAATACTTTCATCATAAATTCTTTTTATAATATTAGGATTACATTACCACTACAAAATGGCAGATTTTTGCCCCATACAAGAAACTGTTCCTAACTATATAGTAGAAATCATTGAAATCACTAATAGAAATGACTCAGTGATGACATTGATGATGCACAGTGAGAGGAGCTAAGGTTAGTGCAAAGTACCCTGCTGTTAGTGAGGGAGATGGACTTTTATCAGGAATAATTACAAGTGATTTTCAAGTTGGTATTATACCTTAAAATCTTTATATTATATTGGTATTTTTATAGACATAGTATAAATATATACTCATTCTTTATCTATGTTATCTTTAGACCCCATGCTATATTTTCTCTAAAGAGATCAAGAAATATAGATAACTAAAGACTTCAAAATCCTAAAGGATAGTGCTGTCAACGTGTTGCATTCAATATGTCAGCAAATCCCGAAGACCCAGCAGTGGCCACAGGACTGGAAAAGGTTAATCCTCTTCCCAGTTCCCAAGAAAGGTAGTACTAAAGAATGTGCTAAGCATCGGACAGTTGCAGTTATCTCCCATGCTAGTAAGGTCATGCTTAAGATCTTGCATGCTAGGCTTCAGCGTTATGCAAACCAAGAACTTCCAGTTGTCCAAGTTGGGTTTAGAAAAGGAAGAGAAACCAGAGATCAAATTGCCGACATTCGCTGGATCATAGAGAAAGCAAGGAATTCCAGAAAAACAGCTATCTCTTGTTTCATCGATTATGCTAAAGCTTTTGACTGTGTGGATCATAACAAACTGGGGAAAGCTCATAAAGAGATGGAAATACCAGACCACCTTACTTGTCTCCTGAGAAACCTGTATACGGGTCAAGAAGCAACAGTCAGAACCCTTTATAGAACAAATGATTGGTTCAAGATGGAGAAAAGAGTACGACAGGGCTGTCTGCTGTCACCCTGTTTGTTTAACCTGTACACTGAGCACATCATGAGAAGTGCTGGGCTGGATGAGTTACATACTGGAATCAAGATACACGGGAGAAACAGCCACAACCTCAGACATGCGATGATGCTATTCAAATGGCAGAAAGCGAAGAAGAACTAAAGAGCCTCTTGATGAGGGTGAAGGAGGAGAGTGAAAGAGCCAGCTCAAAACTAAATATTAAAAAACCTAACATCACGGCATCTGGCCCCATTACTTCCTGGCGAGTAGAAGGGGGAAAGGTGGAAGTAGTGACATTTCCTCTTCCTGGACTCTAAAATCACTGCGGATGGTGACTGCAGCCATGAAATCAGAAGATGATTGCTTCTTGGCAGGAAAGCTAAAACAAATATAACAGCGTGTTGGAAAGCAGAGACATTACTCTGCCAACTAAGGTCTGTAAAATCAAGGCTATGGTCTTCCCAGTGGTCAGGTATGGTTATGAGAGCTGTACCATCAAGAAGGCAGAATGTCAGAGAATTGATGCCTTGGAACTGTGGTGCTGGAGAAGACTCCTGAAAATCTCTTGGAAAGGAAGGAGATCAAACCAGTTAATCTTAAGGGAAATCAACCCTGAATACTTGTTGGAAGGACTGGTGCTGAAGCTGAAGCTCCAATATTTTGGTCATCTGATGCTAACAGCCGACTCATTGGAAAAGTCCCTGATGCCGGGAAAGATTGAGGGCAGAAGAAAAAGAGGGTGTCAGAGGATGAGATGGCTCAATGGCATCACTGATGCAATGGACATGAACTTGGGCAGACTCCAGGATATGGTAAAGGACAGGAAGGCCTGTCATGCTGCTGTCCATGGGGTCGCAAAGAGTCAGACGCGACTGGGTAACTGAACACAACAAAAAGAGTTCATATAATACTAAGACTGGACATTTAATAATGTAACATACATTACAGAAAAGGAAGATCAGAGAAATGCATGAAAGCTAAGGCAGAATTTGAAAGGTGCTGAAGAAAGCTTTGCTTCATACTCTGTGGTGACGTAAATGGGAAGGAAATCCAAAAAGGAGGGGTATGAATATACACATAGCTGATTCACTTGGCTGTACAGCAGAAACTACTACAACATTGTAAAGCAACTAAACCCCATTAAAAAGAGAGAGAGAATGAGATAAAACAACAAAGAACAAATTCTTTCCCCATGCAAATAAGTTCCAGTTCTTTCAAGGTCTCCATTTGTATTTCCTTCTTTTCCTTGTTTCGGTGAAGTACAAAGCTCCAAGTAAAATTTCTTTGACCCAGTTTCTTTTATTTGCTCTCACAAAAAATCAAACCTCATTTTGGATCATGTTATTCTTTATTTCATAATCTTCTTTTAGCTTCTGACAGTCAGTCCCCTCAGCCCCTCCATGTGCAAATCAAGGATGCCCTATTTGCTTATTTTTAAATTATCTTCAAGATGAAATTTATAATAAATGTAGAATTAACAGGCTCAAATAATGTTTTTAGGCTGATAAAAAAAAAACAAAGGCAGTTGAAATTAATACATTTAGCTTGTGATTAAGGGCGTCAGAAATTTCCACCTGAGGTTTTGTTAATTTAACTTACCAGAGGGGAAATCATAATTACAAATGAATGCATATTTGTTGTTGGGAAGCCGGCAGAAGATTCCCATTTTTCCTGATGACAGACAGTTTCCTTGGCTAAAATAAATAACTTTGCTCCTCCAGTGAACCCCAAAAGTACAGAATGCAGCTACAATGTTGGCACAGCTCACTTTTTTTTTCCATTTTCTGCTTTCACAGTATTCTGTGAATGCTTGCTTTGTAGAAGACTGAATATACTAGCAACAATTTATTGTCATTTTCCTCTTTTACCTGCTATAAAAGGTTTCTGATTTTTTTTTCTTAATGAAAACCTGCCATGTCGGGATTAATAAATCATTCTGTCTGATTATTTTGTGACATTCATGTGGAGAGTGAGGAGGATTGAAATCTGTGTTTGGAGACTGAAAGTTTTCATACTGCAAAGGAAAGTTTCTGTATTCTTTTTCAAGGTTAGTCTTTGTGAAGAATTTATTCTTATATAGTTTGGATGTCATTCCATTAAAATATGGATGAGCCAAATTAACATTTTGATACTTTGTAACTGAGGTGCATTTTAACATCCTTCCACCAGAAATCACTAGTGAAATAGTACTAAAAACAGGTAAGTGTATTAGATAAGGTCGGAGCACAGAAGACGGAAGAGAAGTGGTCAGTTGGATCCTATGATGAGACTAAATTAGGAACGCACCCCAAAAGACAAGAATGTATGATTCCACCTGTGTGAGGTATCTACAGTGGTCAAATTCACAGAAACAGAAATAGAATGGTAGTTACCAGGAGCTAGCGGGGATTGGGGAAAGGGAAGTTGTTATTTAATCGATATATAGTTTCAGATTTATAAGATAAAAAAGCCATGGAGCTCTGGAAATCTGTTTCACAACAGTAGCTGTACCTAACATTTCTAAAGTGAAGAAGTGAGGTTGCTCAGTCGTGTCTGACTCTCTGCGATCCCGTGGACTGTAGGCCACCAGGCTCCTCCGCCCATGGGATTCTCCAGGCAAGAATACTGGAGTGGGTTGCCATTTCCTTCTCCAGGGGATCTTCCCAACCCAGAGATCGAACCCGGGTCTCTTGCATTGCAGGCAAGACGCTTTAACCTCTGAGCCACCAGGGAAGCATTAGTAAACATTGCTAACATTACTAAATGTTAGTAATGTTAGTAATGAAACATTTTAACATTACTAAACTATACACTTACAAATGGTGAAGATGGTAATTTTTTTTTTTGTACAATTGAAGTGTAGTTGACTTACAGTGTTGTGTTTCAGGTGTACAGCAAAGTGATTCAAGTTATTCTTTTTCAGATTATTTTCTATCATAGTTAGGACAGTAAATCTTATGTTTTTTTTTTAAACACAATAAAAAGAAAGTGAGGAATGCAAATTGTCAATTGAATTTAGCCACAGAGAGGTCATTTGGGACCTCAGCAAGAATATGGTTTTCTGGAGGTTGGAGAGTGAGCCCACTTGAGGCAGTGGAAGAGGGGCTGGCAGCTGAGGAAACGGAGATTATGTAAGTAAACTTACTTCATAGTGTTTGGATGTTAAAAGGTACATGGGGGAAATAGAAGGTGAAGGTGTTTTTGTTGTTATTATTGTTTTAAGAGAAACTATAGCATTTTTGCGGAGAAGGCAATGGCACCCCACTCCAGTACTCTTGCCTGGAAAATCCCATGGACGGAGGAGCCTGGTAGGCTGCAGTCCATGGGGTCACTAAGAGTTGGACACGACTGAGCGATTTCACTTTCACTTTTCACTTTCATGCATTGGAGAAGGAAATGGCAACCCACTCCAGTGTTCTTGCCTGGAGAATCCCAGGGACGGGGGAGCCTGGTGGGCTGCCATCTATCTGGTCGCACAGAGTCGGACATGACTGAAGCGACTTAGCAGCAGTAGCAGCAGCATAGCATTTTTGAATGGGGATGCAAAGCCTGTAGGGGGCAAGTAGAAAATGTGAGAGAAATTGACTGAGGCCAGAGATTGATTGAGGCCGCTGAGAAAAGGGGAGGAGCTAGAGTCTACAGCATAAGGAATTAGCAATTTGAGAGTTGCCAGGACTGGTGGATAGAGTTCCTCTGGCTGCTCCTACAGGTATGGTCAGGTTGATAAGTTAATGAGATGGGCATCCTCACTCCTGCTTTGCCTGAGCAGACGGTTTACATGGGTCCCCATTGAAAAGCGTAGAAAGGCCCAGTACAGAGATTATACAAAGAAAGGCACAATTGCAAAGAAAGATAATGCACAAATAGCTCTTTGTTCATTTTCCCTGAGAAAAGCAAGCCAAAAGTCTGCAAGCCCAACTCTCCAGCCATATCTGGGAAGTGCTCATACCTGTCTCCAGTGAGAAATGAAAAGTGACTTAAGTAACAGACCGAGCCGAAAGTCTTGCTGCTTCAGAGGTGCTATTAATTAAAGCTTCTTCCAACCCTAAAAAGAATATGTATTGGGGAATGACAGAATGAGAATAGATATTGATGTCTGTACCCCATACTAAATGAGATAGTTTAAAATTTTCTTAAGTCTATTATCTTCAGACATTGGCTAAGCAAAGGAATAGATAATCAGTGTGTATGACACATGGGAAACCTCCTGAGTACATTTGTTTGGAAGCTTAGAAATCTGGCTTTAAAGGGTATTTTATGAGTTATATGAACTTTATTTTCAAATGGTATTCATTTTTCCAGTCAACAGAGTTTGTGGAGGTGTTGGAAAACTCAACTCCTTCAATTCACTCTTTTTTTATTACCTGTCCTCATTATGTATTATATATTAATATATAGGTATTGATATATATTACATACTATGTAATATATACATTATGTATCAATATATAGGTATTAATAATATTTTATTTTTTCTAGGATATTGATAATTCTTTATGTTTTAAAGGACATTTTGAAAGGTTTTTTTTTTTGGAGTTCTAGTCATTTCTTTGAGGTTGTTCTTGTATCAAAGAACAGTTCTTAAACAGTAATACCTGTTTCACCTGAATTGGGAAACAGTCTCTAGAAGGTACAAGATATATTCTGTGGAAAAACAATGTACACATAGTGAGTTTGTACTTGAAAACAATAAACTTCTCCAATGCATTTATTCAACAAATACTTGTTTGTTGTTTTCTGTGTTGTAAGCGCTTTGTTTTACTTATACCAGTGAACGTAACTGTCCCTGACCTCAGGGAGCTTCTAGTCTAGTGAGGGAGTCCAGATTCAAACAAATAACCACGTAAATTGTATAATTAATATAGTAACAAATTACGTGAAGAAAAAGTACAAGGTGGTATAAAACCATATGACACAGGCAGCATTTTGGCAGTTTGGGAAATTAGGGAGACCTCCCTGAGGAGGTGACATTTAAATTGAGGCCAGAAGGATACTTAAGAATTAGTGTGATAAAGGTGTGGCAGACAGCTGGGTATAGAAAGTGACATGGAATAGCTGCACAGTGGCCTTGAGGTGGGAAGAAGTTTGGCCTGTTTAAAAAGAGGTGGAAGACCCCTGGACGGGAGCAAGCCAGACAGAGAGAAAGCTCTGTGAGAAAGGCTGGTGAGTGGGGAGCCCAGGAGTGCAGCTATCCATGGAGCAGTCTGGCAGCATCCAAGAACCAGACAGGATCAGATTTATGTTTTTAAAAGTTCACTCCGGTAGCTGTGTGGAGACATTATTCTCTGTGGCAGGGGGTCAACAAACTTTTTCTGTAAGAAATGAGATAGTAAATATACTAGATTGTGTGAGTCACTTGGGTCTGTTGCAGCTACCCCGCTCTCCATGTTTTATGGAAGTAGCCATAGACGTTATGTAAGTGACCGAACCTGGCTGTGTTCTAGAAAACTTATTCATAGATGCTGACATTTGAATTTCATATAGATTTTACGTGTTGTGAAATAGTCTTTTTTATTTTTTAAATCATTTAAAGATATGAAAGCCATTATTAGTTCCCAGGCCACGTGAAGATAGGAGGCAGGCTGACTTTGACCTGGGAGCTGGGGTTTGCTGACTCCTGTTACAGCGCTTATTTTCTTATTTGTCCAACTTTTTTTTCCCTCTGCCTCTTAAATGATGTTTACTTCTACCTTGACATTTTTCTTAAGTTATCTACACTTTTTTCCAACACTCTGGTAAAGATATGACCAGTACTAAATAAAAAATGGGAATATAACCTCTTCTATTTTTATCTTAGTGTTACATTTTCCATTTGAAAATCAATTGACATGACTGACCCATTCTATTTTTTTCCACAGGCTTTTAAAAAAATGAATAATTTTTTGTTTTTCCTGTGTATTTTTTTCCCCCAAAGTGTTACACTTGGTGCTTTCTTCTTTCAGACCTCACACCGAATTTTTTCATCTTCTCTTTACCTGGTAATAACTCTTAAATTTAATTCTGACATTCAAAAGAAAAAATGGTAGAGACATCAAGAAAACAAAATGCATCATATTCAAACAACACAATTGCTTGCAAATGTTTGTTTCTGATTAGATGAAATAGTTTCTTTACATCAAGGTGAACGACATCCATGTTATTTCAGATCTGCAAATAATTATTCTGACTTAAAGGGAAATTCCTAGTTGCTTTTGTGTATTGTGCTCTTCAGCCCCACAGGATGCTGGAAAGCATAAGGTTTTGGAAAGAGTACATACAGACTTGGTTCAACATCCATCTGAGCCTTACGAGGTATATGATATGATATGATATTGGGCAACTTAATTAATTTCTTGGAGCTTAAGTTTCTCTGAAGCATGCAAAATACATAGTCAGTGATGGAAATTCCCACCCACCTTTCTTCCCCCTGTAAGCATGATAGTTTATCACATAAAAGTTGCTGTGTTAAAAAACGGCCTATATTTGGTGATTGTGAGGGTGTTTGGTGTTAGTTTTAACCTTCTGCAGATATAAAGTTTAAAAAAAAATCTAGCGGTATTCCAAAATGGAACCAATGTGCTTTTAAGGTGGTATACATGATTAAAGTCTGTTCTTTTCATTAATATTTCCTCTGCCTTGTTTATTTTACTTCTGAAAACTCAGGTTTGACAGTTCTCTGGAAGACCTACCTCAGACTGGACCTCACCCACCTACAACTGCTCAGGTTTTACATATTGGTGGCCAAGTAGCCACAGTTTCTAAAGTAACTACATATTCTAGGTAGAGTTTTTTCCTCTTGTCTGTCTAAATTTTAATGCTGGTGGTGATAGGTACTAAAACTGTTTGAGTATTAATAAAAAGGAAAAGCTGGTCATAGATTACAGAACTGACATTAATATATAGACAGAGCTTGGCACTCAGCCTTGGTGGAACACTGCTTTACACTACTTTTAAATTTTTCATTTTTTGTTTTGATTCTGAGTTCTAATTTAGAGTCAGGAAATCTGTGCCTTTTCTCTATTCACTGTGATTTGGAAAGTCATCTTTCTTGATTTTGTCATAAGTCTATTGAATTAGAGCATTCCCATCTAAAAAAGAACTGATAGAAATTTTATGTTCTAGGTGCCCAGATGTATTCTAAATGTATTGAGGTTAATTTTCCTAAGATTTTGAAGGACTCTGCTCATACTCAATCTTTTATACTATTAATTGTGGTACAATATGATGAAAGAAATTCATTATAATTTCCTTTTCTTCTTATAGAAGAAGGATAATTTAGCTGATTGATTTTTTTAGATGACTTTTTTGTAGACTTGTGTCTTGTCATTATTTGCCATTATTTCCCTGAAATAGGAGCCATTGTCCCAAAGATGCAGAGTAATTGAAAAACTCAAAGTTGAGTCAGTTGGTAACTTTATTCTTCCACTTATGACACTCATATTCCTCTGCTGCTTATCACATTTTTCTTTTCTTTTTCTCAGACCCCATTTTTTCTTTTCTAGCCATTCACAACAGTTAAAACATATCTACACAGTTCAATTAAATTATAGACTTATCAAAAATTATACTTAAGCAATTCTCTCTGTGTGTATGCATATATATATAATAGATAGATAAATGACTTACCACAGTTTTCTTAGTTTGTCTTCTAATATTTTGTAAAATTAGAGCCAGTGGAACTAGGAATAATGAATTATCAAATTCTTCTAGAAGGGAGAAGAGGAGACAGGGAGAAGAGACTTACATCAACCCTCACAGTTTTGGGCATCTGAGCTCTTATTCGCTCGAGTTGAGTTTGGTACATAATTATGTTGTGTTAGAGGTGGCCATTGTCACCAATTTTGGAAAAGGCAATCATAGCATAGTGAGGCTATTCATTAAGAACTTACATGCGTAATTAAAGAAGAGAGACATAGATTTCATCCCATGCATTTTAAACTTTCTTTTTACCTAATAAAAAAAAGAAGTTCTCAATTCCAGCTTGATAACCAGATTTGAGAGAAGGGCATGGCAACCCACTCCAGTATTCTTGCGTGGAGAATCACCATGGACAGAGGAGCCTGAAGGGCTACATACAGTCCATAGGGTCGCAAAGAATCAGACACGACTGAGAAACTAAGGAACAGCAGCCACCAGATTTGAAAGTCATTACAGTCCTAATGATGGAATGTTAATTCCTATCTAGGTATATGACCTTTTCTAAAAGACCAAAGGAAACTATTAGTTTAAATAATTCGAATTTTGAAGGTAAAATTTCATAGCAGCATATTTGAATCTTTACAGAGCTAACTGAAAATAGAAATACAGAGCATCATTAGAGAAGGTGATCTTTTTGGTCATATTCACTGTAACTACTGTTTATTTCTGCAAAGGTGTTTGCCCTCCCCAAATAGTTTTACTCTCAATATTTAAAAGTTATTTATTTCTTGTCTGTATTAATATGTATTATAGCTTCTGAATAAGCAGGAGATTGTACCTGCTTCTCTTGAAAACTTGAGTCTCATTAAAATGTCAGGCTCTGGGTGTGTATCATCTCTAAGGTGTATATCATCTCTACATTCTCGTTATGTAGAAACTTTTTGGAAAAGTTGGTGTAACCTTCCTTCTTTTTCTGCTTACTAAAAGTCACACTTCATGTTTGGATTTATTTTCTACTTAGTTGTTGA
The DNA here is from genome assembly GCF_000754665.1 of Bison bison bison. Taxonomy (NCBI): domain Eukaryota; kingdom Metazoa; phylum Chordata; class Mammalia; order Artiodactyla; family Bovidae; genus Bison; species Bison bison. The sequence continues at coordinate 12,134,765 of NW_011494835.1, read as the reverse complement.
CAAAGAAAAAGAAAGGAAGTTGTTGAGAAATCAGTCTTCAAATGTGTATTGTCATATGATACTGATTTTACTTTAAGTAGGGTTAGAGACTGTGAGCTTAAAAACATTCAAAAATGTTTGTATAGTATTTAAACCAGTTTTATGGAGGATTATGTATCAGATTTTAATTTCTGAGAGAATTCATAGTAATAGTAAATAAAGGATCTGAGCTCCTTTTACGCTTGTGACATGTCACACCTTTAAAAGTCTAAATGTTAACATGGCATGGTTGCTATCTTATCTTTATTATGCTACCCTTCTCACTTTCCTTTTTGTTCCTCTTCTCTGTTTTTCTGCTGACCAATTTAAGCAGCTCCACGAGAAATGTGGCAACAAGTTCTTTGGAAGCTTCTCGAAACTTGTCTACCTTGTCTTCTCCTGCTAGATACAGTGCTGCCGTTCTGAGCAGCGCAGCCGCTACTGTGTCTGCTGTTCTTGCTGCAAGAACCAGGTAGAACTCCATGTACGGTGTGCATCTGATGTGAACCCAGCGCTTTTCACTGTCTTACAACTCACCTCTGAGACAGCATTCCCGTGTGAATCGGCCACAGCCCTGTTAGGAGATCTTAATTGTATTGGGGACATTTTTTCTAGGTTGTGGCTATATCCCACAGAGTGTATTACTGATTTTTCCTAAAATAATCCTTTTATCTCTTTCCATCACCACCATTTATCTGTGATACTTCTCAGTTGCATGGATTGTTGCATGTTGTGTGCCTATTGACTTTTGAGTTTTTATCATTTTTGTGAAACAGAATCAAGCATAAATAGGTATTTTAGGTTTCTGTTGGTTTTACCTTCTCCCACAAGCTGGGTATGTTTGAAGTTGATCTAAAGCCTAACTATTCTAATGTCCATTCATCCTGTAGAAAGAGTAAACCTTTTTATTGTTGTAGGGTTTTTTTACATAATTTCTAGTAGTTTTTATAGCTTTCGATGCTTTCCAAAAGATTGCCTTAATCAACTTTGATGAGAATTTACTCAGTTCTGTATTAATGAGTAGAATAACATAGTAGACACTTCATCCTCTTTCTGCTGCTTTGTTCTGTTTCTGTCCCCCCCTCTCTCTCTCTTTGGGAATGTTTCAAATCACAAACTATAAAAACTACATACTTCCTGCTATCGGTAGTGTGATTTTTCGACTTAAAACTCTTTCTGAATGCTCACCAGGCTCTCCAGTCCTGAAAAATATCACTCACTCCTGGATGCACTTTGCATCAGCCCTGTATCCAAGCCTTTAGCTTTTTCTTATCTCCAGCCCTTGAGGAAATCAACTGGCTCTGTTCATGTTAAGAAAACCAGGTACGGGGGGAGTGGATGTCACAAGGGGGGGCTTGCTGTGAAAGGTACTACTTTCTCTGACACTGAAGCACTGCATTAACAGCCCAAATGAGAAAATCTTAGAGCTGATTTGTGTCCAGTTTTAAATTAACTGTAATTTCAATGCAGCAATAATGCATGAGCACATTATTTTCTATGATTATTAACTTGACTTTTAATCCTTTGTGACATCTCTTATTAGCACACTTGATACTTGGTATGAAATAGGACCCTGTTTTTTATTGCATGGATATTGCTATATGAGAAGAATTGTTTAATAAGACATACCTTTATACTTTTCAAAAAAATGAAAAAGAATAATAATTGCTTTTGATTGGCTGCTATCTTATTGTTCTTAGATATGAGAGTTTTACTTTGGCAGACAACTTAATTTTCACCATGTTTGGGAAATGCTGAAATGCAAAAATGAATTTTTCTCCCAGACTTAACAATTATGCCAAAAATTATTAGGTATAATGTAAAAATAAAAAATCCCAAATGTTTCCTAAAGGTATAATCTTAATGAAATGACTACATTATTTCTGAAAGAACATAAAATTAATGGCAGAGAGTATGACTGTAATTCGTAAAAGCCTGATGTGACACAGGCTGCCTGTTGATCATATGTTTGTGTCCTACCCACAGTGTTATGGATGTGCTCAATATATTTAATTACAGACATCCCTTGGAGATATTACAGGTTTGGTTCCAAACCACTGCCATAAAGTAAATAGTGCAATAAAGCAAGTCACACATTTTTTTGTTTTCCAGTGCATATAAAAATTATATTTACCCTATATTGTATTCCGTTAAGTGTACAATAGCATTATGTCTAAAAAATTAATGTATATACCTTAATTTAAAACTACGTTATTGCTTAAAGATGCTGACCATTATCGGAACCTTCAGAGAGTCATAATCTTTTTGCAGTAGTAATACCAAAGATCACTGATCACAGATCACTATCACAAATGTAATAATAATGAAAATTTCTGAAATCTTGTGAGGGTTACCAAAATATGACACAAAGTGGGCAGCAAATGCATTTGGAAAAATGGTCCTGATAGACTTGCTTGATGCAAGGTTGCCACAAACCTTCAGTTTGTGAAAAGAAACAATATGTATGAAGCACAGTAAAGTGCTTAAATAAGCTGTGTCTGTGTAACTCTGGATAACTTAAGGGAGATGTTTGAACAGGGGGAAGATATATCATTGTACGTTTTGCTCTAAGGAAAAAAAAATACCCAAAATTATTTGTGGAATTGTGATCGTTAAATGAGCAGAAATATAACATTGTTAGGGCTAAGTTTATACAAAGACAGGTGCTGACTACCCTTGGAATAAAAATTCCTTTGAGAACACAATAGAATCTTTAAATCCTCTATTGCTTTCTTTCTGTCTTTATTTTTAACTAAATGGCTTATGGTATGTTTTGGCTGACATCAGATGGAGATGGAATGAGGAAAAGCACTGGTTATGAGAAAATACCCCGTTTCTCCATTTGTGCCATGTTCATTCAGCTTTTGATTTTTTATTCCAGTAAGTTATTTTGTTCTCACTGTTTAACAGAAAAAGAACAACATAAAAATCCTTATATACCTTGTTTGAAGAATTAATGTTTTTCATTTATCATTGCAAAACTGAGAACAGTTTTATAATTTTTTGGTATGGAGTTGTTACATGGTAGGTCAGTCTGTTTTTAAGCAGGAAAAGTTACTCTAAAAAAATGCATCCCTGATTTCCTTTCAAATTAGTCTCCTTATTGTTTAAATGAACTTTTTTTTTATTTAAATATGCCTGAAGTTATGAACTGACTGTTTATCCATGGACCTACTTCTAGAGGAAGTGTTAGTAGTAATTTTCATTACTTTTTATTAACAGTTGTAGACACAAGCTAAATATGTTTGATATCCAGAGAAGGAAAATGGTTCTTGAGAAGGTAAGCTAGCTGGCATTCTGCAAAGCAAGAGTGCAGGGTTTCCTGAAGAGACCTTGCCACCTCAATGAGACGTGTACTAGAAAGAGCACTTGGGATAATGTCAGAGGTATTTTATCTCTGATTTTTGCTTTTGTTTAACAGTAATCTTTAAAATTAAAACAGAGGTCTGTATAGTCAAAGCTATGGCTTTTCCAATAGTCATGTATGGATGTGAGAGTTGGACCATAAAGAAGGCTGAACGCCGAAGGATTGATGCTTTTGAACTGTGGTGTTGGAGAAGACTCTTGAGAGTCCCTTGGACTGGAAGGAAATCAAACCAGTCAGTCCTGAAGGAAATCAATCCTGAATATTCATTGGAAGGACTGATGCTAAAGCTGAAGCTCCAACACTTTGGGCACCTGATGCGAAGAGCTGACTCATTGGAAAAGACCCTGATGCTGGGAAAGATTGAAGACAGGAGGAGAAGGAGAGGACAGAGGATGAGATGGTTGGATGGCATCACCAACTCAGTGGACATGAGTTTGAGCAAGCTCCGGGAGATGGTGAAGGACAGGGAAGCCTGGCATGCTGCAGTCCCTGGGGTGGCAAAGGGTCAGACACAAGTGAGCAACTAAACAGCAACAAATCTTTAAAATTATAATAAAGTGTAGTACAATACAAGATGTGTCTTCATTATAGTATTTATATTTAACAAGTTGAATTTTAATACAAAAAGTTTAAGAATTTTGCTTAGGAAAATACAAAAAATTTTCTTGTAAACAGAATTCTGAAACAAAGGAGACTCATGATTGCTCTATATGTCTCAATCCTTTTATAAAGTTCTTAAAGAATTAAGAATTCTTAATAGCATTCTATAAGAATACTTATAATTATGATCTTCCAGAAATACTCCTTTCTTACCACTTCAGAATGTGTGTATTCCTATATCAATTTTTGTAAGAGTTTAGCTAACAACTGCTTAGTTTAAACATTGATGTTTAAATCTGTGATGTACAATTGGCTTTTAAAAAATTTAAACATATAATTATGAAAATTAGAATAAAAGTTACCTCAAGATTATTCTTTGAGCAGAGATTCTCTTTTGAAAATAGACTTGAAATTTCCAATTCTTCCCCATCTGCAGCTGAAATTTATTTGTTACAATAGTTAAACGAATGTGGGGAAAGAATATAAATTTAAGATAAATCAGATTGCTGACACTGAAAATTAACTTTTCTTCCTTTTTCTTTTGTCCTCATTAGCTCAGTTTTGAAACCTTTGGTCTATCAGTATACATTTTTCTCCATTTTAAGGTTTTGAAATACAAAACAGAATCTTTGGTATTCTTGAGATGGAAGTCGTATTAATTTGAACATTTCATTTCAGTGCTTGTTTATTTGGCACACTAGTGAAAATGCCCATGTTTGATGCTGAGCTTGGTATTAATCAACATTGCTGGTGGATTTGCTCTGGTTTTCTTACTAGGATCTTTTAGAAGTTTAATTTGTTTAGAATTTAGGTATACCTTAAACCATTTAAGTTTAGAAAAAAATGTATATGAGTTGTGATTTTAGAATATACCAATCTAAGTGATCATGACTATTATATTAATGTTAGTCATTAGTTTGAAATATTTTGCTGTTAGTGATTATTGATAGCATTTTCCCCAAATATAGAATTATATACCCAATGGCTTTATTAATTTTTTAATCTTTACATAATGTTCATATATTTCTTTAAGTAATAAGTAATAGTTAAAAATTAGGGAAAAAAAGATGTTTGATTTTTAGGGGCTTGGACATCATATATTTCAACATGATTGTCTAGATAAAACTTAATTTTCTCCCATTAATACATTAAATATTTTAAGTTAATAGAGATCTATTCCCCTAGAGATTTTTCAGCTCTGCTGATCAATCCTGATATAAATAAAACTCCCTTGCTTATAACTTAGATTTTTAAAATTCTTTATAATCTGCACACCCTTTGTATCTAAAGAGTACTATTAAAGATTTAAACATCTCAGAGTCTTTGGAAGAAAATATATACAGAACTGTGTACAAAGGTTACAAAAATTATGAAAACATTTTTTGCTTATGAGATACTGTGTGTCATTTAAAACTGAGTTGAGGAGATGAGATTATACCTGACCTCAAAATCCTGGATCAGAACTATCTACAAACTACATTTAGAAGCAGAATTACTAGTGCAGATGAAGGATGTTTATTTGCTAAATGTGCTTATCTCTAGATGTCTGAGCTACATATTACAGGATGTAGCATTTCTGGAACATACACTCTGTGCTCAGCAGTGTGTTCGGTACTTGATGTGTGTTACATGTGTTATCTCATTGTATTTCATTTAATCCTAGCAATAACCTTGGAATAACAGTAGCATTTTTTTGAAGTAGGTTGAGTCATGCTAGTAAAGTAATGCTCAAAATTCTCCAAGCCAGGCTTCAGCAATATGTGAACTGTGAACTTCCAGATGTTCCAGCTGGTTTTAGAAAAGGCAGAGGAACCAGAGATCAAATTGCCAACATCCTCTGGGTCATCAAAAAAGCAAGAGAGTTCCAGAAAAGCATCTATTTCTGCTTTATCGACTACACCAAAGCCTTTGACTGTGTGGATCACAATAAACTGTGGAAAATTCTGAAAGAGATAGGAATACCAGACCACCTGACCTGCCTCTTGAGAAACCTGTATGCAGGTCGGGAAGCAAGTGTTAGAACTAGACATGGAACAAAAGACTGGTTCCGAATAGGAAAAAGAGTACGTCAAGGCTGTATATTGTCACCCTGCTTATTTAACTTATTTTTCTGGGCTCCAAAATCGCTGCAGATGGTAATTGCAGCCATGAAATTAAAAGACGCTTACTCTTTGGAAGAAAAGTTATGACCAACCTAAACAGCATATTGAAAAGCAGAGACATTACTTTGTCAGCAAAGGTCCATCTAGTCAAGGCTATGGTTTTTCCAGTGGTCATGTATGGATGTGAGAATTGGACTATAAAGAATGCTGAGCACCGAAGAATTGATGCTTTTGAACTGTAGTGTTGGAGAAGACTCTTGAGAGTCCTTTGGACTGCAAGGAGATCCAACCAGTCCATTCTAAAGGAGATCAGTCCTGGGTGTTCATTGGAAGGACTGATGTTGAAGCTGAAACTCCAATACTTTGGCCACCTGATGCAAAGAGCTGACTCATTTGAAAAGACCCTGACACTGGAAAAGATTGAGGGCGGGAGGAGAAAGGGATGACAGAGGTTGAGGTGGTTGAATGGTACCACCGACTCAATGGACGTGAATTTGGGTAGACTCTGGGAGTTGGTGATGGACAGGGAGGCCTGGCGTGCTGCAGTTCATTGGATCGCAAAGAGTCGGACACGACTGAGCGACTGAACTGAACTGAATCACAGTGTTTCAGGTATACAATATAAGTGAATTGCTTTACCATATGCCTGAAACATTGTAAGTCAACAATATTTTTCATATTCTTCAATTTCCATTATAGGTTATTACAAGATATTGAGTATAGTTCCCTGCTATACAGTAGGCCCTTGTTTATCTATTTTATATACAGTAGTATGTATCTGTTAATCCCAAATTGCTGATTTATCCCCCCTTTCCCCTTTGGTAACCCACAAGTTTGTTTTCTATATCTGTGAGTCTACTTCTGTCTTGTAAATAAGTTCATTTGTATTTTTTTTTTTTTAGATTCCACACGTGAGTGATGGCATATGATATTTGTCTTGTAAATAAGTTCATTTGTATTTTTTTTTTTAGATTCCACATGTGAGTGATGGCATATGATATTTGTCTTTCTCTGTGTGACTCAGTATATAATTTCTAGGTTTATCCTTGTTGCTGTAAATGGCATTATTTCATTCTTTTTATGGCTGAGTAATATTCCATTGTATATATGTGCCACATCTTCTTTATCCATGGGAATCCATTCTGTTGATAGACACTTAGGTTGCTTCCATGTTTTGGCTATTATAAATAGTGCTGCTATAAACACTGGGGTGTGTGTATCTTTTTGAATTAGAGTTTTTGTAAAATAAAATAATTTGTCCATCACAAATCTTTTAAAAGGTACTTAATGCTTAAATTTGGTTTCCATTAATATTCTTTATTGTGTCTTTACTGATAATTGTGTTCAGCATGGCCATTAGGTAAACTGTCTTTCACTTTTTATTTATGATAAAATTATTAAACTGCTTAAGTTTTTCATATTTTTTTTTAACATCAAGCAGATTTGAGTTTTCATTAAACTCATTAGAAATGATAGAAGAAGATGATAGCTCTGCTACACTTGAATGTGAGGGAACAATAATAGGGAATAGTATTTCAAGGTAGTTAAAATAGCTCTAATGTGATTCTTCAAAACTACCTGTTGTCACAAGTGCCCTAAACCCACCATCAGGTTTGGATGACTCCTGGGAGGACTTAGCAGAACTTATAGTCTCTAGTAGTGCTCATGATTGAGAGTCATTCCAGTGAAAGATTACAAAGCAAAATCAGCACAGAGAAAGGTGCATGGGGCCAAGTCGAGAAGAAAGGAGGCTGTAGTTTCCAAACCTCCCCGTGAGGTCACCCGTGATGTGTGGATGCCTATGGCAAGGAGTTACAAGACATGCAAAGTGTTCTGTACCAGAGAAGCTCTTTAGAAACTAAGTTCCTGAGACGGGTTTCGTTGGGGCTCATCACGTAGGCATGCTGTGCCTCATTCGTACCCAGTCTCCAGCTTGCAGAAGGACAGCAGGTGTTTATCATAAACCACACTGTTGATAAAGTTTAGGTGCAGTGAGCACTCTTTGTCTTTTAGAGAAACTTTTATATGACTGTAGGGAACTGTTTACCAGCCAAGTTCCCAAAAGCCAGTCACAGGGCAGCCTTGCAGCAGCCTTCCTAAGGATAGGTAGCGTCAGCCCGCTCTGTTAGGCTGTGCAGGGTTCAAGAGGCATTGGGGAAATTAGGTAATACAGTCATTTACAGTAATATGGTGGGCATGATTGCAGTTGAAACTTCAGCCTAAGAGTATAACTAAGGGTATTTATTTTGTCTAGCTGTTGATTTCAGGTATTGAAGGAATTGAGTTTCTGTGCATAGAATTATTTAGGAAGTGGTAGCTCAGTTTCTGTTGACAAGCCACTAGGAAGTATTCTTATTGTCATTGTTACCATTTTTATTATACTTCATTTGAGAGAAACTGTTTATAGTATTACATCATTCCAGAAGTGCCTACTTTAGAATTTGGACTACCTAGAATTATTTTTTTAATCAGGGTATGTAAGTATAAATAACAAATGACTGGGGTAATAAAACCATATCATCTTCTATATCAAACTGGAACCAGTGTAAATAAGACCTCCTGTTAAGCAAATAGCTCTGATTGAGAGAGGACAGTGGCAGACTTGTCTCTTGTTTTCTTGTATCATGAACACTGAACACTGGATGCTGTGTTAGGCTGCAGATTTTGTCTCCTGTTTTCCACTATGTAACACAGTGTCTGGCATGTATTATAGTAGGTGCTTAAGTATTTACTGAATGAATGAGTAACTGAGCGAGTGTGTGAGTGAAACGAGTGACTGGTGAGATGTCAGGGAAACTTAGTCCGTAAGATACCACAAGAATGTGGTAAAGAAAAAGCCGCATCTGCCATTTCATACAGATAATCAAGGATTCTCCAATAATTAATTGTTGTATTCTACATGACCCTTCTGGAATGTTGAGATAGAGGAAATTAGCTGCTTATTTAAAAGAATTGGCTGTGTAACTTTTCCAGTGCCTAATTTCTCAGGTTTGGGCTTCCCTGGTGGCTCAGTGGTAGAGAATTTGCCTGCCAATGCAGAAGAGGTGGTTTGATTCCTGGGCCAGGAGGATCCCCTGGAGAAGGAAATGGCAACCCACTCCAGTTCTCTTGCTGGGATAATCCCGTGGACAGAGGAGTCTGGGTTATAGCAAACAGAGTTGCAAAAGAGTCAGACATGGCTTAGCAACTAAACGACAAAAACAACAATTTCTCAGAGTAGACCTTTTAAAGGGAATTTCCAAAGATTGAACAAATGCAACCCGATTGTTTTCCTTTCCTTTTCTTTTTTCTGTTTTAAAGAGAGTCAGTCCCCTGTCATGGTATTAGAGTTTTCTTTAAAATATCAATTAATCAATATTTTTGTTTTTCTTAGAGATTTAATAGGCTGAGAAAAGGACAAATCACTACTAAGTTAGATTACTATCACTTTACCAAAAACGTCTCCTCCTTTTCTCTCCAGCAATGCCCAGGAGTCTTCTCTGCAGTCTGCCCCATCAGCAGGTGCAGCTTGGAGCTCCCCCGAGAGGCCGGGAAGCCCAGGCTCGGCCAGACCAGGGGTAGCCGGACTCACCACTGCTGCTGCCTTCAAGCCTCTGGGGTCCAGTGGGATCAAGTCACCAAGCTGGCAACGGCCCAGCCAAGCAGGTACTTCGCCAGAGAAATCTCTTGCTTTTTTACATTTAAATATAACTATGAAAATGTGTTCTGGGATATATTTCAGCTAGAATTCACTGCTGAAACCCTTCTCAATCATCTGAGATTTACAAAAGACTGGGAAGAGTAGTTGCAGCTATTTTTTCCTCTGAAGTGTCTGATTAACATTCTGTGTGTGTGTGACACAGCTGCCACTTGCTATTTATAATTATAGAATTGAGAGCATTTCCTGGTTTTCCAGATTACCCAAGAAGCATGGGTTGAATTGTAAATTTGGGGTCTTATTAACAAACTATGTTGTTTGAAGATTAGCCTTGGACATACAACATCCTGGTTTTGATCATATACACAGAATAACAGGACAGATACACTTGCTGCCATCAGTTATTGAAGAAAGAAAGAGTCTTTTACTTCCCGTCTTTGGGCTCCATCTGGAAACTTGACTTTACATTCACTTCTATAGATAAATCTTGCCTGGAGAATCCCAGGGATGGGGGAGCCTGGTGGGCTGCCGTCTATGGGGTTGCACAGAGTCCGACACAACTGAAGCGACTTAGCAGCAGCAGATATGTCATCAAGATTCCCTTTACTACCCAGCCACTGGTAATTTACTTCCTATCAGGCTTCCCTGATAGGGAAGAATCCGCCTGCAGTGTCAGAGACCCTGGTTCGATTCCTGGGTCAGGAAGATCCGCTGGAGAAGGGACAGGCTACCCACTCCAGTATTCTTGAGCTTCCCTTGTGGCTCAGTTGGTAAAGGGTCCACCTGCAATGCAGGAGACCTGGGATTGATCCCTGGGTTGGGAAGATCCCCTGGAGAAGGGAAAGGCTACCCACTCCAGCATTCTGGCCTAGAGAATCACATGGACTGTGTAGTCCTTGGAGGTCACAAAGAGTCAGACTTGACAAAGTGACTTTCACTTCACTTCTCACCCTCAACCTTGTTGACCTCCAAGTGGTACCTCCAACGCTATGTGTCTGAGAATACCCTACCTGTCTCTGGGGATGATAACCAGGCACCAGAGCGAGAGTGAAAGCTTGAGACTCCATTCCCATGCTCTCACAGTAACTAACACGTAATGATTCCATCTCTTACTTAGTATTTCTCAAATTTCTTTTCTCCTCTTTGTGGTCTCAGCAACTGCCTTGGTTCAGGCCCTGGTCTTTGCAGACAACTCCTAACTAATTTCCCCATCTCCTTCTCAGCCTGGAAGTCTGTCCTTCTTACTGCAAGGGATATTTCTAAAACTCATTTGCCCATGTTACTCTCCTGCTGCACAGGCTGGATTGTTTCCCCCTTCCTTCATTAATCATTAAGACCTTTTCCCTCTGACCTCTGCTAACTTTTCAGTCTCATCTTCTGCTGCTCACACTTTGTAACTGCTCTGGTTTTACTAAAACTTCTTCAGTTACTGAAACTTGCCATGTTAATTTGCTTTTGAAAGTTCAGGTTCTTCTGCAAAGAAGATACTTTTTTAACTTATCCCTTGTATATTTCTAGTCTTCCTTCATCAGTTTTGGGATGGGTATTAATTGAATAAACAAGGGGCTGCTTTGGAAAATATGATAACTTTTTTAACTTTCTATAGAAAAATAGGTCATTTATTATTTTTTTTTAGTTGATAAGAGTGGAAAGAATGAATTTTTAGTTAATTAGGAATCCATCTTTGTGTTTCGTATTTTCCATAACATTTAAATATATTAATGCTAACTTCATTTATTGTAAGTAAATTATCTTTAATAAATTACTAATTATTTATATAGTTAAAATTTATTTCATAGTGTCATTTTCATGTTTTTGAATTACCATTACTCATTTTTAAAGCTAAAAGCATTGTGTGGAAGAAAGAGGAAAGGCCATTACACATGACGTGGGCTATTTTGTTTGCTTGTTTATTATCTTAATTAAAAAAAATTTTTTTTTTAAATTTGACTGAGCTGCTCAGCAGGTAGGATCTTAGTTCCCCAACCAGGCATCAAACCTGTGCCCGCTACAGTGGAAGTGCAGGGTCCTAACCACTTGACTGCCAAGAGATCCCCTGATTGAGACTATTTGAAACAAAAGACTATTTTATTACTTTTGAAAACTTTAAAGATTTAGAATAATATCATTCGCAAGACCTATTTTCTTGGAAAAAATGCTGACACCTCAGCCCTCAGTTCAGTTCAGTTCAGTCGCTCAGTCGTGTTCGACTCTTTGTGACCCCATGAATCACAGTACGCCAGACCTCCCTGTCCATCACCAACTCCCAGAATTCACTCAGACTCATGTCCATCAAGTCGGTGATGCCATCCAGCCATTTCATCCTCTGTCATCCCCTTCTCCTCCTGCCCCCAATCCCTCCCAGCATCAGGATCTTTTCCAGTGAGTCAATTCTTTGCATGAGGTGGCCAAAGTACTAGAGTTTCAGCTTTAGCATCAGTCCCTCCAGTGAACACCCAGGGCTGATCTTGTTTAGAATGGACTGGTTGGATCTCCTTGCAGTCCAAGGGCCCTACACATTTTTAATTATTTCCACTTATTTAGAACTTATCTATGACAATGAAGAATTGCTGTATTTATTTTATATATGATTAGAATACAAAAAGTAACTTTCACAAAAAATTTGGGGGGTATAGTCATTGGAAGCAAACAGGAGAATGTTTCCTAAAAGAGCAAGGAAAAGACTAAATTTCAGAGGTAGAACTGAAAGAAGGGTACAGAGTATACATGCTGTGAAGCTCAGGAAGCTATATGTACCGCTTTTGGAAAATCAGAAACTGTGGGCAAAATACTACTCAGCCTGTTAGAATAAAAAGAAAACTTCCAATTGATGTCAAACTCTTGGAGGATACACTACAGCAAAATTACCACAAGAGGGCGATAGAATCCTTTTTTTCTCTCATTCTAATATAATTTAATAATCAAAACAGGCAAATAAATATAATCATGATTCACATGGTTAGTATTTAAAATATTAACCCTTTTACAGAAGGTGTAACTGAATTTAATCTGAGCAAAACTATAACAGGATAGAAAACTGTATGTTGTATAGTATAAAGCATTAATTATTATTAAAAGGAAGTATGTTTTGCCATTGTGAAGTGTTAGTTGAATTACATCTTGATGCTTAAATCAGAAAATATTTGCAGAACTCCTGCTGTTTATCTTGCTCTAGGTACTATACTGGCACTTAGTGAGTTTACGTTATGTTAAAATTACTTATTTTATGTTACTTCGTAAAAATTGTAAAATAAATACAAAATTCCTAGCCACTCAAGTTCTTTTATTCTACTCTAACAGTATACCGTATTTCAAACAAAGTAAAACCAATACCTCAGAATCTACTCTTAGTCTCTCATAAATAGTTTCAAGGACTTCCTTATGCAAATGTTTCCCATTTGTTCTTTTGATTTAGAAGGTTTTAACTGTCACATTTGACTGTGTGGATCATGACAAACTGGAAAGCTCTTAGAGAGATGGGAATACCAGACCCTCTTACCCGTCTCCTGAGAAACCTGTATGCAGGTCAAGAAGCAACAGTTGGAACCCTGTATGGAACAACTGATTGGTTCGAGATCAAGAAAGGAGTACGACAGGGCTGTCTGCTGTCACCCTGTTTGTTTAACCTATATGCTGAGCACATTGTGAGAAATGCTGGGCTGGATAAGTTACAAGACGAAATCAAGATAGGTAGGAGAAATATCAACAGCCTCAGATATGCAGATGATACCCCTCTACTCTTGTTGAGGGTGAAGGAGGAGAGTGAAAGAGCCGGCTTAAAACTAATATTAAAAAACTAAGATCATGGCATCCTGCCCCATTGCTGCATGGCAAATAGAAGAGGAAAAGGAGGAAGTAGAGATTTCCTCTTCTTGGGCTCTAAAATCACTGCGAACAGTGACTGCAGCCATGAAATCAGAAGACAGTTGCTTCTTGGCAGGAAAGTGGTGGCAAGCCTAGACAGTGTGTTGAAAAGCAGAGACATTACTCTGCCAACTAAGGTCCATATAGTCAAGGCTATGGTCTTCCCAGTGGTATCGTTATGGTTGTGAGAGCTGGACTGTAAAAAAGGCAGAATGCCAAAGAATTGATGCCTTTGAACTGTGGTGCTGGAGAAGACTCCTGAAAGTCCCTTGGACAGCAAGGAGATCAAGCCAGTCAATCTTAAGGGAGATCAACCCTAAATATTCACTGGAAGGACTGATGCTGAAGCTCCAGTATTTTGGTCATCTGATGCGAACAGTTGACTCATTGGAAAAGTCCCTGATGCTGGAATAGATTGAGGGCAGAAGGAGAAGAGGGCATAAGAGGATGAGATGGCTGGGTGGCATTACCGATTCAGTGAACGTGAACTTGGACAAATTCTGGGAGATGGTGAGGGACAGGGAGGCCTGGCGTGCCGCAGTCCGTGGGGTCGCAAAGAGTTGGACACGACTAGGTGATTGAACAACAAAAGTTGTCACATGATGTATTCTTAATGTTCTTCACAACTGACCTGTGAAAAGGACAGTTTCCACCAAAGGTTGCAAAAGCTGCAGAGGCAAGTCACTGCACTCCTTTGGACTCAGATAGAGCATTG
>NW_011494835.1:12116140-12120362 GCF_000754665.1 Bison bison bison | reverse complement strand
GATAGAGCATTGGCAGGTGGCATTGCTTCTCTCACACCGAGAACTTCAGGTGTCTTTTTCTTGATAGTTCACAGCTGTGCTCTAGTGTGGGTTAAGAAAAGAGGAAGAGAAGATTTTTTAATCCCCCTGCCCTCCCACCATCACCAAAGAATTCCTATCACCAGTGATGTCATTTTAAAATAGTTCCTACAGTGGGGTAGGAAGGATCAGATCAGAATCACTAAAATGCAGTCTGTGGCCCATTTAGTTGATAATGAAACAGTTTAATGGGTCATAGCCAGTATTTTCATTAAAAAATGAAATAGAATAGAAAAATTGAGAATATTTTACTATATGAAGTATTTTAACGTATTATGGGTAGGTATCATGTTATGAAAATGTGGTTTTAGTTTACATATATATGTATGTATGTGTATATGTATGTACATAATTATATACAAACATATATTTTGGATCAGCAGATAAAGTGTACAACAGGAAAAGTGTATTTCTTATTTTTTTATAGTTAAGAAAAAGTTTGAAAGTCATTTATTTAAAGAAGTATTTTAGTCATGAGGTTTGAAATGATAGCCAAAAAGAAGAAAAAAGATTGCATTGAAAGGGTAATTGAAATCTTAAGCCTTACTAGTGTATTCTGAACCCGTCATGGGTTTCTATAATACTACCTCCATTAACATTCTGACTTTAAATCTTAGATCATTGCACTGGTGGTATAATATAGCCTGTGTTATCCAGAAGTCTTTCAGGAAGACAGTAAAGCATTAAGTGTTACTTGCTCAGTCGTGTCTGACTCTTTACTACCCCATATACTGTAGCCTGCCAGGCTCCTCTGTCCATGGAATTCTCCAGGCAAGATTACTGGAATGGGTAGCCATTCCCTTCTCCAGGGATCACCCAGGAATCGAACCTGGCTCTTCTGCATTGCAGGCAGATTCTTTTCCCTCTGAGCCACCAAGGAAGTCCATAGGTGTTGTTCGCTGAGTCACGTTTAACTCTTTTTGACCCCAAGGACTGTAACCCACCAGGCTCTTCTGTCCAGTGGATAAATAGGAACTAGGTGTGTATGGAACAGCATTATGGTTTAGACTGGGTCTTCTTCGTTTTCTCAGGCATATTCTTTAACATATATCACCATACATACACAAGCTTGCCAATGACTGACAAAGAAATAAATATTTTAGGATGCAAAATGTTAAAGAGTTCATAGTCTGCGTGAAAGTATCAAGATACAAAAGAAAGGTGAACCCATGGTTGAGTTTTTATGTAAGCTAGCAATACTGCTGCCTGCTTGCCCTGTACATTGGTATACTTCCAGAATTCAGATGCAGTAGTCCCTTTAGAACTGTTCATTGATCTATAAAAATATATAAAAGATGAGATTCTTGATATTTTTCAGAATTGAAGATTTGTACTTTTTACACTAATATTTTAATACATGCATGTATTTGTATGTCTAATAGGTATTTTAATGCTCAAAACCTTCATATTGTATATTCATAAGTAGTTAGATAGATATTCTTAAAACCTTCATAAAGGTAATGGTGTAAGTTTAAAAATATGTTCTTGTGTTTATGTAAGTGCCCTAATTTGCTGTGTAATATTTTTTCTAGATTCTGTGTAGGTTATAAATACCAGATTGTGTCCTGGGTTGCTCAGTCGTGTCTGACTCCTTGCAACCCTGGGGACTGTAGCCCACTAGGCTCCTTTGTCCATGGGATTTTCTAGGCAAGAATACTGGAGTGGGTTGCCATTTACTCCTCCAGGGAATAGATACCAGATTAGGTAAATTAATTCATTTGATGCAAGTGTATGTGTGTGTGTGTGTGTGTGTATATATATATATATATATATATATAAAATCTTACTGTCTTACCAAATACAGTCAGATGTTTTTTCACAAATCCAGTCTTAGGACTAAATGTTTGATGCACATCAGTTTTCTAACTTCAATTATTTGCAAAATGAGAATGACCAGTTCCTTAGAATATAAACCGTAATTTCTTAGATTGGGCCATTGTTCATCACTGTTTATTGACGGGAGGGCCCTGAAGCATAGGAGTTCCTGCCCTCTGCTGTAGGAGTTTCACAAGACCAGAGATATTCCCCAGGTAGAGAATTCTGGGGCTTTGGTTTCTTTATCTATTAAAAGAAGAGTCTAAAAAGGTCCCCTGTAGCATTGTTGGGAAGTTCCAATGATATATATGGAAGTGTTTGGTACATAGAGGGCACTCGAGAAAGGGTAAGTTTTTAGCCTTTTATTCCTTTTAATGATAGTATTTAAAACTTACACTGTTACCATCTAGTAAAACACTTCTCCTCACGTGACTTCCTTGCTTAAAAATGTTTTGGGAGCTCTGCCACCACTAAATGTTTGGCTTCTTACCAGGGCTTACAGTCCTCTCACCTCGTGCCAGCCTCGCCTCCAGCCCCAGTATGTGATATCGTTCCTCATGGCCCCTCCAGTCCAGTCACACTCAAGTTCATGAGTTCATCCTGTTCCTTGGACACATACCTCAGTGCTTTGTACAAGAGGCTCTTTTTATTTGAAATGCTTCCCTACCCTTTTATCCCTGAAAAACTTTTCTTCACTCTTTAAGACCAGGTGTCCTTTCCTTTGTGAACCTTTGTTGAACCCTGGAAATAGTTGCCTATTCTTTCTCTGTGTTCTACAAAATTTTGATTATGGCTTTATTATAGCATTCATCATGTTTATTTTGATTATTTGCATATGTGTATTTTATCATCATTTTTAGATCCCCTAAAGGACAGGGATTGGGTCTTACTAATCTTTGTTTTACAGCACAAAACCAGTAGCTGGCACGCACCGTTTCTAGGCCCTCAGTAAATGTCAGTGAGTGATGAGTGGCGGACAGGTTCTTTTGTCTTATTTTAGACATCGTCTTATGATGTGAGGGATTCTCCAGACATTGTTCTTTCCTCCTAGTGGGTGTTAGTCGCTCAGTCGTGTCTACTCTTTGCAATCCCATGGACTGTAGCCTGCCAGTCTCCTCTGTCCATGGGGTTCTGTAGGCAGGAATACTGGAGTGGGTTGCCATTTCCTTCTCCACGGGATCTTCCTGACCCAGGGATCAACCCAGGCCTCCTGCATCGCAGGCAGATTCTTTACCACCTGAGCTACCAGGGAACCTATTCTTTCCTCCTAACAGACTTGAAATTCCCTCAGTGGTCCTTGAACAAAGGTGGACGTGCTGTCTGCCATAGGCTGCCAGTAAACACTGCACATATCCACAAAGGAGAAGGCGCTCCATTGTCCTTGTAGCTTTAGACTTCCAGAAAGCTTCAAAGTTTTGAACATAAATGATACTGTAATTCAGTTCAGTTCAGTTCAGTCATTCAGTCGTGTCCGACTCTTTGCAACCCCAAGAATCGCAGCACGCCAAGCCTCCCTGTCCATCACCAACTCCCAGAGTTCACTCAGATTCATGTCCATCAAGTCAATGATGCCATCCAGCCATCTCACCCTCTGTCGTCCCCTTCTCCTCTTGCCCCCAATCCCTCCCAGCATCAGAGTCTTTTCCAAGGAGTCAACTCTTTGCATGAGGTGGCCAAAGTATTGGAGTTTCAGCTTCAGCATCATTCCTTCCAAAGAAATCCCAGGGCTGGTCTCCTTCAGAATGGACTGGTTGGATCTCCTTGCAGTCCAAGGGACTCTCAAGAGGCTTCTCCAACACCACAGTTCAAAAGCATCTATTCTTCAGCGCTCAGCTTTCTTCACAGTCCAACTCTCACATCCATACATGACCACTGGAAAAACCATAGCCTTGACTAGACAGACCTTTGTTGGCAAAGTAATGTTTGCTTTTCAATATGCTATCTAGGTTGGTCATAACTTTTCTTCCAAGGAGTAAGCGTCTTTTAATTTCATGGCTGAAGTCACCATCTGCAGTGATTTTGGAGCCCCCCAAAATAAAGTCTGACACTGTTTCCACTGTTTCCCCATCTATTTCCCATGAAGTGATGGGACCGGATGCCATGATCTTCGTTTTCTGAATGTTGAGCTTTAAGCCAACTTTTTCACTCTCCTCTTTCACCTTCATCAAGAGGCTTTTTAGTTCCTCTTCGCTTTCTGCCATAAGGGTGGTGTCATCTGCATATCTGAGGTGATTGATATTTCTCCTGGAAATCTTGATTCCAGCTTGTGTTTCTTCCAGTCCAGCATTTCTCATGATGTACTCTGCATATAAGTTAAATAAACAGGGGT
>NW_011494835.1:12086932-12115697 GCF_000754665.1 Bison bison bison | reverse complement strand
TCTAAAACCAGCTTGAACATCTGGAAGTTCACGGTTCACATATTGCTGAAGCCTGGCTTGGAGAATTTTGAGCATTACTTTACTAGCATGTGAGAGAAGTGCAATTGTGCAATAGTTTGAGCATTCTTTGGCATTGCCTTTCTTTGGGATTGGAATGAAAACTGACCTTTTCCAGTCCTGTAATTAGTACTCTGTTATTATTTTCCAGTGATTAAAAAAGTGTAATAGATCTATAGCTGTATATTAGGAATTTTTAGTCAAAAAATTTAGAAATTTATGGCATATAGGGTACCAAGCATTGGAGTGCAGAGGAAATACTAGAGGTATTCACCCACCATGTCACTGTGGATGAATTAACTTCAGTGCAAAATACCAGTAACAGAAATCCATTAAAAAAAAAAAAAAAACACCACGAAAAACAAGATCCAAAGAGTGAAATCCGATTATAAGATCCAGGTCAGAAGATTTGGAGGTCTAGATTGATGTAAAGGGGAAAAAGAGACCAATAAAGTTCCAGAGACACGGTCCTAAGGGAATATATGTTTGTTTATACTGGAGTCATATTTTATGCAAGAACACAGTGTTCATGTTTGTGCCTAAAGTAAGATCATATGAGTCGATGCCCCTTGAATATTTTTAGGAAGAGGCCAAGTTAGAGAGGGAACAACATATGCAAAAGCTCTCAGAGGACTTGGCATCTTGGAAGAAGGACAAGTAGCTCAGTACTTCTAGGACAGTACAGGGGCCAGGGAGGAAAGTTGGATGGGTTAGTGGGGTGGCCAGTCAGAAAGGGCTTTGAAAGTAAAAGAGTGCAGACTAATGCCTCAAGAAAGCTGTTACTAGATTTGTAAGTTGGAAAATAACTAATCAGATTTGCATTATTAAGAGATCATGATAGTGTTAATGTGTTTAAAAGATTATTATGATCTCAATGTAGAGATTAAGACTGGAATCTTAGAGACTATGAGAGGTTGTTGAGGTAATCCAGTGTAGGGGTGGTGATAATGAATATCACCCTGAGCATTGGCAGTATAAACCCAGAAAATTCCAACAGCAAGAGAATGTAGAGTACTTACATGTAAACCTGCCTGGGAGGTAAGTTCTAACCAGTGCTCCCATAAGAAGCTTTATTCTTTATAGAATATTCATATATTCTCAGTTAAAACCCTGGTAGGGAATTGTATTCAGCTTGAAGAGACTGCTTTGTTCTAAGTCAGACTACAGCACAAAAATTTAGGTGAATATGTCTTAATGTTATGTGTATAGTTACAAAATATAAATCTGAATGGATTACATGTTGTATTGTACTTGAGAAATAAGTTAGAGTTAACTTTCATAATATAGCTAGTCTATTTTTGCAGCATTTCCTCAGGTGAGTGCATTGACTTCCCCTAAATCAGCATTTTCTAAACATTGGGTGTTTTTTGTTTATTTACAGTTGCAAATATGAGATTGATGACTTTGGCATGATCCTCACGGCATTGCTTACCTTTGTAGGAAGCTCTTGTACTACATGTTGTCAGGGAGATAAACATTATAAACTGGAAAAGGGGTTTCTTCCAAGATAGCCCTTTTTCTTCTTTATAGAAGAAAAATTCTATAGAGTCCCACTGATCAAAAATTAAATACTCATGTTATTATTTGTATGTGGTTCAGAAAGCTTTAACTCCATAAATAGGCTTTTCAGTTATTTTTCATACAGGTTTTTTCCTTCTTTCACACTTTAAAAATGTGTTGATCTTGAGAGCATTTGTAATAAAACTTCAATGTATTAACATTTTGATGTTTTTAATAAATAAATTGTAATTTATTAAAAAATCATTGAAATATACAGTCTTGGCTAATACTCTAATCACCATTTTCTATAGAAAGCAATGTGACCTTATTTTATACAGCCATTGAAAATTAAAAACTTTGCTATGCTTTCTTTCACAGTGGTTCGTGTTGTCTGGCTGTGCTGAAATTTTCCTTTTTCTGTTTTCATTAGTAGTTCGTATAGCATTTTAGAATAACGCCCCATTCGTGCTTTAATTAAACACAACTCCCTGTTTATTCTTCTGTTCCCTGATGTTGGCAAGGAATTATTGGATTTCATTCTTTTTTTTTTTTTAATCATTAAATGTGTCCAGTGGAGACAGACATTCTACAGAGGAAAGTAAAGGTGTTTAGTGACTATTATGATGAAGTACTCAATACACTGGGCTTCCCTGGTGGCTCAGGGATAAAGAATCCGTCTGCCAAGCAGGAGACGCTGGCTCAGTCCCTGGGTTGGGAAGATCCCCTGGAGAAGGAAATGGCAACCAGCTCCAGTATTCTTGCCTGGAAAATCCCATGGACAGAGGAGCCTGGCAGGCTGCAGTCCATAGAGTCAGAGACACAACTGAAGTGACTTAGCACATAGCACATCAGACATTGTGCTAATTGAACAGGTGCCTCCCTGTGTTCTGCTCATAGCATCATTCCCTTTACATGCACCAAATTTAGTTTTCTCCTGTCCAAAAGCAGAGGTTCTTGTGAAACCTTTTGTCAAGTCAAAATCATGTAAAGCGAAGAGTTTGCCTTTTTTTGAAAAAGTGAAAAGTTGGATTTCTCTTGGGTTAGTGAAAATGGGTACCAGTGCAGGTCTTCCATAAAAGTAAAGTGATGTTAAAACAAGCTTTCTAAAAGCTGGAGATAGCTGTAATATGTATATAGACTTTTTACTAGTGAGTTGCTTTTTTCTTTATGAAGCAATTTTAATACATGTAGTAAAGGCAAGGCTTATAATTGACAATGAGATGTAAAAATTGGTGGTTCTTTTTAAAAATATGGATTATGTTTTGAAGAAATACAGTGAGAGTAAGCTATCAATTGAAAAAGATATTCATTAGAATATCTTTTAGTGACACAGTAAATTTAGTCAAATGAAAAGGGAAAGAGACACAAACTTGCTTTCAAAATGAATATTTAGTTACTTTTAGCCTCTGTCACATCCTGGGGAGTGATGGGGAGTATTCATCATCCCCATCAGCCTTTTGGAACTCAAGAGTATAGTTGGTAGACTCAAAGGGGAGCAACGTCCTCTTTCAATAGTAAAATGGGTGGGTATCATTGATTAATATGAATAGTAATAATTATGTTTTTATAATACTTTCAGCTTTAAAAGTATCTTTTCATTCAAGATTATAGTAATAGAATGTCATTAAATTTTTAATGGGCCATTATTTTCCCAGTGAGGTGACAGAGTCTGAGAAATGTTGAAAGAATTGTTCAGAGTCCTGTAGTGACTTGAACCTAGTTATTTTGATTTAATTCAATTCTCTGTATCACAAGATAACATCAGTGACTATATTTAGGGAGAACTAGGTGTTCTTTGGAAGGACTGATGCTAAAGCTGAAACTCTAATACTTTGGCCACCTCATGCGAAGAGTTGACTCATTGGGAAAGACCCTGATGCTGGGAGGGATTGAGGGCAGGAGGAGAAGGGGACAACAGAGGATGAGATGGCTGGATGGCATCACTGACTCGATGGACATGAGTTTGGGTGAACTCCAGGAGTTGGTGATGGACAGGGAGGCCTGGCGTGCTGCAGTTGATGGGGTTGCAAAGAGTCGGACACGACTGAGGGACTGAGCTGAAGTGAACTGAACTCTCTTAGGGATAGTCTAGAAAGGATTCTTGCCCTGCATTGAGTGGATAAAGTAGGTAACTAGCAATTACTAAGATCTGTTTCCAGTAACATTTTCATTGCCTCTCCACTTCATTTCAAAAAATTTAGCTAGGATTCTAGTTAACCTGACCCTTTATCATACCCTGCCTTTGCTTTATGCAACATTTTAGCAATTTAAAAGAAAAGTTTCTTTATTCACTATGGACACAGCTTTGGGGAGATCTGATTTTTTTTTTTTTTTTTTTCCAAGGAAGACTTGAATGTATTTGTGAGATCTGATTAGATCAAAAACTGAATGATGTGCATCTCAGTTATAAGTGGATATAAATTCTATATTTTACTTGAAGTCTAAAGGAGATAGGAGTGAGAAAGGAAATTACTGTTTTTTCAACCATCCCAAATTTCATTGTGGGCTTTACACTGCAGTAATAAATCGAGATAACTAGATTTACTTAGCTAAGATGGATAGATTTATTGGTTCCATTTTTAAATTTTGATATGAATAAGTAAACTGCTACCAGTTGCGTATGTTTCATCTCTTCTAATAATGCTTTATTGCCATCTGCTCCCCTACATTTTGACGTCATTAAACAGTCCACTGCCGTAAAGGCCTACTGGAGCTGTCCTTTGTCAAAACCACAGTGTGAAGCATGTAAATATGCTCTATGTAACAGATACATTTTTGTTTAGAATTATGTTTTTTAAATTTATTTTTTATTGATGGATAATTGGTTTATAGAATTTTTTTGGTTTCTGCTAAACATCGACATGACTCAGTCATAGGTATACACATGCTTTCATATAGGAAAAAATAAAAGTGGCAGCCATACACTGCCCTCTTTCTTTTCTTTTAAGTGTTCTTTTATTGAAATTTATTTCCATGTTGGAGGCTTCCCAGTGCTGTTTCAAGTACACTGTGGTGAAGGTTCTTTTTTCCCATTTCCTCTCATCCCGAGATTAAAATATTACATCTTTAATAAGGGAAGATACCTGGATTTGTTCACATATGCTTTTCACAAAGAATTACTGTTTCCTAAGTCAGAAAGGAAAAGACAAATACCATATGACATCACTTATATGTGGAGTCTAAAATATGACACAAATGAGCTTACCTAGGAAACAACAGCCTCACAGATACAGAAATCAGACTTTGGGTTACCAGTGGGGGCCGAGAGTGGGAGAAGGAACGATTGGGAGTTTGGGATTAGCAGATGCAAACTAGTATATGTAGAATGGATAAGCAACAAGGTCCCACTGTTGTATCCTGTGATAAATGTAATGGGGTGGAATGTATATATATATGTATAATTTTGCTGTACAGAAGAAATTAACAACATTGTAAATCAATTATACTTCAGTAATATTTTTAAAAAGAATTATTACTTCTTATTAATTAATGCATATGGTTTAAACCAGGAGATGGCAAGCTATGGCCACTGACCACATCCGGCCCACCACCTGTCTTTGTAAATAGTTTTATTGGAGCACAGACATGCTCATTCATTTACATGTCCATGGCTCCTATCATGTTCCAGTTATAGAATTGAGTAGTTGCAAAATAAACTATATGGCCCAAGACTATGCTGGATAATTCTGCATAGCAGATACAAACTTTGTTGGGGGTCATGAGCAGCTTTGAGAGGCCCTAATCCTAAGGCGCTCTGTTCACTTTGCTTGTGACCATCACCCGTAAGAAGCAGGTTACGTCTTTTGGGCACCAGTTTCTTTTTCTTGGGTGTATCTTTCGTACCAGAAGAGTTCCTAGGTCTAAACCATTGAATGTGCTCAGCAGGTAGCTGCTGAATGAGTGTATACTTTATTTTTTTAAGCATGTTAGGACCTTATGTCAGAGTATAAAAATCACATTAATGGAGCATTTCTTACACATTCAAAGGATCTATAAGTAAAACACTTTACTTAGACTACTTTGTTTAACTCTCTCACACTTTGAGTTAGTTGTTATTTTTGCTGTTTTACAAATGAAGAAACTAAGACCCAAAGTGCTGGCATTTCTAAGTTCATACAACTAAAAGTTTAAAAAACAAGGATCCCAAGTGTACCTTAACATTAGACATTGTGCTCGAGATACTGTTTCCTCCAGGGTAAAATAGCCTATCGTGTTCTCTGCTTTTAAATGATATGAAATTCAAACATAAATTTGGATAATGAAATGAGGTTTTGTTTATTTTAGAGATCTAATGACTTTAAGAAGAGTTCCCCATGTCAAACAATACCAAACATGTCTCTAATGATGAATACAAGTTATCTGAAACTAAAAGCTGGGATACTCCTTACATTTCTATTACTACTACGAATTCTCTATGATGTCTTTTTCAATTAAATTTTCTTTCCCTTTCTGCTTCAGTTGTTGCCAACCTTAAAAGAATTCTATTTATATAATCACTCAAATCCTAGGTAGCTTTCTCCTTGATTTCTGAGACTAGGTTGCTTTCTCACATATGTAAATAGATGAAAGTTGGTGGGAAAATGGTGAAACCCATGCTCATTTGGATTTCACATTACTTTGGAAATAACATGTGAGAACTCCAGGTATAATGTGAGTACAAATAATTTTAAGATATGTCCTTATGGTTTTCTCATTCAAATATGAACGAAAATCTACAAATTTAATATTTTAGATAAACCTGTAGCTTACAGAGGTCTGAATGAGTTTAACGGTGATCCTCTTTAGTATCCTGAGGTCATGAATCAGGCTTCAGATTTGTGTTTGTTTTTTAAAATATTTTATCTGATTTTGTTCTTTTTCTTTATCCACCCCTCTACCCCCTTCAGGATGAAGCACATTAAGCATCCAAGATTATATATAGCATGAGCTTGTCTTCAAAACTTTGACATTAGAGCAGTGGTATTGAGATTATTTAGAACCTCTATAAGTGATAAATAATTTGTTGGGAAAACATATTTCATCTGCAGTATTTTATATTTTATCTTATCTTATTTTTATCTGCAAGTTACAGACTGAGTTTGTTTTACTTGCAGCTTTAACCAAATAGAAGTTTTCAATGTAAGGTTAGTAGGGAGAAAAAGGCAAGTCTGTATATCTCGAATTTTGATGATGTGTGATTCAAAAACTAAAAAAGAAGAGAAAATCTAATTCAAGTCCCCACACTCACTTTAATTAAGACACTTGAGATCCAGTTTAATCTGGGTTCTTAAGAGTTGAAAGGCTGGTTGCTAATGGAAGAAACTAACCTCCTGAAGTTGCAGAAATATTTGATACTTAGCCTTGGGCGCACCTGTTCCAATTCTTTATGACATACATACCAACATTCTCCACTGCTTAGGGAAATGATAATAGTTTAATCTGCCCAATTTTGCTTTTAATCATTGAATTAAAAAAATGTTTGATTTCACTTAATAAAAGTTGTGCAAACCTCTCTAGAATGTACTTTCCTCTGATCCTAGATCTTGGCTCAACTTTAAACCTTTTCTATTTCTACTGGATATGATTTCATGCCTGGATTATGAAGAGTAGGCTGTTGTTTATGCTTTCAACATAAGGGGCTTGACAGACAAAACGCACAGATTCTACATTTCTCATGGCCACCATCTGTTTGAGGCGGTTGGGGAAGGGACAGAAAAGAACGCGTTTGCCTTCTATGATAATATGCAAGTGCGTTACTGTCGCTGCTACTCAATTTAGTATGTGTAAAATTTCTACCATACCTTTGTGGACACATTCTCTGAGATGTTGAATTACAATACTTCATCTCCTCAAGAGAGCCACAGTGTCACTTTGATGTAGCCCAGTTATTTATATGAGGACAACATTAGCCTCAGTGTTTATAACAGGAATACCCCTTGTGGAAGAGCCAGTTGTTTTTCACACCATAAACCTCACATATGACTTCTCTCTGTCTTATCCAAGCTGTAAACATTTGTCTTTTTTCTTTTGAGGGATAATATTAATATTCTTGATATCAGCCTTATTTCTGACTCACTGAGAATGAAATATTATAGGGTACTTAAACATATTTTATGGTTATTTGCAGATTGACCACCATGACTTTCTCTGTTGTTTTAATTCAGATGCAGTAGTTGAAATACTTACATCAGTAGAGTTTGCACAAAAATGGATTCAGCACTTAATGCTTCAAGCTTCTTTGTCCTTAGAGAAAGCGGTAGATTTATAATTATATTTCCCTTTCTGAAGCAGCTTATATAAATTCTCTGAAATATTTCTCAAAACATGAAGAATCTAGCTTTATATCCATATGTTATATTTCAAGAACTTTGAAGCCATTAATTATAATGGCTGGAAAGAATGTGCAGCCAGGTGGAAGGAAAGAAAGTTACATCTCTGTAGGAAATATATCTTTTACAGAATACATGAAGGGCTTAAAAGTGATAATCTAAGATGTGAAGTGTAGCAGGGCAAATAAAAAATAATGCTTTCATACATTATTCCAAAATTTACCCTAGCAGGCTTATTAAGGAAATTAAAATAGCAGAAATTAATCACCTCAGTTATCACTGGCCCCTTCTTCTCAACTGGTGTAGAAGTTAGTACTTCCAGGTTGAGATGCATTCGAGAAGATCTGCTTTCATATTTTCATGGGTCAAGGTAGTGCCTGGCAAAGAGCTTGGCACACAGGAAGCATGTAGTAAATATTTGATGAATGAATGCTTAGGGTCATAGGCTCTGGAGTTATATAGAAATGATTTTGGATCCCGTATATTCTCTACTCTGCTTCTTTGGCTTCCATGATGTACTCTCCTGGTTCTTCTCCTGCCTCTCTCTCTGTCCCCAGAGTATTTCTGTTATTTGTCTTATACCTTAAGAGCGCTTCTATTTCATGCTACTCTTTCCCTGAACAATCTCATTAATTCCCACAGCCTCAGTTGCCATCAATATGCTGATAACTCTTGAATAATTCTAGATCAGATCTTTTTCCTGAGTTCATACATTCAGTAGACTGTCTATACTTAGATAAACCACAAGAACCTCCAACTCAAAAACAAACAAAAAAGGAAGTCCTTAGCTCTATGAAAGAAAGGACGAAATATGTTTTATCCTCCAACTGGGTACCTTCATGTAATGTAGTGCCTGCTACACTGTAGGCTGTCAGTGTGCACTTGTGACTGGCTGAATATCTATAGTTAAACTCATTATCTTTCCATCATTCTAGCACTGACCCCACTATAACATAACTGACTGATTTCTGGTCTGTTCAGTTCAGTTGCTCAGTTGTTTCTGACTCTCTGTGACCCCATGCACTGCAGCACACCAGGCCTCCCTGTCCATCACCAACTCCAAGAGTTTACTCGAACTCATGTCCATTGAGTCGGTGATGCCATCCAGCCATCTCATCCTCTGTTGTCCCCTTCTCCTCCCGCCTTCAATCTTTCCCAGCATCAGGGTCTTTTCAAATGAATCAGTTCTTCTGGTCTATAACCTTTAAACTCAGAGAGGGCAGAAATCATGTCTGTCTTGTTTGTAGCAGTGAAGCCTAGTGCATTATTTGATACATAATAGTTAAATTCAAAAACCATTTGCTTCATTTTATTGCTATGCATGAAAGAAAAGTGTTAGTCAGTCAGTTGCACCTGACTCTTCAAGTGATCCCATTTACTAAGTTCCTCTGTCCGTGGAATTCTCCAAGCAAGAATACTGGAGTGGGTAGCCATTCCCTTCTCCAGGCTATCTTCCCGACCCAGGGATCAAACCTGGGTCTGCTGCATTGCAGGTGGATTCTTTACCGTCTGAATCACAGGGAATGTCTTCAGACAGATCACTTACCCTTTCTGAGTTTTGTATTACTGATCCATCAAGTAGTAATAATAATACCTTATATTGTTTTTGTAAATAAACGATTCAGTTTAATAGGTATAAAACTTTTCTTTAGCTTTTTACTATAGAAAAAGTTCAGATACACACACGAACATATAACTGGAGACTTAGTTTCTTCTATAGGTATTTTGCAAGGAGTAGGGAGTTGGAAGAGATTATAAACTAAAAAATTTAAGAGACACCAAATGTAGTATGTGGACCTTTCTTATTTGGATCTTGATTAATACTGTGTTAGGGTGTATGTGGTAAGTAGAATAATGTCCCCACAAAGATGTCCATGTCCTAATATCCAAAACCTGTGAATATGTTATATTTCATGTCACAGGGGAATTTGGGATGCTGATGGAATTACAATTGTTCATTAGCTGAGCTCAAAATAAAATAATTATCCTGGTGGGCCCATCGTAATCACCAGGACCTTTAAAAGTGGAAGAGGGAAGCAAAGAGAGAATCTAGAGTGCTGTAGTGTGAGAAGGACTCAATCTGCTGGTTTTAAGATGGTATAAGAGGGCCCTGAACCATGGAATTTGGACAGCTCTAAAAGATGGTAAAAGCAAGGAAATGGATTTTCCCTAGAGCTTTTAGGAAGCAACAGCCCTGCCAACGCCTTGAATCTGGCCTGGTAATATCCATGGAGGAGAACTGTAAAATAGTGCACCTGTGCTGTGTTTAAGCCAGTACATGTTTAGTCATATGTTGCAGCAGTGAGAGGAAACTATAGAGGATAATCAGAAGTAAATTGAAAATTGATCATTTGGGGAGGTTAAGGAAATTTTTGTTTTATTTTAGATGTGATAATGGTATTATTGGGTAGATTTTTTAAAAGAGTACTCTAAAAGTGATATTGAAATATTATGAAATAAAGGATTGATCTTGAATTTGCTTCAAATAGTTCAGAGACAGCAGAGGAATGAATGAGATCTAGTTGAAACATGATTGGCTATCAGGTAATAAATTATAAAGCTTGATTTTTTTCCTCTTTACTAAATTTTACAGGTTTTTCAAATAAATGAATTTTTCCTTAGCATCCTCTAAAGGTGATCAATGTGGTTTTTTAAATTACAAAACCATTGTGAGTGCATGTAAATTTATTTGAAGTATTTCAGTCTTTGTAGTTATTATTAATACTCAGAAGGTCTCATCTGCTTCAAGTCACTTGATACAACTCTAGTTCTTTGCTAGCGTTTTGGCTTTCTGACAAATATTCTAGACTTTCCATGTTGACTTTTTTGTCCCAATCCTAGAAACAGTAGTTTCTCTAAGGAATCTGTTTCCTTTCCATGGGAAGACAATAATTTTGGTGCTGGAGTCATTCTTGAAACAAAGATTTGTTAAGCAAAAT
The DNA here is from genome assembly GCF_000754665.1 of Bison bison bison. NCBI lineage: Eukaryota > Metazoa > Chordata > Mammalia > Artiodactyla > Bovidae > Bison > Bison bison. The sequence continues at coordinate 12,104,893 of NW_011494835.1, read as the reverse complement.
GCCAGGAACTGTTCTAGGTGCTAGAGATACAGCAGTGAATAAATTAGACAGCATCTCTGGCCTCAAGGTATGGAGAGAGAGTTAATAAAAAGCAATAAGAAGAATATAAATTCATTAGATGGGGATGACAAACCGGTTAGGGAGTATGGGAATGCTGGTTTGAAGGGAGAGGTTTGCTCCTTTATATAGGGTGATCAGAAAGAGCCACATTGGTAAAATGACCTCTGAGCAGAGGACAGGAAGGAAATGAGGGAGGAAGCCATGGAAACATCTGGGGAAAATATTTCTAGGCAGAGGGAATAGAAACTACAAAGGGCCTGAATCAGAAGCATACTGGCCATTTAGAGAAATACTAAGGAAGACAGGAGATAGTAAGGAGATCCAACCAGTCCGTCCTAAAGGAGATCAGTCCTGGTGTTCATTGGAAGGACTGATGTTGAAGCTGAAACTCCAGTACTTTGGCCACCTGATGCGAAGAGCTGACTCTTTTGAAAAGACCCTGATGCTGGGAAAGATTGAGGGCAGGAGAAGCGGGTAACAAAGGATAAGACAGTTGGATGGCATCATCAACTCGAATGGACATGAGTTTGAGTGGACTCCAGGAGTTGGTAATGGACGGGGAGGCCTGGTGTGCTGCAGTTCATGGGGTCGCAAAGAGTTGGACATGACAGAGCAACTGAACTGAACTGTAGGAAGACAGTGTGCCCTGTGGCTAGTGAGCAAAGGAAGCATGGCGGATTGGGCCAGAGAGGTAGCTGGAGTCAGAGTCTGTAGGAGCTTTGGTTTCAGTTTTGAGCTAGAGGTGAGTTGTTGGAGCAGAGGAGTAGCTTGAGATGAGCCAGTTTAGTTTTTCTTGGCTTCCATGTCTTGGGAAGGACAGAGCAAGAGCTTAGGCCATTGCTGCAATAAGCCAAAGAAGAGATAATGACCTCTTGAACCGGGACATACTCTGGATGTGGTAAGAAGTTAGGTTATGTATTTCTCATATTGTTGTGGGCAGTTCATCTTTCAACACCAGCTTGCTCTCCTATTGAATGATATGTTCAGCAGTTTGAAAGCACTATGTTTAGTAAGAGAAACCTACCTTGAAAGATAATAGCAACGTCTGTTTGTTTGGGGGGATATTGTCCCCCAGCCCCAGTTGACTTAGGTTAAGTTTCCAAATAAAGTCTGACATAATATAGTATTTTTTCACCTAATAGATGCCAGTAATAAGATTTTACTGGTAGTTGAATGATTTGACTTGAACCAGAGGAATTAACAGATGAATTTCATGTTTATTCAGGTACAGCCTGGCCAGGTATTTAATGTGTACATTATAATCTTCACTACTCTTTGTTTTTAAGAATATTGGTTTAGAGCTAACAGCTTTTTTTTTTAACAGAGATAGAAAGCAAAAATGTCATATAACCTATCTTATTACAGTTGGAAAACATCTGTTTTCAGAGAATTCACACATTGAACTACCTGGAGTTCTGAAGGTCTTAATCTGTGTTTTCTCTCCAGAAACTCTTTTTATATAAACAACTGCCTTTTAGTGAGCTTAGGCATATTTGAACCACATAGTAAATAATTAGATAATTTCTAATTCCATATATATTGCATAGTCTTTTATAATATTATACAAATCCCCAGTTATATTCTTATGTGCCCCATTACTGAGGATTTACTTGGATCAACTTGAAAAATCACTTGGTTAGGACCTTGCAATGGTTAGAAAAGAAAATTAAAACTCAGGATAAGAGTGCTTAAAACTTAACTGATTTGCTAAATAATTCAAACTTGAATCATCTGCTTGGGGAAGAATGCAGTTAAGATCTTTCTAGAGTAAAGAGTTTTCACTTTATCTTTCCAAATGATATATCACAGAGATTTCCCCAATAACAGGAGGTGTTTTCTACTAAATTAATATTATGTGGTTCAATTTTTTAAAATTCTTTATCTCCAATTTATTATCTGTAGTCCAAAAGAGATGACTTCATTTCTTTGCAGTAAAGTAAGACTCATGATTAGTAAGTCAGTTTATTTGCTTTTTTAAAAAGTATTGCCCCTTAGAATACTCAGATATATGACTATGACAGATATTTTAAAAATGAAGAACTTAACATTTTGTGCGTTAGTTATACTTTACTTGATTAATTTGACAATTTACATATTAAATACTGAGAAAATATTCTAGTGTGCTGCTGGGTTTTCCAATTAATTTACATTAACTTATTTAATGTTAGTCTTTGTAATCTTAGGCTTGACTATCATAGTGCTGAAAATAAAAGCTTAGAATGTATTTCATTCCAAACCTTTAGAAAACTCATAAGTAAGCACTCTAAAATTAATAAAAGACATCTCATTAACACTGTTAGTTTGGAGAATAGCTACTGGCTTTAAATTTCTAGATGAGTTTTATGGTGCTGAAATGTTTTTGATACAAAAGAAAAAAATTAACTTTTAAACTTGGTTCCATTGGGTAGAGATCAGCCACAAAACAAGCCTAATTTAATGGAAGTCATTCAAGATTAAGGTTAAAAAGGAAAGCTTGAGTCAAAAACTAACCTCCTTTTAATGTTCTCATTGTGACTCACTCATTATTCAGTTTAAGTCACTTATATTTTTGTGACTTACATTTCTAGATTATGAAATGGAGCTAATTCAGAGCTCCCATTTAATACTTTTATTAGAACTTAAAAGAAAAATCTGGTTTTATTACAGATCAGTAGATTGAGATCTTTAAACTGCTATCCCTAAAGAGATGTATATTTTTTCCTACATAAAATTGATTTTTATGGCAGGGTCAATAAATTTGAGATATTTTGGTCTCTGCACTCCTCATGGAAGACTGTTTTTGTCTGTGTAGCAGTGCAGTTTTCTACAGAATTTTAAAGGAAGATGGACTCATTTGTGGTGCTTCTCCTTTTCCAAAACCTCACCTTCTCACACTTTCCTCTCCCCAGTAAGCCGGATGAGCAGAGGCCAGGGGCTTGGTACTTGATGCCTCAAAAGTTGCCTACTTCTTGCTGGAGTAGTGAGAAATTCAGTCTGAAGAAATGAAACATCACTTTATTCATATGGGAAATAACTGTTCCTTGGGAATGTTTGGGGCTTGGTAATTAATAAGCTTGTGTAGCTCTGTGTGCGGGCCAATGCACTAGCAACACAGCAACAAACAGAGGTGTGAGAATTTATGTCTCATCCCAAGTGGCTAAAATGGAGCAGTAACAAAAAGCAACGTTTTTCTTCCCAAGGAAGGTACAGCTGTGAGCTTAGAGACTCTTTATATGTGTTTAAGACACAATCACATGTTTCGTATTCAGAAATGGCTTCTCATGTTAAATAACTTAGTTTCTCCGTGTATCTTCTCCCTGAGGCATGGCCCAGATGGATTATGTCCCATTTTACAATGACCGATGGAAAATTACTACACTCTTTTATTGCTAAAAATGCCTCAGTGACTCAGTACTTTAGGGCTTATGCATAGATAATGTGATAAAATAAAGGCATGTGGTAGATGAAAGGGTTTGACTCACTTTGAGGTCTGATTTTGAGATTTTTCAATTGGTAACTTTCCCACTGTTTGAAATCCTGAACCTAATCCACATTTTAAAACTATCTCAATCCTGTTCTTTAAAAAGGCAAAATGAAAGTGATTTGGAACCCTCCCTTAAGTTTACTTGATTAAATATTAATTTTTTACCTTCTGTTTTTAAGGCAGTTTTCTGGTAATGTTACAAAGAAGTTAGTAGAAAGTTCTCATTTCACCGAGTTTATCATTGACATAGGAAGGAGAAAATATTATAGGATATTGATAAATAGCAAATATATTACATAGATGGGCGTGTTAAATACGTTAAGAGGGACGAGAGAACACTTCTGGATAGGATGGTCAGGGAATAATGGGAAAGAAAACAGAATTTCTATGAGCCTTGCAGAATGGGAAAACCATGAACAGCTGTGGAGAAAGGGCCATTTCACTGGGCACGGGTCATAGAAGCAGGGCCCAGCACAGCACATTCAGGGAAGGGACAATGAGCAGACAATTGCACAGTGTTTAAGAGCACAGATTCTGGAACCAGACTGCCTGCTTTAGGGTTGCCCTTTATTTGCTGTGTGATGTTAGGCTGGTTTCTTAACCTCTCTTTGCCTCAGCTAGAGTGAAAACATGGTATTGATCATGCCTACATCATAGGGCTGTTATAAGGATTTGAGAGTAGTGCCTTCAGGTAAGGATGGCACAAGTTAAATGTTAAATAAAGATAATTGAGTTTGTTGATAATAGTGGGTATTTGGCTGAGCATGAAAGACAAGATTGTAAAGAAGACTGGCATGAACTCGTGGAGGGACTAGACTGTGAGTGGTGCATGTAGCTTGCAGGGAGGGGTTATGAAAGCTTTGTAAGCAAGAAAACATGAGCAGAGTAGTGTATTTGGAAAAATAATCTAGCAGATTAGGTTGAAAAGAGAGATGGCAGCAGACAGACTGGTTAGGAGATGTATAATTGTCCAGACTTGAGGGATTCAAGTGTTAGTCGCTGTCATGTCTAACTCTTTGTGACCCCATGGACTGTAGCCCACCAGGCTCCTCAATCCAAGGGATTCTCCAGGCAAGAATATTGGAGTGGGTTGCCATGCTCTTCTCCAGGGGATCTTCCCAACCCAGGAATCAAACCCAGGTATCCCACGTTGTAGGTAGATTCTTTACCATCTGGGCCAGCAGGGAAGCCCAGGACTCAAATGTCAAAGCATGGGTTTGGATTAATGAACAGACCTTGAACATATTTCCAGTGGACCAGCTGGTAGGGTCTGGGAACTGACAGGGATAGAGGAGCCAGAGGACCATTCCTGAGTAAGTGGGAGAATTCAGACACCTCGATTTCTCAGGATGAGCTGGTAACGCATCATAGCAGATGAAACCTGTGTTGTGTATCTTGAAGCCAATGACAAGAACACGATTTGGCTTTGAAAATGCTTATCTGCATTTCTCCGAGAGCAGTCAGGCCTGCATATAGAAACTGAAGGAGAGTTGTGAGAGAACAGGAAGAAAGGATATTCTTTCCAGAGTATGGATTACAGTATGGATTTTGCAGTAACTTTCCCCCATTTCTGTAAGAGAAAGTGTAAGTTAGGAAACAAGGAAGAACATAGACAGTATGGGTATTACAGTCATTTTCTTTCCCATTCTGTAAGAGAAAGTGTGAGTCTAAAACATGTTCCTAGTTCAGTTGAATCCCTTGAAACATGGATACTAGTTGAGCTCCCAACCTATAAAATGCCATTTCACAGCTCAGGTGCCAGGCAGAGCACTGGAGGAGATGTGTTAGGTGTTTATAAACGCTGACTTTCTGGATCTGAAATTGCACATCATTGCAAATAGGCTTTATTTTCATGAGGAAGAATTAGTCTTTCAATTATCCTAATTAAGTTTATCCAATTCTAACCACACCTTAAATGTGAATCCTGTTGATATACACACATGCATATATAACTGTATACACATACACACATCCTGTTAGTTTGTATTATTTATACGCTTTCTTAATAATTGTTCCTTTTAAACCATTAGAATTTATAAGCCTTTTCTCTTCCACCATGTTTTAATTGCCTGAGGGTGAAGAACAGGCCTTCTGTTGGTTTTAATCCTTTACAGTTGTTGCAGTTGTTCATTTATGTATTGATTCCAGTTTATGCATTCATTTATTCTAGACATTGTGTTAGTTGCTGGGGCGAGGAATAAAACCTAGTTCCTGCCCTCAGGGGGCATCCTCTGTAAAGTCATTCACAGAAAATTATGGGAACATGGAAAAGAGACATGAATCTGGATTGTGGGGAGAGGTAGTTGGGGAAGACTTCAGAGCAGTTGACTCCTGGGCTGCATTGTACTGAGTAGTGGTTGCTAGGTGACCAGGGGAAAGTAGAGATGAGTGTGAGGACAGGCTGTGAGTGGACAGATGCCTCACAGGGACAGTGAGGCAGTCTGGTATTCACTGTAGTAAAGAGAAAGGCAGAGGATGGTGACAAGTGAGGCTGCGGGGAAGGTGGAGACCACTGGAGGGACCTATATGTGGCGCTTAGAAGCTTGGAAGAAGAGGAAGATCCTTGGAATGATTTATGCAGAGTTCTGATCAAGTAAGATTTCAGTCCCCAGTGGCAGCAGGAGGATAAGACATTTGGTGGTTAGTCCAGGTGGGAGGCCTTGAGTACATAAACCAGGACAGTATTGCAGGGATAGATATGAGGGGGCGAAATCAGGAACCAAGAATGAAGAATCAGCAGAGCCCATTATAACAACAGGTGAGGGAGAGGAAAGCCCTAGGATGATTCTTTTGTTATCTCCCTTATATGACTGGTGACCAATTTCACAGTATTCTTAGGCAGTACAGGACAGGAGAGAATATAGGGAGTTCGTTGGCATCTGTAATGTACCTCTGATACATTTTGAGTTAAATATAATTAATGGTTAGCAGAGACATCTGGATGACTAGAAATACTTCACCATCCATATTCAGTATTAACCACATCTCCTCTGGAAAACATTCTCTCCCATCGTCTATCATAACTCTTTCACTGGATTACAGTCTTTGAATTTTTCTATTTAACTCTGTAGTTTCAGTCCAGCATTTGATCCATAATCTCTCCATAAAGTGTGAGTGAATGAGTGAAGAAGTGAGTGGATAGATTATTTTTTAAAGTGAAGTTTTTTTTTGAGGAGGGGAGGAGCTTCCCAGGTAGCGCTAGTGGTAAAGAATCTGCCTGCCAGTGCAGGAGACTGAAGAGACTATGGATTTGATCCCTGGGTTGGGAAGATCCCCTGGAGGAGGAAATGGTAACTCACTCCAGTATTCTTGCTTGAAAAGTTCCATGGACAGAGGAGCCTGGCAGGCTACAGTCCATGGGGTCACTGAGTCCGAGATGACTGAGCATGCATGCATGCAATGTTATCATTTGGTTATTAGGAAAAGCTTATATTTGGTTTATTCTCATTCTGATTCCCTTGTTTTAACTCCTAGCACCTTCCACTGGAAGAGTCGTAAGCAGTGGGCCATCCACAGGAGCCGTGGCACCAGCCAACTCAGCCAGAGGGCAGCCTCAGCCCAGTGACGAGGACACTTTGGTGCAAAGGGCCGAGCATATTCCCGCAGGGAAAAGAACTCCGATGTGTGCCCACTGCAACCAGGTTATCAGGTTGGTCATTTGATTTAAAGTTCTTATTGAAAAGGCTTAGTCCCAATGTTTTTTTTTTTTTTAATATTTTGAAATTTTAGAAATTTTATTAATGAGAATATTTATTTCTGTGTAATATTATGGAGGTAGATAAATTAGATATATTTGTTAGAACCTATTTTAATGAAAAGTAATACTGGGCTCTGTGAAAATATAACTAAGAATACCAATTTAGTCAGTTTTTAATTACTATCAGAGCTAAGAAAAATAATGATTAATGTGGCATTTCAGAGAATAATGAAATATGAAGACTCAAAGGGGCCCCAAAGAACTTCATTATTTCACAAATTAGAAAAGTGAGGACTCTTATTTAGATGAAAAGTAACTAATGATGTAAAACAAAGAACTTTGAGCCCTAGAGAAAAGATTGCATTTTCACACTAAGTCTTAAAAGATATAATTACCTTCGGATCTATTCATAAATGCTTTGCTTTTTGGATTAGGTCATAGCATGCTTCTTTAAAATATTTTTGATCCAAATGTATTTTATTGTTTCTTAAATTCCAAAAAGCAGAAAAGGCTAAGCTCTTAAGTGAGTGTACTACACTAGCACTTATTAAACCTCAGCGTTTCTGAACAAGTGACTTTTAAAATGTTATGAGGTTTAGGTGTGAATGTTAATACAGGGATCTGACCAAAGGACCTTGCTGCCTCTGTGAGTTGCTTGCTGGCCATAACAGATAATTACTTGAAATGACTGCTCAAGCTCTCTCCCCGTTTTTAATTTACCCTGTTTTGTAATAGTTGAAACAACAGTGTCTCTAAAGTTGAATAAGGTTTAGACTTACTTGCATTTTCCCCTCTTTTCTTACATAATTATTGCTTAGGGTAATGTTTCTATTTACTACTTAAAATGGAGCTCAGGGAGTCTCAATATCTTATTTAAGAACCAAATATAAATACCCTTCCCCTTAACCCACTATTAAATAATAAATGTGTCAAGAACACAACACAGAGTATGTGATTTTTTTTTTTTTAAGTAGCTTTTGCCTCTTAAAGGTAGTCCACATTCATTGTGACATTTCCAAACTATAGGAAAACAGAAAGCAAAAATAAAAATTAATATATAATTACACCTCCCAGGATACCCACTATTAGTATTTTAGTTCACAGTTTAAAACACACTTACACACAAACACACAAGGACAGATATTGTTTTCTAGAAATGGAATCATAACATGCTATTTTATAAGCTGTTATTTTTCAATTAGTTTGTATTTTCCACAGTGAGTACCTGTTGTATGAGAATTAAACAGCAGGCGTGGCAGGAGTAATAATGGTTGTGGTGAGAAGGAGGAAATCTGTAGCAGTTTTTGAAGTCTAGTGTAATATCTGACACACTAAAGGCATTTGGTGAATGTCTAACCTGAACAGATCATGCATGACTCTAGACCCACTCATCATTTGGTCTTAGTATCCTTGTGGTTACAGTCATTTTTTTTTTTTAAGTACTACTATCAATGGGTCTTACAGAAATATTTAAACTAGTATAGAATCTAGTGTGCTACTGCTTTTTCTCAATAAATGAAACTGTTTTAAATTACTAACTCTATGTAGGGTTATGTTTTTAGAGTTAATGTTAGTAAAAATAAGTTTTGACTTGTAACATTGTTTCTATAAGTTATGATACTTTGGTTTCCTAGACTGGTATATGAGGATAACATGATTTAGATAAAAACACCTTTTATGGAGATAGGAGTCAATGCTGTTAGTGTGCTGTTGTAAGCAAATAAGTACTGGATGAGTTAACAAAATGTGAAACCATATCAGTTTCTGATTCTTGTTGTCTGATCATCAAATTCTGTAATATCTATGATCACCACTGCCAGCACATCTGAAAAACTTAGTATGGAGAAAATATGAAGATCAAAATAGAAATTACCTTCCCCACCCCTGACTGCCTTGGTTTCAGTTTTTAATGCTACACCAGAATGTGGTGTTATGCACTATCTTCTGCCAAGTAAAATAAATATTATATTAAAAACATGAATGGCCATCACTTATTGCCCCCTCATCTGTTAAATTTTATATTGCTCTGGATTATCCCAGCACTTGTTATCAGTTAAGCATTAGAGCTTCATTTACTAGAGAAGTTAATAGGGACAGGGATTAGCTCATGTCAAGATCCTATTACAGTAATTAACATAGCATATTTGCTTGGTGTGCAAATGCTGAAGCAGTTTGAATAGAGCGTGGTCAGTTCAGAGACCTAGGCAAAGAAGATTTTCCACTTCTTGGCTGCAGTGTCAGTATCACTTACCAAACCTAGGAAGCATCAGATTAAGTGACATTCTCTTGGACACCTGTTTTAGAAACCGGTTGCAGTTGCAGGCTTGACACTTACAGTATAGAATATTGTAACCTGGTAGTTTAAGATTATTTGTAATTTAAATTTGTTTTATTTGTTTTCCTCAGTGTCATTTATATTATGTTTTTATAATTTATATTTTTTAATATTTATTTTCTAAATGTTTCAAATTTTCAAAAATATTTTTAAGTAAATGCAAACTAAGGCAAATTTTATGTTTTATTGTTTTCTTAGGAAAAAATTTGGACAGTTTCAGAAACCTGGATCTCTGATATTAGTACTGAACTGATTATCTCTTATTGAACATATTTTTAGCTTAAAACTCCATAGATCATTTTCATCTAGTATTAGTATTTTTTGTTTTTTTGAATCTGGGAAAGATTATGAATGTTTTTTGTAAATTGTATTATTTCATGGCAAGTAGATGGGGAAACAGTGGCAATAGTGGCTGACTTTATTTTGGAGGGCTCCAGAATCACTGCAGATGGTGATTGCAGCCATGAAATTAAAAGACACGCTTACTCCTTGGAAGGAAAGTTATGACCAACCTGAGACAGCATATTAAAAAGCAGAGACATTACTTTGTCAACAAAGGTCCATCTAGTGAAGGCTATGGTTTTTTCAATGGTCATGTATGGATGTGAGAGTTGGACTGTGAAGAAAGCTGAGCACTGAAGAATAGATGCTTTTGAACTGTGGTGTTGGAGAAGACTCTTGAGAGTTCCTTGGACTGCAAAGAGATCCAACCAGTCCATCCTAAAGGAGATCAGTCCTGGGTGTTCATTGGAAGGACTGATGTTGAAGCTGAAACTCCAATACTTTGGCCACGTGATGCAAAGAGCTGACTCATTTGAAAAGTCATTTGAAAATCTGACTCATTTGATGCTGGGAAAGATTGAGGGCATGAGAAGAAGGGGACGACAGAGGATGAGATGATTGGATGACATGACCGACTCAACGGACACGGGTTTGGTGATGGACAAGGAGGCCTGGCGTACTGTGGTTCATGGGGTCGCAAAGAGTCGGACACGACTGAGAGACTGAACTGAACTGAACCAAAACTTTGACTAGCTAGTTGCTTTTTACAGATGGATAGATTGTTACATTTTGGGAAATTCTACTGAAGATCTGATTAAGTTTGCTCTAGAACATTTCCAATCCATTTATGATAGAAGTACCGTTTTTTGATTCATAGGTGAACAGATTAACTATTTGGAGTGTTGATACAATAGAACAGAAAATCAGAATACTAGTACAGCCAAAGCCATATTTAATTTCTCTGGTAGAATAGGCTTATGAAAATACTAGCTTATTTTTGGAGTGTTATATCTAGTGACATTAAAAATCCACTTGTATTATATGGAGTTAAATAGACCATTCACATTTAGCTGCTCAGCATGATAAAAGAAATAAGGGTTTCATGGTGCTGAATTTCTTCCTTGATATGGAATGCTTTAAAAAAACAAGGAGCCACGATGCTATTGTCCCATCTTTGCTTACAGTCCAGCACCAGAAAATCACATTGAAACAACTCATTGTTTCTTCCGGTGGCAGAGAACATTTTAACAGTATTGATTTGTTTCTTACTTGTTTTCAAACTTTTCTCATAAGGAGGGCCATCTCAGTTACCCTGGAGAGAAGCCAGAAAAGTTTTTGCCTTAGCATCCATTTCTATCTCTGAGAACTCCATTATTAATAGGTTTTATTTATTTTCCCTTCTGGTTAAGATTTTACTTGAAAATAAAAGACTTCTTGACTTAATGTGTTAGTTCCTCAATTTATGGAAACAGCAAAGACATAGATCTTATGATCAAGGCATAGACCAAGATTTCAGACCTATTATAGGGGAAAATGGGAAGAACAAAATGTTCAGCATTTATGTGATATTATGGTGCCGTTCTTATCCTGTTTTTGGATAATAATTGTTTTATGTATTCTTGCGTGCATGCTTAGTCATTCAGTTGTATGCAACCCTTTGGACTGTAGCCTGCCAGGCTCCGCTGTTCATGGAATTTTCCAGGCAAGAATACTGGAGCAGGTTGCCATTTCCTACTCTAGGGAATCTTCTCAACCCAGGGATTAAACCCACATCTTCTGCATCTCCTGCATTGATAGGCGGATTCTTTACTACTGAGCCACCCAGGAAGCCCTTAGTATATTCTTAGCATCTGCCAAATACTGTATTATCATTTTACTTGAATTCTTATTAAATTCTCATAACCTTGTAAGGCAGTTATTATAATTGCCTCAGTTTCACAGATGAGAAAACCAAGGCACAGAAAGCTTACATATTTCCTGACGTTACATAGATAGTAAATGGTAAAACCTGCATTTGAGCCCAGATCTGTGTAACTTTATATTCATGCTTTTAACTTGCACTACTTAGGAAAATGTTATAGTATTATACTATGATAACTAAGAACTATAGAACTTAAATGAATGTCTCTAAAATACATACCAAGATATATTAACGCATTTCTGTTTCAGTTCAGTCGCTCAGTTGTGTCTGACTCTCTGCGACCTCATGAACTGCAGCACACCAGGCCTCCCTGTCCATCACCAACTCCCAGAGTTTACCCAGACTCATATCCATTGAGTTGGTGATGCCATCCAACCATCTCATCCTCTCTTGTCCCCTTTCTCCTCCCGCCCTCAATCTTTCCTAGCACCAGGGTCTTTTCAAAATATTAAGCTCTTTGCATCAAGTGGCCAAAGTACTGGAGTTTCAGCTTCAACATCAGTCCTTCCAATGAACATCCAGGACTGATCTCCTTTAGGATGGACTGGTTGGATCTCCTTGCAGTCCAAGAGACTCTCAAGAGTCTTCTCCGACACCACATTTCAAAAGCATTAATTATTAGGTACTCAGCCAACTCTCATATCCATACATAACTACTGGAAAAACTATAGCCTTGATTAGACAGACCTTTGTTGTCAAAGTAATGCTCTGCTTTTGAATATGCTATCTAGGTTGGTCATAACTTTCCTCCCAAGGGGTAAGCATCTTTTAATTTCATGGCTGCAGTCACCATCTGCAGTGATTTTGGAGCCCTAAAAAATTGTCGGCCACTATTTCCACTGTTTCCCCATCTATTTCCCATGAAGTGATGGGACCGGATGCCATGATCTTAGTTTTCTGAATGTTGAGCTTTAAGCCAACTTTTTCACTCTCCTCTTTCACTTTCATCAAGAGGCTCTTTAATTCCTCTTCACTTTCTGCCATAAGAATGGTGTCATCTGCATATCTGATATTATTGATATTTCTCCCAGCAATCTTGATTCCAGCTTGTGCTTCTTCCAGCCCAGACTTTCTCGTGATGTACTCTGCATATAAGTTAAATAAGGAGGGTGACAGTATACAGCCTTGATGTACTCCTTTTCCTATTTGGAACCAGTCTGTTGTTCCATGTCCAGTTCTAACTGTTGCTTCCTGACCTGCATTTAGGTTTCTCAAGAGGCAGGTCAGGTGGTCTGGTATTCCCATCTCTTTCAGAATTTTCCACAGTTTATTGTGATCCACACAGTTAAAGGCTTTGGCATAGTCAATAAAGCAGAAATAGATGTTTTTCTGGAACTCTGTTGCTTTTTTGATGATCCAGTGGATGTTGGCAATTTGATCTCTGGTTCCTCTGCCTTTTCTAAAACCAGCTTGAACATCTGGAAATTCACGGTTCATGTATTATAATATATATAAATATTGTGACTACATATACATGTAACCATATATACTGCTGTATAAATCAGGAAAAAAGAAACAACTTAAGCAGACCTGCCATATCTTAAGTGTGTGGCAGTGTACTCTTCTTCATAATGTTAGAGTGGGTGAGTGAGAAAGAAGTGAGTAAATAACAGATTGAACAGTTACAAGTTCTTACTTCCCCTCCAAATGACTTTGTACCATGTACATACATTCTTAGACTCATAGAGATGACCCAGGGAGTGAGGGGTTTACTTTTCCAGTTTCTCATCTAATGTGGAAATATAGTCATTCTATACGCAGTGCTCACTGAGTATTTTATGTGCCACTTCCTGTAGATACCAGTGATACAGAAATCAAAGACATACTCCCTTTCTTTAAGGAGGTTGCTCTTATAAACTGAGTTGAGTCCCTTCCCAAATTCATATGTTGAAATCCTAACCCCCAGTATTTCAGACTTGTATTTGGAGATAGGGTCTTTAAGAGGTAAAATGGGGTCATTAGAATGGGTCCTAATCCAGTATCACTGATGTTCTTAATAAGAAGAGGTTAGGACACAGACACACACAGAAGGAAGACCAGGTGAAGACGGCCATCTAGAAGCCAAAGAGAGAAGCCTTAGAAGAAATGAACCCTGCCAGCATCTTAAGTTTAGACTTCTAACTTCCAAAATTGAGAAAATTATTCCTGTTGTTTAAGCCACCCCATCTGTGGTGCTTTTTTAAGGTAGTTCTAGCAAATGAATACAGTTATACTAGACAGGCAAAGCAACAGCTGTATGAGTATAGTAAGTCTTAACAGAGATACATCCAGAACCTTTTGATGCAAAGAGGAGAGATGGGGATTATCTAGCTTCAACAGCCAGTTACTTTTAATTGAAAGAAATTGCCAGCAATAAAGTTCAGTAGTCTACTTATAAAGCAGTACTTTTATACAACAAATATACGTTGAAAGCTTACCAAGTGTTAGCTAATGGTAAGGTGGGCTTCCCTAGTGGCTCAGTGGTAATCATCTACCAGTGCAGATGTGGGTTCAGTCCCTGGGTCAGGAAGATCTCCTGGAGAAGGAAATGGCAACCCACTCCAGTATTCTTGCCTGGAGAATTCCATGGACAGAGAAAACTGGTGGGCTACAGTCCATAGGGTCACAAAGTGCTGGACACAACTGAGCAATTTAGCACATGTGTTACATGTGAAAGTTGTTAAGAGAGTAAATCCTGAGTTCTCGTCACAAGAAAGAATTTTTTTTCCTATTTCTTTAATTTTGTATCTGTATGAGATGATACCGGTTGTGGTAAACAAAAAAAGAAGCGTTTGTATTCAACCCGTATCCCAACTAGCTTGTACCTGTTGAAATTTACAGTTCCTTTCATCTTTCTGACTAAGCTGTTCTTTTTCTCTGGATTCTTACCTACCTTTGCTTCCTTTTTTTGGCATAAATATCACACCAAGAAGACGAACACACCACAGCTCTTCTCTCTCAGTCAGTGCTGCAGCTGAGTCCCCTCCCTTCCCTTGTCAGTCAGCAGGCATTCAGTGAGGCTCACGGTGGCAGAGGACTCTGAGAGGGAACCGAATCTTTCATTCCATTGCGCAGTTAGCTAAGCCTTTCGTTCCAGTTCCCAGATGGAAACCCAGTCCTACCTAGGACAAGAAGAATATATTCAGTGTTAATCCTGTGTTAATAAATTTGTTAAATTAGTCTCTGCTGACACAGAGAAGAGCGGACTTTGTTATATGTAAGAAATTTTCTTATTTATACATAACTTCAAGGGCACTGACAGGGAAGATGCTCTTTCAGCTTAGCCAAGGAAAATCTATAGGAGCCTGTCCATATTAGAATGGAGGTGTGGCAGGAGCAGGGTCACTGTCAACTCAATTTTTAAAGGTGCGGAGGGATTTTCTCTAGTGTCGTTAAGATCATTCACTATTCAGATTTGATAAAGAAACTTAAGTAAATACCTTAAGATGACCCTTTTGATGGACTGTTTATTTACAGTGGATTCTATCCCAGAAGGCTTTCGAAACGACTCTTTAAGAATAGCTGAAATGTAAGAAAACATTCTGAAATATACAAAAGAAAGCAAAAGAAGAATGAAAATCATGGATGAGGCTATTAAAAATGAAGAGTGAAAAGAAGTTTGTCATTGAGTCTGGATAGTAATGACATACGTACATCTTTGCCTGTGGTTAGAATTTGGCTGTGAGCCTCCTGTGCTAAGTCGCTTCAGTCCTGTCTAACTCTTTATGACCCTGTGGACTGTAGCCCACCAGGCTGCTCTATCCATGGGATTCTCCAGGCATGAATACTGGAAAGAGTCGCTCCGCCCTTCTCCAGGGGATCTTCCCGACCCAGGGATTGAACCTGTGTCTTTTAACGTCTCCTGCCTTGGCAGGTGGGTTCTTTAACATTAGCGTGGCAGTTGACCAAAAAAAGTAAATTTTGCAAATTAATGTTTAGTGAGACAAAAAATAAATCTCTTGCTCAGAAGAAGCAAAATTGTTCTTGTTACAAAACCTTGAAAGGGGAGGGAGGGGAGGATGGGGAATTAGCGTCTGATGGGTTTGGAAGTTCGGTCATGCAAGGTGGAAAGAGTTCCGAGGATGCATGGTGGCGATTAATTAATCTATTTAAAAAAAAAAAAAACAAAAAAAACCTTGAAAGGAATTTCTCCAAGGAGTCCATGTAAAAATGGCCCTGTATGATCTATAAACAGCGCTTTGCACAGCTGCTTCCAGGAAGAGTGGGAGTAGACTTTGTGGGGCTGTCTCCTCTCCCAGTGTCAGTGAAGACTGAAGGTGTCACACACAGCGCCCATCGTTACAGAACCATCCTGTGCAGGGGACCAGGACCAGTTCAGTTCAGTGCACTACAGTCGCTCAGTCGTGTCCGACTCTCTGCGACCCCATGAATCGCAGCATGCCAGGCCTCCCTGTCCATCACCAACTCCTGGAGTTCACTCAAACTTACGTCCATTGAGTTGGTGATACCATCCAGCCATCTCATCCTCTGTTGTCCCCTTTTCCTCCTGCCCCCAATCCCTCCCAGCATCAGAGTCTTTTCCAATGAGTCAACTCTTTGCATGAGGTGGCCAAAATATTGGAGTTTCAGCTTTAGCATCATTCCTTCCAAAGAACACCCAGGGCTGATCTCCTTTAGAATGGACTGGTTGGATCTCCTTGCAGTCCGAGGGACTCTCAAGAGTCTTCTCCAATACCACAGTTCAAAAGCATCAATTCTTCGGCACTCAGCTTTCTGTGCAGTCCAACTCTCGCATCCATACATGACTACTGGAAGAACCATAGCCTTGATTAGATGGACCTTTGTTGGCAAAGTAATGTCTCTGCTTTTGAATATGCTATCTAGTTTGGTCATAACCTTCCTTCCAAGGAGTAAGCATCTTTTAATTTCATGGCTGCAGTCACCATCTGCAGTGATTTTGGAGCCCCAAAAAATAAACTCTGACACTGTTTCCACTGTTTCCGCATCTATTTCCCATGAAGTGATGGGACCAGATGCCATGATCTTCGTTTTCTCAGTGTTGAGCTTTAAGCCAACTTTTTCACTCTCCTCTTTCACTTTCATCAAGAGGCTCTTTAGTTCTTCACTTTCTGCCATAAGGTTGTGTCATCTGCATGTCTGAGGTTATTGATATTTCTCCCTGAAATCTTGATTCCAGCTTGTGCTTCTTCCAGCCCAGCCTTTCTCATGATGTACTCTGCATATAAGTTAAATAAGCAAGGTGACAATATACAGCCTTGACATACTCCTTTTCCTATTTGGAACCAGTCTGTTGTTCCATGTCCAGTTCTAACTGTTGCTTCCTGACCTGCATACAGATTTCTCAAGAGGCAGGTCAGGTGGTCTTTCAGAATTTTCCACAGTTTATTATGATCCACACAGTCAAAGGCTTTGGCATAGTCCATAAAGCAGAAATAGATGTTTTTCTGGAACTCTCTTGCTTTTTCCATGATCCAGTGGATGTTGGCAATTTGGTCTCTGGCCCCTCTGCCTTTTCTAAAACCAGCTTGAACATCTGGAAGTTCACGGTTCACATATTGCTGAAGCCTGGCTGAGAGAATTTTGCGCATTACTTTACTAGCGTGTGAGATGAGTGCAATTGTGTGGTAGTTTGAGCATTCTTTGACATTGCCTTTCTTTGGGATTGGAATGAAAACTGACCTTTTCCAGTACCATGACCACTGCTGAGTTTTCCAAATTTGCTGGCATATTGAGTGCAGCACTTTCACAGCATCATCTTTCAGAATTTGAAATAGCTCAACTGGAATTCCATCACCTCCACTAGCTTTGTTCGTAGTGATGGTTTCTAAGGCCCACTTGACTTCACATTCCAGGATGTCTGGCTCTAGATGAGTGCTCATACCATTGTGATTATCTTGGTCGTGAAGATCTCTTTTGTACAGTTCTTCTGTGTATTCTTGCCACCTCTTCTTAATATCTTCTGCTTCGTTAGATCCATACCATTTCTGTCCTTTATTGTGCCCATCTTTGCATGAAATGTTCCCTTGGTGTCTCTAATTTTCTTGAAGAGATCTCTAGTGTTTCCGTTTCTGTTGTTTTCCTCCTTTTCTTTGCATTGATCGCTGAGGAAGGCTTTCTTATCTCTTCTTGCTATTCTTTGGAACTCTGCATTCAGATGCTTATATCTTTCCTTTTCTCCTTTGCTTTTTGCTTCTCTTCTTTTCACAGCTATTTGTAAGGCCTCCCCAGACAGCCATTTTGCT